>NC_090926.1:359187449-359490480 GCF_040938575.1 Ambystoma mexicanum | reverse complement strand
TAGTCCCCTTCATTAAGCACGACAGGCCTCGTTGTCCCAGACCTCGTTTCCTTCCCTAGACCATTAGATAACACTCTCACTTCTGGCTCCTGATTGGGCAGCATCAGGCCCGGGCTAAAAATAAATACATCATATCCCCATTGATTGAATTGTGATATTTATGACAGGATTGCTTCATATACTCTTCTGGAGTTTAGCACCAATCTTACAAAGTCATACCGCTCAGGGTGAATGAAGTCCACCAGTTTTACATCAGCGGAAGATAAGAGCCTCAAAACAGGGCTCTCATTAAAGAGGGCAAAGATTTGTGTCCTGTTCAAAGAGACAGGCCGCCATAATCAAGCAGGTGGTACAATAGTATACTGGGGTTGTCAAGAAAGGAGGGAGCCCTCCAGCAAACATTCTTTAGGTCACTCTGAAAAAAAGAGTTAACCGTATTTCTAATCACATTTTTCTTTATTGTGGAGTTCTCCATTACATCTCTGGAATTACTCTCCCGACATGCCTTTCCCAGTGCTGTTCCAATAACTGGTGGTTGAATCTCGGTTATCAACATTTGTTCCTTTTGTAGGGCAAACTTTGTGGTCATTGAGCCTATTGACATCTGAGATGCTCTTAATGGTAGCCTAATCGCCCTTTCAGTACTCATGAGAGGATTACACTTGTTCATACTTTATTTCATATCAAGCATCTCAGAGACAGTTGTTCTAATAAAGGCTTCAAGTTGGGAATTATCTGCTGGATTTAATTGTACCTCGGGCCTTACCAGAAAAGGAGGGGGTGGGGGAGATTACCTTATTTCTCTTGGGCTCGCTGCTTGTTTAGAGTGGGAAACTCTTACTGACGATGTTTCCTTCCTCTGTATATGGTCTATTAACATATGGTCTATTAATCACAGATCAGCAGATTTCCCCTTCAGGGCTTATCACAATAGTGGTTGGAGGTACAATATCTTTGACAGCCAGGATTTATTCCCCTTCTTTTGAAAAATATGATATATCCCAGTCTGATCATGGCAGGAATTGTGCTTCACGGGATATCTCTCAGTGTTCACAGTAGTGGCGGGATAGAAACAGTGTTGGATCTTCTAGTCCTTTTCTCTAAGTCTTTATGTCTCATTTAGTCTGTGAGAGTATTAGAGGCCAAAACTCCCCCCTCCCCCATCCATCTCTGTGACATACACCGGTTCAATATCAAGACCAAAACCCATGTCCCTGGAAATTTCTACTTCCTCCATGATCAAGTTGCGCCAGTGATTTCGAGGGGGTTTAATTGGCACTTTAGTCCCATATAAATTCTGGTTGCAGGTGTGTTTTTTATTTCTTCTTTTTTTGTTATTATTATGAAGAGTGTTGTTATTTGGGGTAGTATGCACACTCCCCTGATTCTTGGGGCAGTCCCCCACGGACTGAGGCAAGTTAGTAGGTGGACCTGAGTGGCAGTGGGCCACCAATGGGTCCTTACTCTCACGAAACCCCATAGTATGATCTTCGCGTGGATGCTTTGTCTGCGGCATGCGGTTATCATCCCTTAAATGTCCAGAAGTGAGTGATCCTGGTTGTTGTGGTCCCCTCCACATAGTTCCCCTCCGGGGAGTGTGCTGGCATAATTGGGGACCCCCCTCCCAATGCAAGGCAGACCTGAGTCAATTATAATGGGTGAACCACCCTTGCCTTCCAGCCCCAGCAGCACGGAGTCGCCGGGGCTGGGGGGACAGGTGGGAAGTGGGAGCCATTCTAGGAGTATGTTTCATCAGAGTGAAGACAAGGGGTGCAGAGAGGATATCGTCGTACAATCACGCCCCAGTATTTTTGAACTCCTGGTGCACGGCCCGATTGTTCGCCCAGATTGCGACGAGGTAGACATAGTAGCCTTGAGGAGTAAGAGTCAGAACAAATCAACCTTTCTGCTCAAACCTCCTGTATATTACCCAATGGTAAATGAATCCTCAAGAGTGTCCTGTGTCGGCCGGCGGCAACCCGGCAAACAGGCCAACCATGCGCTCCTTGTGGCACATGCGCAGTGGCCCGCTGCCCAGAGATTTTGTACAGCAGGGAGGAGAAAGGGGCGTGACCACAGCACAGCAACTAAACATCAATGCAAACAGAAATATATTAGCCCTGGATAACGTAACTTCAGCAAATACTAATAGTAATGTAATATAGATTAATACAGCATACTCTCTAAAGCAGACGAAACAGTGAACAGGCCACAGTAATCAAAAGTCCAACTCAAGTAAGGAGCGTCCTTGAGCAGGGAGACAGGCCAAAGAGGCACTCCGAGGCACATCTAGTGGCGCGCAGCCCAGAGATTTTGAACAGCAGGGAGGAGAAAGGGGCTTGGCCACAGCACAGAAATCTCCACAGCAGAAGAAACAGTGAACAAGTCACAGTAATTAAAAGTCCAACTCAAGTCAGGAGCATCCTCGAGCAGGGAGACAGGCCAAAGAGGCACTCTGAGGCACTACTAGTGGTGCGTTTGCAGCGATGCGTGGCCCAGAGTTTTTGTAGAGCAGGGAGGAGAAAGGGCCCTGGCCACATTACAGCAATCTCCACAGCAGAAGAAAGAGTGAACAGGCCACAGTAATCAAAAGTCCAGCTTGAGTCAGGAGTGTCCTCGAGCAGGGTGACAAGCCAAACAAGCACTCCCAGATCCCTCCAATAAACATCTCCCTGGGAACAGAGGCAGATACCGAATCCAGAGGACCCTCCATCACCTCCATAACTGCTACACAGCCAGCACACAGCATGCCCTGCTAGGTTCTGCAGCAAGCTTCCCAGGTGGGAAGTGACTTAGAGTCTATGAATTTGAAACCAAGGACAAGGCTGTTTCCTGCAACACACTCCTCATCTTTGGGTCATCTGCAACACTGACTGTTGTTTCACTGCAGTTGCTTAAAGTCATCCGAGACTTCTCGACCAGTGCTTCAGAACCGCTGACCAGTACTGAGACAATTCCTGACCCTGAGCTGCCATGTAGGCCAGCCTGTAGCCATCTTTCCAGCTTCACTCGGTAAACTGTCTGCTGCCTGATACTCACAGCTGTCTCCTATCTCAAACTCTGTCACAGAAGCTGCAAAGTGCCCTAATACCAACTCAATCCTGTCCAGCACCAAGAAGACCGACAAGGTACATTGTGTTTCTGTCTCCCTTGTCCTTCTCCGAAGGCCCCTAAAGTCATTTTAAGACCCAATGCTCCCTTTGTGCTGAAGCCAAACATCCTTGAACTGGTGCTATTATTGATTATACCGACCACCCTCCTGTCAGTTTCCAGAGCGCATCCCTTTTCCTTCTTTGAAACTGTCCTCTGCATTCTTTTGCAGGGTGGGTTGTATTTTGTAGGGTTGCTCGAACCGTCTGTTCTAAGAATAGTAAAGTAGATATTTGTATTCTACCTTGACTGAATAGAGTCCCTTTTATCATTGGGTAATAATGTTATTTCTGCTGTTTTGCAACTAACCAACGATCCATAACCTTTCAGAGATAGGCCTGCCGTTCCGTCCGCTTTACAAAAATTAGACAAGGAAGTTTATAGTTTGCTTTGTCTTCCAATCTGTTTGGATGCCTTCTGGTGCTAGATGTGTGGGGCTGATTGGTGGTTTAGAAACCGAAATTCACCCTTGGACCACTGGTGCCCCGGAAGTTGATTTGTCACACCGGGAATTCTATTAAAATTGGGCATCAGAAAAGAAACATGGGGAACCATGTTTATACACCAGACATCGATAATTACGATTTCACAGTAACCACTTTAAAATACTTGGAGATCATGAAGGGCCCTACAGCCAAAGAGAAAATTTAGGATGTTGTCCTTATACCTTTCTAAAACCTTCTGAAATCCACATGTCGAAAGCATTCATATGCTCTCTGGGCAAGATTCAGTGCTGCAGTATGTCCCTATGCATTCCTTGCGAGGATCTCAATATATCCTGCCCAGGCAGAGCTGAGAACAGATCTCATCAACTTGTTAACATCATGACCTACCACCATCTGTTGCATGCACAATGTCCTATAAAAGTCCAGTTTGAGTCAGATTGTACAAATGTAGTACTTGAGCCAACAGCTAAAATGAATGGGATGTGAGTGGAGCAGTCCTGTCTATTGTCATACAGGCGTGATAAGGCATCATTATTAGCATGAATATTGACAGCTCTGGAACATTGGTGAGGCATTTTTGGGAAAAAGGCCACACAGAGACTGATTTCCTTATCCTTTCATCATCTATTAATGGTTCATTTACGCACCTGTGTTCAAGTATGATCTCAATGCCATTGATCTGCTCAAAGGTGCCTTTGGTTTTTGTATAGATTATAGATTGTGTATGATTAATCATTTAATCAAGGTAAAGTGTATATTTATGAATGAAAATGTTTCACAGTAATTTGCAACCGAATGCAGTATAGCATAGTACACACTTTTTCAATGGGTATGTTGTTTTAGGTCTTCTATGCGAAACATTTCATGGGAAATGCACCATGCTCTACGTACCTTAATACTCTTCTTGTAGCCGGTACTTTTGACAATTGTTTACCCCCATGACAGAGTTATTTAGTCACATTTGTAAGAGCTATTTATGGTCTAGTTGTTCTAGACATCCACTCATTGCTTAAATATGCATGATTGAGCCACGCAGGATTCGATGTTTCTATACCGCAACTATAAGCTCGAGCTGACTTGGTGCAGCTGCCTCTTCCTTATTCTGCGAACTGAGTAAGTTTGTCCTAATTTTTCAAATGATTGACATTTAGTTGAATAGAACTGATTATAACTGTTTGCTATTTAGCATTTGATCAAGACTTCATTTTGTTGTTTGTTCAGCTTGCATTGCTTGAAATTCTATGATGATGTAGGCAGCATATACATTTTTTCCAGGTGAGATGCCTTTTTGTAGTAAATCTATATTTATGTATATTATTATACGGGCCATAGTACATGTAATTAAGTCAAGACAATATTTGTGTCTCTACTAGCACCTTATCCACAACACAATGGGCCTCATTACAGGTTTGGAGGTAGCTGTACATGTAACAAAGCACGGCTCCTGCCGAACCTGTGATTTTACCGGCACCCGCAAATGCACAATTACCGGCTCATGCCGAGTTAGGTGGACCTGGTAATTGCTCATTTGCTGCGGCAACAAGGGACTCCCCATCCCCATTCGGCCCCATAGGTCTGAATGGGAATGGGGAGCTCAGATGCACCAGCACCGTTCATAACGAGGTCAGACCTGGCAGGCAGAGCGAAACCCGCAAGCACATCTCATAGGATGGCGGTACAGTAGCAATGGTGCCGTTAGTGATACCGGCACCGTTGTTGCCTTACAACCATACTTATAATTGGGCCAAATATGTTACTAGGACCTAATGAAATATTTAACTGTTTTATGTTCAAATTGTGTGCTTTGGTTTTGGATTTTATGTGGTGTTTATTTCAGTGGTAATGTATTTTGTTATTAGAATCTCAGCAAAGAGTGGTGTATTTTGTATTATACATTGACAATACATTTTTGTATAAGGAATGTTTATGTTGACTAAATATTCTTACTTAAGGTGACATTTTAACGTTTAATTATTCAGAGGTGTATTTACTTCACTTTACTTTACTTAACACATGTAACACGCAAACCTGGGACCCGAAGGCTTAAGGGCGCACAGAAAAAACAGACAAATATCTAGGACAGAGACAGGGAAGAGCTTGTCCAGTCTTTGCAGCAATGTACACATGTCAAAGAGACTGCAATCTGGCTGAATAACAGCGTTTTAAATGTTTTCTTAAACATTTATGTTGACGTGATTTCCCTTAAATCAGGCGGGAGAGAGTTGCAAGCTCTGGGGTCTGCTTTTATGAAGACACCATTTCAGAGGTATCTTCAGATGGTTCGTATTATTAGATCTGAGAGATCTATGATTATTTTTCTCCATGAGAAGGTCTTTCAAATCAGCTGCCATGGGTCCTACACAACATTTGGGTAACTAGTAACAGCCAGAACTGAACTCTTGCTGCTATTGGAAGCCAGTGCAGACTCTGTCTGGCCTCAGATACATGCTCTTTCCACTTAAGTCCTTTAACCACCCTAACAGCGCTTTTCTGGATCACCTGGAGTTGGATAGACTCCACTTTCGGTATACCTATCAGAAGGCTACTACAATAATCATTCTGTGCGCCTACAATGGCCCTTGCAATTGTCTCTGAATTTTTTTGGGAGATGAGAAGCCGAAGGTCGGCTAGCAGTTCTATGTAGTAGGACGGCACCTTTATATTAAGATTCCAGTCCAGTACTAAGCCAAATGTTTTGACTTTCTTTTTAAAATCAATTATACAATCTGCAATAGAAAAACATTCATAACTTGGACCTAGCTTAGTAATCTTATTCTGTGTGCCCACCACCATGAGTTCTGTCTTTTCCTTGTTTAACGCCAGGCCATTCTGCAGCCTCCATGTTTGGATAAGGTCATATTCCTTATGAATGTTGCATTCATCTTCTATGTAGGATCCTGTTATTGGAATGACACATTGGGCCTCATTCCGACCTTAGTGCAAAGGGATACCGGGCACCTGTAAGGACACCGGGGCCGGTAATCCCTTTGCGCCCTATTCCGAGGTCCACCAACGGGACCCGTAAGGTACGTTTGGTCAGACCAAACGTACCTTACGGTTCCCGTTACGGGACCAGGGCGCAAATAATGGCCTTGCCATGTGCCAGGTGCCGTTATTTGCGCCCTCCCCTATGGGGGCTCAAATGGGAATGGGGATTACCATTTTCAATGGGGACTTAACAGTCCCGCAAAGGTCGGAATGGACCAGTAAATCCCCATTGGACCAGGGCATTATTGGAGGCAGTAATGGCGCTAATAGCGCCATGACTACCTCCAATCTCGGAATGAGGCCCATTGCGTATCATCTGCATATTTATTGAATGCTATGTCATTCAGCTCTAATAAATCAAAGAATGGCCCATAGAAATATCATAAAGGGTAGGCGACATACAAGTCCCTGACGAACGCCATAAACTAGGTTCACTGGCTCTGCCTCCGCCTCCCCGCTAAAGGCTCTGCACTGTCTATTACTGAAAAATTATGCGATCCACTGAACTGCGTTATCTGAAAATGTTGCCACTTCCTTCAGCCTAGTGATCAGAATGGAATGATCAACTAGGTCAAAGGTCATGGATGGATCTAGCAACATAAGGAGGGAGGTTGGCCTTTGTCCATGGAGCCCAGAAGCTTAGACTTTAATTCCAGGAGTGCTGTTTCGGTCCCGTGGCATTGTCTAAAGCCTGATTGATATTTATTTATTATCTGGTCGCCATTCAGATGTAAAGAGATTTGACCATAGGCCACACAATCCAATATCTTTAGGAGGAAGGGAGTGTTCAAGATGGGTTTGTAATTTGATGCAGTTTTCGTGCATATACCTGGTTTATTTAAATGGGACAACATTTTCTGCAAAAGAAGCATTAACAAATTTGCACAAAGTTGTGATTAATTTTGGGGAACAGGTTTTAATTATCATCACCAAACAGGTATCCTCCTTCCAGCTTGTAGTTTTGAGCTGATTAATAAACTTGGCCAATTCTGTATCTGTCTGATATTGGGAAGAAATTAAAGTAATTCTGTGTTGATGTCTCAACCGAAATCTATGAGAGGCCTACCTCAGGCACTGTTTTGCAGAGTGCTTTTTGGCTTCAATATTTTTTTTAATATTATCCAGTTTGCCCATCATGGCGTCCTGAATAGATGCACATCAAGCTTCCTTCTTCAACAGGCAATCCATTTTCTGTTTATTCGGACGTTCCTGTTCTTTCAGGATTTTAAAGAGTTCCTTCCTGTTGTCTGAGATAGAATTCACAATTCTGTTATCAAGAATGACTTATTTTG
Organism: Ambystoma mexicanum; assembly: GCF_040938575.1. Lineage (NCBI taxonomy): Eukaryota > Metazoa > Chordata > Amphibia > Caudata > Ambystomatidae > Ambystoma > Ambystoma mexicanum. Next base: position 359,482,604 of record NC_090926.1, on the reverse strand, counting down.
CAGCCACAGTTGCAGTTTTATGAATCATGGCCACTGTTGTGTATGCTTCCAGTCTGGTGTCATCCTGGCTTGACCTCCAGACATGAAAGCATTTTATTTTGATTGATTTCAGCCTATCCAGGTTTGAGTTAAACCATGAATTAGAATTCCAGGCAGATGAGAGCTTTTTCTTTTTTAGAGGAGCTACATTCTCCGTAATGTCCTGAAAGGAGTGAAGAAAGAGGTTGGTCATCTCTTGCACTGAATAAGCTTTTAAGACCTCTGGGACAAATTTAGATATCCAAGGTTTTAGTGTCACAGTGGTCAATTTCTTAAGATTTCTTGTTAAAATAGAGATTTTACTTTTCCCATTATTTCTTATGCACAAAGGAGTGGTCTGACCAAGGACACGAAAGAACATCAGGTCGCTAATACAAATATTATGGGTAGCAACCCAGTCCAGCGTATGTCCCTTAATGTGTTTGGGTTAATGAGCCATTTGCTAAAAGCCAAGATGGCCCAGAACAGCTTCCAGCGCTGTAGGTGTGGTATCCGCGTCGCATCTCAGCCTGAAATTAAAATCTCCCATAACTATACATTTTGTATTATGGTAATAGCAAATTGGTCAGTAGATCTGGAAAATGTGATCCTGAACCAGGTGATATATATAGCTTAGCAAATTAATTGTATCTGCTGCATTAATACCCATGTTCGTTAGTTTACCTTCCCTTCCAGGAATATCTTGAATGAAAACCTCCCAAATGCTTAAGTTTGCATTGTATATCAGTGCTACTCCCCCACCCCTCTTCCTTCCAATCTATCTTGACGCAACATGCTATAGCCCTGCGGAATAACTAACCTCAATGTGGGGCCGGCTGCATCATAACCCCATGTTTCTGTACCTGTGCAAATATCGATATTGCATTCCTGAATGTAGGTGGCACATATAGAGCGTGCTTAATTAGGAATCTGGTGTTCAGCAACACCGCTCTTAATGCTAATGTGGACTGTTTGACGTGAACCCCAAGATGGCTATGGGGGGCAGCCAGAATGGACTCAGCCCCTTGAGCCACACCAGCAGTTACATTCATTTTCTCTAAATCCAATCGCTGTGTATTATGGGCATCCTGCGACATCATGAAATCCCTTGTGACTATATGATCTATGGCACTGCCATTGCTAACTAATAACTCCTCCTCAATCACCATCAAGAATTTAGCAGCACCCGGTTCGAGAGGCGTCACAGATTTGAAGTGCCCAATAGTATCACCTATGTGGGAGCAGCCAGTTGTTTTAGAACCTAACAGTGCAAGGGTTGCACTCCTCGGGTAGATAGAACTATCATTATCCAAACCTCCCAGGTTTCTACATAGGCTGTTAGCGTCTAGTCTGGCCCTTGTAGACTTAATGGCCACCGTTACTTCTGTGATACTCATACAGCTTACCAGGAAATCTGAGGAAAGGTGGATGAGAAAGAGACCCACCTTCTTTGCGAACCTTCACAGACTGTCACAGACTGGATCTTCCCTCTCGTACCAGGTGCTCTCGTGCCTTATATGTAAATAAATGCTAGTCGGGACTAGAAGCCAGATGGGAACTGTAGTTCTGGCAGCAATTAAGCTAAGCCTGGTGTAAAGCAGCAACAAAAGTTAGAAGCACACTATAGACTCTAGCAATTTCCCTCCTAAAATATGCACTCATTTAGCTGTTCCAAATTTGTGGTACAATGTTAACACACAATTCCTAAAAAGACTGCCTAAAATTGACGAAAAATCCTAAAAACATATCGGTTAGGAGCTGTAATACAATTTAAAATTAAGGTACGAAAAATAAATCATAAACGAAGCGTAGATCAAGGTACTAAGTGCTTAAGAATGTAGTAAATAGAAAAGGAAAGGGTGAAGTTACCCATTCGTAGAAATCAATACATAAGGTTCTTGAATTCTTTTCTCCCCTTCACACACTTCCTGATAGGGGTTTCAACTGTTTCTGAAATCAAAACAATAGAACCACGAAAAATAATCCTCCAATGAGCATGCCTTCATTGAGTTAAATCACCTCCAGTTTTTATCATGAGTCAAAAGCCAGAAATTGGTTTTGAGCCCCCTCCAAATAATGTTGCCATTGTGTAAAATATTGTTTGATTGTCAACAATGTGTGATCATAGCTTGTATAATGCTGCTCAGTATCAAAAGCACTGTGAAAATAATCCCTTTGTGAAAGGATCGTTCAAATGGCCATTGTGGATACATGTGTTTCTAAAATACATTATTTTGCAAAATCAGAGTCAATGTAATGAATGAAAAGCCTTATTTTGATCATCATTCCAAACAAACTTGACCCCCATTTTGTCAGTTCCCTGATAGGACTTAGATGATATAAGCAAACAGAGGAGTTACCCAATGTGCCTGAAGTACCTGAAAACAGTTTATGGTTCTTAAAAATGATGCAACGTACGCTAATTTTTGGTGCCGATCAAATAAAGACCAGGTACCCAAACCCACTAAGGCGAATCCCGCACAGGCAAAGGGCACAGTGTCATGGCCAGCAGGTGTGCAAGCTGCTGGCCGACCATCGGTCGTGACTACACTTCCGCCTCGCTGATGCAACGTACCCTAATTTCCAGCAATGATTGAATGAAGACCAGCTACCGAAACCCACTAAAGCAAAGCACAATCAGGCAAAGGGCGTGGAGATGTGTGCTGCAGGTGTTAGGTTCTGTGATATGGCGCCCCATAAACTCTGCATCCAGGAACTGCAAGCTGCTTCCCGGCTCCCGCCCTGTTTTCATCCATCTCGGGTCTGAATACACCATGGCATCCACCTGCCTACCCCTCACCCTCTATCCATCAGGAACCAGCGCCTCCAGAACTGCACTAGGAGATCCTCTACCCACAAACAGCCCATGCCTCCCACCACAGCACCACCTCCATCCACTCCAGAAACAAGCTCCTCCACTTGCGCTACTGGCCCTGCTCCCACCCACTCCCAAACTCTATACTCTATACTCATCTCCACACTAACCCCGAGTCGCCACCCCCAATGAGCCCCTCAAATGTTCCTTGATAAATTCCAGATCATTCCCTGGACATGCCCCTAAAATTCACAGCCACCACACCTCCAAGCCCACTTTAAAAAAGAATGTCTGGTTCCCCCCACGCTAAGAAACACACTGCTGAAACTTTTTGAAGAAAATAACCCTTTCCAACCTCCAAAACTCAGTTCACCTCCCTCGCCAAATATAACAAAAGTGTGATTCATACCAGCAAAGCCAGTAGCTACAACAGGAGAATAGACAATGCACAGTCCAACAGCCGCAAACTCTTCATGACCCTGCACAAACTTGAGTCGCCAGTCACCCCCCCACTGACCTCATTACAGACGACACCTGATGTACCAAGGTGCAGGAAGCACTCACAGGTAAAATCTCCTCCCTCTAGGAGAAAATCTGTGCCAAACAACTGGCCATTCATGCAAAACCACCACCAGCCACCTCAATGCCCTCATGGCTCCCACTTGCCTACCTACTATCGAATTCGAATAACGCGGGGTATCGGAAGCCAAAGTGGCCAACATCATCGAAGGCCTCAAGCCCTCACAATGCAAAAGAGATGTTTGTCCAGCCCCCATCATCAAAGACTCTCACACCCAATCATCACCACTTCCTTTGACACAAAAACAATCCCTACTTCCTTGAATGAAGCCTGGATCCTCCAAAAACCATTCCTCAACCCCGCATCCCCCAATTATCGCCCCAGTGTTTGCAAGGCTTTTGGGAAGGAACATGTTGGTAAACTTTTTTATCACTGTCGGTCTTTGTTTAAAGAGAACCATTACGGCTTGTACCGCTACTTAGCCCATTTCCAACTACCCTACATTGAAAGGCTTTGTCTCGGCCAAACTAATAGCACAGAATCCACTGGCATTAATCAGAGAAATTTCATTACTAGTCTTGCATGCCATGAACCACTCACCAGACATTGTCTCCATTATATATGCCCATATTCAACTGTCGCCATTACTATGCGACCCTTGAAAACTGTTAAACACTCATATAAACCCATTACCATGTATAATAAAATTATATAGTTTAGGTCTTCTACACACTGGCCCAAACCTACTAGCATACTCAGCACTACCCTACCCTGGAGCATCACCATCTAGTCATGAGCAGAAAACCCAACAATCTGATCTTCTTCACCAAACTCCTTAGATAGCTGCAACTCTGCAACATAACCTACAAAGTCACAATCATGCAGCTCAGACAAAATCCCACCAACACTACCACTACCTGTCCTCCCACTACCACGATTACCATGTATCCTACCTATCTGTCTCACACTAGCTCACTAAGCAAGCTAACTCCACCTTAGCAGTCCACTCGCACTTCTACACAATGGATTAACTTATTTGCCACAAGACCCACCCTCAACCAACCATGCCCATAGCGAGCAGACATACAAGACTAGGATCTATAATACACCTGAACGATTCCACCACTAACGCTGAACACAAAAGAACTACCAACCTTAGCACTACTAATCCCACATCAATGCCCAAAGCCACCTCACACAAAAAGACCAAGGCACAACCCACTGAACCCACTATCAAGGGTGCCCTAGTCAATGCTAGATCTATACCAGCCCATGCCCTAGACATAGCAGACATCATAACCACAAATGATCTGCGATTTTCTCGCCATCACTGAGAGATGGCTCCAAGCAGCATCAGGACCTGCACTCGCACTAGCTATACCAGATGGCTATGCCATATATCGACTAGACAGAAACTCAGCTAAAGGAAGTTGAGTTGCATTAATAGCCAAAAACTCACTTAACATAAGACCGATGCTCAACCAATCCTTCCCATCTGGGGAACTACTGTCCATCGAACTACCAATCACCTACTCAAGAACACTTACCATACACCTCATTTAGAGACCCCCAGGGACAACCTCTACCTTTGAAGATGACATTGCCCTCTTGCTCTCCAACAACACCAAACCTAACTCACAGATCCTAATCCTAGGAGATCAAAGTTGATAAAGCATCTACACTTGCCAACACCATCTCCGAGCTAGGCTTCACCACTCACCACATCATGCAACACACTCACAACAAAGGCATAATCATTGACTGGCCAGCAGATGTGAACTGCAACACCAACATCTTATCCAACACACCCTGCGCATGGACTGATCACCACCTGATCACATTCACTATCAGCAAAGATAACACCTCACTCCAGCACACCCCTAATGCACCACTCTCCTTCACTAGAAACAACAAAAACATCCCAGTTGAGAAATTACTACCTTTACTCCAGCCTATCATCGACTACAAGCCCACCAACGCTGACCCTACAACCTTAGTTGACCTATACAACACTGCTCTGCTCAAAGCCATCAATACTATTGCACCCCTCAAACTAACAAATTAACAAGGGGAGTCCTGGGAGTCCCTCTGCCAGACATTAGTCCTGGTTATGAGAGACTTACCCAGAGTCTTTAGCTCACTCTCTTTCCAACTAGACCGAAACCCATGTCTGGGGATGCTGTTGGTACTCTTGTTCAGAGGAGAATTGCCTAGCATTTCGGTGCTGGACTGCCCCAGGGCAGGACAAAGACTGATATGTTTGGGATATTTCTTCTCTGTGAAAGATAGTGAGCTAAAGACTCTGGGTAAGTCCCTCGAAACCAGGACTAATACTGGCAGAGGGACTCCCAGGACCCCCCTTGTCAATTTGCATAATTAAGTAACTTTGGGTCTCACCCTAAGTTACTAGGGGAATCCGGACGTGGACCCCTTGCTCACTATTCTTAGAGAGGCACAGCTTCTCCCTACTGATGAGGTCCAACCAGACCGAAACACGTGTCTGGGGATGATGTTGGTACTCTTGTTCAGAGGAGAATTGCCGAGCAATTAGGTGCTGGACTGCCCCAGGGCAGGACAAAGACTGATATGTTTGGGATATTTCTTCTCTGTGCAAGATAGTGAGCTAAAGACTCTGGGTAAGGCCCTCGTAATCAGGACTAATGCCTGGCAGAGGGACTCCTAGGACCCCCTTTGTCAATTTACTCCTCAAACTAAGCAAGGCCAAACCATGCTCCCATCTCAATTCATGGTTCACACCGGAATAAAAATCTTTACTCAAGATAATGAGACAGGCAGAAGCTACGTGGAAAATCTCACCAACAGCATCCAACAAAATATCCTATACCATAGCTTCCAAAAATTATAAATCAGCCATCACCCATTCCAAAAAAAATATTTACGAGAAAAATACCAAGGCTAAATCTAACACCAAAGAGCTTTTCAACATTCTGAGACAGCTCGAAACTCCCTCTCCCACACCTGACACATACATCAAAGACACTTCTTGGTGCACTAACATTCAAAAGGCCCTATTCAGCAAAATCTCACTGCTACAATCCAAAATCGAGTAAAAATAAAGCTAGTTTAAACCTCAACGAAAACCAAAATCCACCTTTAAACGAGCAACCTAACACCAACAAATAATTTAACTTCTAACCCATATCTACCAACGATTCTGAAAATATAATATCTACATTGAAACCATCTAAATGCCGTTGAGACACATGCCCTTCCCCGATAATCAAAGATGCAGCCAAACATCTGGCACCATTCATAGCCACACTAATCAATTCATCATTTGCGACCAGCACAGTACCTAACAATCTAAAAGATTATTGGGTTCTGCCACTCCTCAAAAAACCTACTCTAGATCCTAATATCCCAACCAACTACCGACCTATTACTACTGTTCCGTTCCTTTTCTTTGAAAAAATCATAGACAGAGCAGCTTACATACAGATCCAGCACCGCCTAGAAAAACATAATCTACTAGGCCTTAGACAATCCGGTTTCCAACCAAAACATGGTACTGAGACAGCCTTAATTGACCTCAAGACACACATGGACAAATAAAAGACAATGGCAAACTTGCCCTCCTGTGTCAGCTGCCTTTGACTTGGTAAACCATGAAGTAAACCATGAAGTACTATGCAACCACCTAGCATCAGCAGCCCACTTCTCTGACAAAGCCAATACCTGGATCCAGTCCTTTCTAAACAACAGATCCACGAGGGTCTTCCCACCCACCGCAGCTGCTGAACCAGCTCCGGTCTCCTGTGGTGTGCCTCAGGGCTCCTGCATATCTCCAACACTATACAACGTGTTTACCAAACCCCTATTTGGCCTTCTAGATCATTTTGGTGTGATCTACACCAACTACGCAGATGACACCCAAATACTCATTCCTTTATCAGGCCACCACATCAAAGACTCCAAAGCCCTCAAGGACATCTACTCCATCATCCCAGCATGATTGGCTAAACATGGACTGTGCCTTAATGACAACAAGACAGCGATACTTCTAGTAAGCTCTCCTCACAGACTTAACAATCTCGACAGCTCTATACATCATTCAACATAGACAGCAACAACATTACCGTATTTAACAATATCAAAATTCTTGGCATTTACCGTGACTCTTCTCTCACCCATACCAGACAAATCAACGCCATCTCTCTCATCCACTGCTTACACTTGCAAGCTAATTAACACCTGCAGACCATTTCTCTCCCCGGCCAACTGCACAACCGTGGCGAGAGCGCTCGTACTCTCCAAAATCGACTACTGCAACGCACTCTACTTCAGCACCAGTCAACGTAATATTGACAAATTGCAAGTGGTTCAAAACAATGCCCTGAGAGCAGCTTTGAACATCCCAAGATCGCTGCATATCTTGGACATAAGACAAAACACCCACTGGCTATCCGTACCCCAAAGGATAGAGCACAAGGTACTCTCTCTCACCCACAAATGCCTGACCAATCAGGCAGCTAAATACCTAGCTGACAACTTCTCTCACAACAACACTTCTCGCCCCACCAGATCGGCATAAACCCATTGCCTGAAAGTCCCAAGGTTCAAGCTCCAGAAAGCAGGCAGCACTAGGTTCCCTGTGCTCGCCTCAAAACTGTGGAGCACCCTTCCACTGACCCTCAGAACTGAACCATCCTTCCTCCAGTTTAGAAAGAACTCCAAGTCATGGACACTTTCGAAAGAGTTGTGGGGATGACAAAACCTTGGATCAGTGGGGCGCTGGTTGGATATGTTAGTCCAAAGATCACTGTTGTGTGAATTAATTAATTAAATGGTCCAGTCAAGTCTTTGTCATTAGTTTGGTTATTTATTTCTCGGTTTAATTAGCACCAAAGAAATTATCATAGTAGAAATGAATGACACATTTTGACATGGTGAATCGCTACACAGCTGACGCGCGTTTCGACCTAAGTCTTTTTCTCCTAAGAACACACGCGCAGGACCACTCGCCGAACCCGGCTAACGATACATGGCTAATCAGCCCCCGTGGTGCCCTTACCAGGGAGGACCAGTCTACAACACCTCGGAGCCCAACCCCTAACTCAATTGGCCTTGAAAAAGACAGGTCGAAACGCGCGTCAAAATTTGTCATTCATTTCTACTATGATATTTTCTTTGGTGCTAATTAGACCAATAGATAAATAACCAAACTAATGGCAAAGACTTGACTGGACCATTTAATTAATTAATTCACACAACAGTGACCTTTGACTAACATATCCAACCAGCGCCCCACTGATCCAAGGTTTTGTCATCCCCACAATTCGTCTAAAGTAATTGGGAACCTCGGAGTTGGTCCCCTGACAAACCAGGATCTAGGCTGCTGGCAGAATCAGAAACAAGCAAAGAGGAGGTGCGCAGGAGAGAGGGAGTCCCGACAACATTAACTCCAACCAAATGCTATACTTTCGAAAGAGCCTTAAGTTACGCAGACCCATCGTCCTTCGCCTTCTTTTCTCCAACCATCTACCACACACTGTTTTATACTGTTCTCTTTTTTCTTCTGCAATTGCTGTAACTACCTGGAATCTCTCTTCATCTTAGGGCTACTCTACCCAATATGTTTATAACTCTGTCTATGCAGAACTACCCATTGTATCATATTGTATTTATCTGTATTTATCTGTAAATTGATTCAAGGTACTGTAACCATTCTCTGCATACAATGGGCCTCATTACGAGTTGAGTACAAAGGTATACCGGGAACCGATAAGGACAACCGGTGCTGGTAATTCCTTTGCGCCCAATTCAAACTTCCCTGAGCGGGTCCCTTCCTTAACGCCTGGTTTTACCAGGCATTATGGAAGGGACCCGTTAAGGGACTTTAGAGCTAATAACGTTACCACAATTTGCGATACCGTTATTAATGCCTTCTCCCTTCCCATTGAGCCCAATGGGGGCTCAAATGGGAATGGGGAATGACTTTTTCAATGGGGACTTACCGGTCCCGCAAAGGTTGGAATAGACCGGTAAGTCCCCATTGAACGAGGGCGGACTCGGTACCGGTATTGGAGGTAGTCATGGCGCTGATAGCACCATGACTACCTCCAACCTCGTAATGAGGCCCAATGTATCAATTTGCCTATGTAACAAAGCAACACACCCAGATGCCTGAGGGCCAGATTGCACTATACATATAAATAAACAAACAAACCAGCATTAATGTTCTCATAAATGCATGCCAAATTACATTTCTCATTCATTACACCAGGGAAATCTTATGGCTTTCACCCTGGCTGTCGGGGTGGGCATGACCGGTAATGCCCTGCCAGCCTCAGGCAAGGTAGGCCCGAGCAAAGCAAGGGCCATGTTGAGGGCTGGGGGCCTTTACCAGCCATTTCTGCCTCCTCAGCAAGGGTGAAAGCCAATCACATGCTGGCGGTTATCAGGGATGCAAATTGTTTATTTTATTTTTCTTGCGAGATTGCATCGCTTGCGCAGCCAATCCCCTGAGTGGTAAAAAACAAGGAAAAAGATGGCCGCTGCAATAGAAATTTAAAATGGACTTGCTTCCTTTTTCCCTTTTTCCCTATGGTAGCAGCCATCTTTTTCCTTGTTTTTTCAGGAGACGGGAGCAGTGCCGGGACCAAAGCACAAAGGTCTGGTCCAGCAGGTAAGTGTGGAGGGGGATAAGTAAAAGGGATAAGTAAAAGGTAATGCAGAACTAACTAATCAAAACGAAATGTAATCAGACCAACAAAACAGTCAGTCTGGACTTCTAAATGTAAGTGTCTTTCCTGCCCATGTGGGTGTCAGGCCACTTGGATCTGGCATTTAAGTCCAGGTCTGTAGAATTCAACTGCAGCTCCTTCAACTCCCTGTATGTTATTGAGGTTTAAAAGAATCATTAACCCTCTAATTGGCAGAAGCTAGTTGTTGGTTTTCTGTTGACCCCAACCACGAAGAACAAGGCTTGTCAACAGTTGATCCAGGCAGTTGAATAGGTATTGCGATTCGGGGTGTATGGGCACTGAGAAAAATGCATTCTTTAAATTGATCAATGTGAAGTGGGTCGAGCCAATAGGTATATTATAGAGAATGCTAGCAGGATTTGGTACCACAGGGAACTCCTCCTCAACAATGTTATTCAGAAGGTGCAAATCCTGGACCATCCTCCAACTGGACTCCTTTGGTTTTTTCACAGGGTAGATGGTCGTGTTGCATGGGGGCACAGCATGTTGTATTATGTCTTTCTTTAACAATGCCATAATAGTCTCATAAATACCTTCATCAGCCTCTCTAGACATGGGGTACTGCTTAACACATTTTAGTATCGCATTCGGTTTCAATGTTATCCCTACTGCTCCAACACTCTTTAACAGCCCCCACTTTGTGAGTATTGCTGGTCCATAAATCGTCCTGCACCTTCTCAAAACCTCCTTCCAATATGGCGATATATTTCTAATGATGCGCATGGTCTGTGGTACTTCCCTTTTCTCAGTCGCTATTTGGCAAGGCACTCAAATCTCAAAAAAACATCTCTCATGTGTCTTTGGCACCTTTGAACAATTGTTCATCGGACACGTCCCTCAGCAATAAGATTGGTTGATGCACAGAACTCTGCACCACTCTCCCCTTCCTCATCAGTGCCTGATAGAACCACCCTGTCCTTCTTGATAACTACTGCTTCTAGGAGAACTGTGATAATGGTGCCTGGTGTTACCTCATGCGACTCTGTTGGCCAAAACAAAAATTCAATCGGTATCCGCCATGTCTGATATCTGATTCCCAGGACCAAACTAAACACAACCATAAAGGAACAAAGCTGAATGTATATGTATCTACCCCTCATCCTGCTATCACTACAGTATGCATGCAAAATCACTGCTTCTCTTACCGGATACAAACCTGGAGTCGAGAATACTTTGCGTTCCTCCATGAAAGCAATTTTTAAGTGCAGTTTACTAAGCAGATCTCTGCCCAAGATTTTCCCCAGGGTATCTGTGCAATACAAGGGAGCAGACACATTTTGTGTGCCTACCTTAATACGTATATCCTTGGTGTAAGGAACAAATAGGATAGCCCCAGAGAATCCCTATATGTCCATTATTTTGCCTGACATGGGGAACTCACCTTCCTTGATGCAATATTGTGTATCCCCTGTATCGACCATAAATGAACATTTTGGTCACCTACCTTTACACCTATCTGGGGTGCCTCTTCTGGATTAGAAGTAACAGACAAGATGGGACACATCACAGATCCCTGCGGGCAGTACTAATTCAGGTACATGTTAGCACTGGGGAGCAGGAAAAGATTCCCTCCAAAAACACTTGCTTTATTGTAGTGAGTGACTGCTCCCTGGGGTAAAGGCTTGTTCTCCCAAGCCTGTACAGGTGACTGTGCTGGGATGGGTGGTTATAACACAAAGGCCTGTGCTGCCCCAGGTGCTGGGTTCTGCTCAAACCGCACCTGCTGCAATTGCACAGAATCTGGTGCATGTGGCATGGCCTGGGTTTGCAGTTGCTGGCTACCTATGTTGAAATACTGTAGCCTGCACTGACAATCTCATGCCAGGTATCTTTCTACATGCCCAACACTGGATCCCATAAAACCCTTCATAGTTACTTCTCATCGCTGCATTAACCAGGGGCCCATTCCTTCAAACCCGCCTAATGATCCACCTCCTGGTGAAAAACCTCCACTATCGCTCTGTAACCCTCTCACTATCCTTATACACGGAGTATACTTGTCCATGTAACCTTGTGTCTTACCTGATTCAATATGTCCCTGTTGTCCAGATAGTCCCTGCTGTCCTTCCGTGGAGCTGGTAATCACTGCTCCTTCCAAACAGATATTTGCTAGTTTTTTTCTGAACAAACTGGGCCTATGCTTTTTGTGCCTGCTCTATATGCTCCTTTTCCTTCAATTGCCTCCTCTTACAAAAATGTGCCTGGATTTCCAGCCAACCCCTGGCCTCCATCCCTCCTACTTTATCTATGTCATGATGGGCTTCTTTGGGAAGTGCCTTTTTTAGCATATGATAAAAAATTGCCATGTTCTTATCCCATGCCACTCCCGAATCTGCCGTCCACATCTCTTGAATTAACTGGATATGCACGGCAAGATCGTCATATAACTTCATTGTCTTGGCCAAAATAGAATTTATATCTGGCGTATCAGGATAAATGACCTGCAGGGTCCCCCATACTTGTGCCCTGTAAATATTGAGGTTGCTCTGTAATGGGTATTCATATTCAACTGAACTCTCTGATACCCTGATCGCCTCCAAAGCTCATCTAACCATTCCCCCATTGGAGCCCTGAATATCTTTTCATGTCCCCTATGACCAACATGATACCGGCAGTGTGCTTCTTTAATGCATAAATATACATCCCTACTCCTGCAGTGAGTGAAGGGAGTGTCTTCATCAAATGATTTCATTCCATGTATGACCATGGGACATAATACACATTCCCCTGACCATTCTTGACCAATGCAAATTGAGACACACTTTCCTTTACTGAGGCTCTCCAAATCTTATCCCAGTTGCTGGCTACGGCCATAGAAGTACCACAGATTGTGCAACAACTCCAATGGTGTGATCTCTGTCACTGCTACTAGACCAGGAGGTGGGGCTTCTACACTCTGTTCTGCCGGCTCAACATCTGATTCCCATTCATCATTGTCTCTTGCTCTTATTATAACATCCCCTGGCATTTCTATTGGGGTACACATATTTGGCACTACCATAGAGTGCTGGTTCCTATTAACCTTGCTCAAGTCCTGTAGCCATAAAAACACTTTTGTGCTCAAGGTCTACATTGACCTCCTTGATAACTGACCTATCCAATCTAACAAGATCTTGTCCATGCCTCCAACTTCTTCTTCTATGTCCTTTACCTGCCTATTCACTTCTTCCCACTCTCCACTTCTCTGCTGTTGTAACCACACTACCTCTTCCTCTGCTAGCCTCAAAACTTCCTCCAATTTTTCCTGCTTCTGCTTTTCCACTGCCAATCGTAGAGTATCCTCTATCCTAGAGGTAAAAGGCACCTTCTCCACCTTTTTGCCCATTCTCAGCCCGTTATCGAGACTTCTGGTTGCCTGGTGTCACTCTCTCTCGCTCATGCACCCTTAATCTCTGTGCTAACCTAGCAGCTGGGGGAGTTATTCCCTTTATGCCCTCCGTTCTCAAACTGTCTGCGGCCCTAAACATTGAAGGAGTTACCCTTACTCTTTCCACAGTATCCCATCTTATAAGAATTGTAGCTGATGGAGGCGTTACCTGTGTCCAGCTCGCAACCACTGGAGTGGCCGCTGGAGAAAATGGAGGTTCAAATTCAGAGTTGGTGTATCCTTCTGCAGCTGATAAAGGATAGCACGATATGGGGCAGTGCGGAAGGAATTGCTGCACCCTACTTATTCAGCCCTTCTTCTGCAACGTTATCATTATGGGCCTTCCCACCCTTCTCATACATCCTCCATAACTCTAAGATATGTAACCAATTCTCTAACTTCAAACCATTGAACCTAGTAACTAAGAAAGTATACAGGTTTTCCAACATTCCCTTATCATATGTCCCCTCATTAGGTCAATAATTCAGCATTTTACCCTTGACTTCCCGCAGCCATTCGTGATGGTACTTCAAAATGCCGACCTTATAGCCAGAAAGTACCTGACACAAGTGATTCCCCATAATCACGCACCTCATTTCCTTCAGCCACAATCACCTAACTTAGCTATTCACTTTAATTATACTTCCCACTCTTTCAAAAAAGACAGCATCACATGTTTTTTTTTTTAATTTTTTTAATTTTATTAAGTGCCTCCGGTTACATTAAAAAAAAAGTTAAACTGTCAAATAACTAACAAAAATATATTACAAAAATCCATTTCTTAACACAACATGACATTTCAAAAAAGCCTTAATTCATTGTGCATTCATCGTAGATCACATTTCATGGATAATACAAGATTAAGCATAGATGGCCTAGATGGCCTCGGGAAATATCATGATGACAAATTTAAACCTTCAATTTGAGATATTATGATTTAGATTTAAATTGATTTAAAATGAAAAGCTCCCTTGGGGATAGAGGCCAACCACAGCAACCACTGCCCTATGCCAAACATAATAGGCTGATGCTACTGGGGTCAGAGCCTCAGCACCAAAAACTGTAGCCCAGAACTGGTCCGAGGGCTGGGAGCGGACTTTGCTGTAGGCCCTGTGGTACTCTGAGCTCAAAGCCCCACACTGAGTCAGAATGTGGTGAGTGGTCTCTATTTTCTCGCTGCACAATCTACATAGTCTATCGACTCTAGGAACCCCAGCCCAAGCCCCTGTATTTTCGAATACAGGGAGGGTTTGGAGGCGAATGGCAGTGATGAATCTCACTCATTTTGGGAGCTGCTTTTTGTTAAGTAAGATTTTGGGATACCAAGTGTAAAGGCCTGATGGGAGTAGACTTCAAACTTATGGAGTCCTTTTAGATGATCTAAAAACAAGTCCACATCCCTATGGCTGAGCCTCCTCTCGATCCTCCACCAAACATTGTTTAGCCAACCTATCAATGTCACTAAAACAAGGGATGTTTGAAAACCTCTCTGCATGTGCTACCACCTGTCCTAACAGAGAACAGCCCTCCAGTTAGTCGTTATTTATCTTGGCCCAAAATGTAATGGCTGCTAGTTTCCAAGACATTAATAAAGAAGAAAGACCCAGCTCCAACTGAATAACCTCCACCGGAACTCTCCCTGAGACTCCAAGTAACGAGCAAAGGATTTTTGCTTCCAATCTAGGGTGCCAGCACACTGTGCCCCCAAAGGGGAATGCCTCAAGAGCGTAGAGAATACTCGGAGTGACCAAAGCCATATAGGCCATGATTTGGCCTCCTACAAACCCCCTCCCTGAGAGTTGATTTTTCTTTTGAGGGACAGCCATTTGGCCCATGCCCTATGCAACGTACCAGTGCCAAGTTCTTGAGGACACAGGCCTGGTCTGATAGATATTCCCAGGTATCAGTAGTCGGTTACCTGTTCCAGCATTACTCCCCTAACCTCAATACAAAATTAGGTGCATCGTAAGCTCCCTTCCCATAGGTCATTATTTTTTTTTCTGGTTGGGGAGTAGGCCATGTTCTGAGGCAAAGGTGTGTAGGGCATTAAGGGATTGTGGCAGTCCTTGCGGATTGCAGTCTACGATTACAGTGGCCTCTGCATATAACAGGCAGGGGAGGCTGATCTTTCCATATCGCTGTAGATGATTATTCATTCTAATCAGGATTGCAGATAGTCCTGATGTTTATAGGTTATTTTATAAGGGGGCCAATTGGCACCCCTGTTTCAAACCTCTTGTGGTGGTGATGGAGCTCGACAAGTCCCCCTCCTGAGAGAGCCTGATCTTGACATGTGTGTCACTGTAAAGGGCCTTAATAAAATAAAGAAGTGTATATTCTATAACCCAGGCTTCCATCGTTCCCCAAAGTGTTGCTCTAATTATGCTGTCAAAAGCTGCAGAGTAATCAATGAAGCATAGGCATAGGGCCACTCCCCGGTAACACGGGTATCTGAGATAAGAGTAGGGAGGGACCATATAGAGTGGTAGCTCCCACAGCCCTTCCTGAAACCTGTCTGTTGGCAGCTCAACAGACCCTTTTCCCTAACCCAAGAGGTGAGGAGCTCCAATAGGAGGCTGGCAAAGAGTTTGGTACTACAGTCCAATGTAGACAGTAACCTAAAATCGGAATGATTGTTGTGGGGCCCTTTTTATGGTGCAATGAAGCTGGAGGACTTTCATGTGTGGGGGATAAGCCCAGAATCACACATCTGACAGAATAAAGTGGATAGAAAATGAACCACTACTTAGGGTCTCCGGCATGGTGGATGGCGAAATTACCGCACCCATCACAAGGTTGGCGGGGCGGTAATTCCCCATTCACCATTTGCCCTTCCCCATTCCCATTTTGCCCCATAGGGAATAATGGGGATGGGGAAGGCGCTAATTACGGCACCATAAATTACGGTTGCCGTAATTAGCTCCAAGGTCCCTTAGCGGGTTGGATTTTAACGCCTGCAAAAAGCAGGCGTTAAAGCCTCCAACCCGCTAAGGGACCTTGTAATCAGGCGCTAATGGTTTAGCGACGCTGACGCTCTTTACGGCGCCATTAAACCATTAGCGCCAGGGTCGTAATGAGACCCTTAGACTAATTGATGGGCTGCAGGCTTGTTTGGGGCGGGCACTTGTGTCACTTCGGAGAGTTGCACAGAGCCCTTTGTTGGCTCTCATTTGGTCACATTGTAGAATGAGTGTGTTCCACAGCCTTATAACAATATGAAGAATGGCACCAGAAACTCAATACAGAAGGCGGATGATGTAAATTTGACCCCAATGTGGTAAGAAAGTTTCAAGATCTTTAAGTTCTGGACTTCGAACTGAGTCTTTAAAGACACTCCCCCCACCCCCACCCCAGAGTAATATCAGTTCAGATCCTATGAACCAATCCGCAAGTGTAATCTACAGGTGAAAGAAACAAAACCTCTTTTTCCCCCAAACTGCACTCACATGAAAATGGCCCTCAAACCACTCAGAAGTGGTGCTCCTTCAATATACACCTTTAGGAAGCAGACAGGCCTTTTAACGAATATGACACCTGTAGACCTCTCTTTTATTTATCCATGAAAGAGTGGTCCACTCAGAGAAGCGCTGCAGCCAACTTTTGTGGGCAAGGAACTCCAAATGTCTCATAAAGCCTGGGTCCAACCCAGGCATAGTACATGTGTGGATGAACCTCTGAGCACCTTAACTCAAAGTAAGCTCTCCTCTTAAGAAGCCTGGAGGAGCGCCACGCCCTAGGAGTATCTCACAACTCCTTCCTAACCATGGAAGCCAAATGGTAGTCGACACTCTCCCTTTGGTTGGCACAGGTTCCTGATTATTAGATAACTGGTAACCTAGAAGACATGAAAGGGGTTAAGATGTTTAGTGAGAAGTTGTGGATAGGTTAGGGGAGTTCAGGATCTCAGATAAGGCAATTTGCTTTGGATAGGTACAGGGAGTTTGAGGAAAGAGAAGTACAAACGTACACCTTGGTGGTCCCTATCCTGCTTAAGGTCCCTTGCTTCATTACCACCTTATTCTGGAGGAACTGTTTGACATCTTGAACCTTGAAATGAGTGTGCCCCTTCTTATTTTAGGACACCACACGCCCGTGAGTACAACCTTTCTTAGTAAGTTAAGAGTGCTGAAGATGGTTTCATGCCTATGATTTAACACAATGCACAGAAACAGTAGCACATTAAACTGCCACATTGAAATAAACATAGTTTATGGCCAAATTAACAATGAAGTCACAAGGGTTGCCTGAGAACCTTACAGCACACACAGAAAGACATGACTGAAAGGGAGCATCTAACCCATATATGCATTTTTTATGGGGGTGTACATGTAGCCGACAAAAGGTTAAGCACAGACACTGAAAGCACCTGTACAATAAAACGTTCAGCGTACTTTCCTTAATGCACTTTCAATTCCATGTGCGCGTCTTTGAAATGAGTTCAACAAGTGAACATTACTCCAACAACTGTTCATACAATGCCCCCAACAATAATTGTTCACTGATCTGATGCCTGGGTTGTCCTTCTGGAAGCACCCCAGGAGAAGTATCGCAGGCGGTGTATCACTGCAACCACTTCTCGCTTCCGCTTCCCACTCCCGAACACCGTTAAGCGGAGCGAACAAAGCAAAAAGCAAAAAGGGAGCCTATGCTCCAAATCTCCATCTCCATTGCTGCCGTGCCCAGGGTTCCTGGTCTGCCTGTACTGCACAACATTTCTCCTGCCTCCTCCAGCCCGTTCCTGCGTCCACCAAAAATCACCAGAAGTGGGGAGGAGCTTTTTGAGGACCCCCCGACCTTGCATGCGTTACACACATGCTCCCTCCACAAGTCTTCATGGTAGTTGTGGTTTAAAGCGGTCCGGGGTCTCAACACACCATGCATCCAGGGCTTATTAGCCTGTGTGTTTTGACTCCAGGCCACAACCCTCACCCTTGCCGAACCACAGCTCCCCAATTCCTCACAAGCAGCTACATGATGCCACAGAGTCAAATTTACCCGAGTCTCCTCAAATCACACGTTTTCACATTTTATGTATTTTGAAACAGTTAAAACACTCCCACATATGTTATTATAAATCATCCCCCATACATGATTGGTCAAACCTATACAAAGATTGTAATTTCCTTTAATTCCCATGCTCTCATTGGACACATTTATTTAACTGGCATCCCCTTTCAACATATCTTCACATCATCTCATATTCACAGCACACTCCTTTTTGGGATCTTTCTGTAATAGGTTATGACGTTGTCCCAAAGTTACACATTCACACAACAAACAAAATTCATTGTAAATCGCAACTGGTCGAGGACAGCTAACACCGAACGTGATGCACATGATCTTTGCAAGGACACTTCAACAATATGAGGAGGGACATAATTAACAAGTTCCCTTTCAACTGGTGATAAGTATCTTATCTCCCAGACCTGCTGGTGTCTTTATATCACACTAATCTATTCAACTACCAATTCACCACACATGGCGTCCGGACACATCCCGAGAGCTTGATCGAAACCCATAAACCATTTGTTCATTCTGCCCTTAATTGTCCATTCACAATGGGTTTATTACTTGGCCCTGAACTGACTCTACCAGATGGCCGACTTCCTTGGACAATGAATAGCAGCCTCCCAATTACTTAAAAAGTTTGCATCTCCTCTCCACAATAGAACCAAGTCGTAAAAACCCGAGCATTGCCGTAGCTGACCATAAGATATTATCGCAACTGCTCGCTGCCCTTCCTCAACTTTCAACCTTGCACAACCAGTTTTCCTGGTCACACAGAGTTTATCTTGCCACCCCAGGTATCAGGGCCTGCACATTCCCTAGCTATGAGAGGACTCACTGCATACAGGTTTGTGATTTCACCATGTCCCAGTGTATGGCATCTGTCCCAAACACATTTCCTTAAAGCCCCCATTATATGTATGTCCGTGCAGGTACGTTCAAGAGCACCATGTCCTCTCACAGTGGTTTCTGCATTGCAAATCTCCTATCTCACATGCACATATAAAGTGCCTCGTTGCCAAACCGTTAGGTGCTATGTGCCATGCCACATCCCTTCATTTTGTTTATTGCATCAACAGATTTAACATTATCTTGTGTGTGTGTGAATCTAAAATGTATCAACTTAAACACAAAGTAACACTAAAAGTAAAACTTAGCCCTTCCTCATAAACTACACTAGTTACATGCTAATTCGCAACATTGCATCAACATAGCCATTCAGCAGTTGCCAATATGGCGAGCGTAAAGCAAACCCCTCTTTCCCATTGGGACTTTTACCGAGTTACCCAACACTTCCTTTTTGTAACACTCCAGTTTTTATCTGTTGATGTTTTTCCTCTGTGTTTACTACCTACCTGCACTCCACTCCAGGTTTTACCTCTTATGTCTCATCTCTGTGGTTATATCTTCTTTCAACTCACTACAGGATTTAGCTCCTCCCTTCTTTCCTTTGCAATTTGACCTCTTTCTAATCAACTCCATATTGACCTCTGACCTCCTTTACTCTGCTGTTACCAATTCTCTAGACTCTACACAAACTTTCACATCCTCCCTCATGGCCTCTACTCTTATCACCACGTTCCACTTCACTCTACAGTTTACTTCCTTCCTTATTTCCTCAACTCGTAGCACCTCTTTCCACTCCACTCCAGGTTTTTCCTCATCCCTCTTATTCTGCCCTGTTATCACTTCTTCCACTCTGCCCCTGTTTTAACTCCATCCTGCTTTCCTTTGTGTCATCACCTCTTTTTTCTCTACTAAAGAAGTCACCACCTCCATTGCTACCATCAGCTCCTTCCTCACCCTTTCAACTCTTATCAATTCTTCCTGCTCTCTTTTGCTGCCACTTAGTGTCCTTCACTCCTGCAGCCTCCTGGTCTTCCACACTCTCCCAAGCTCCAGCCTTCTTCAAACACAAGCCTCCTCTTCCCGCAGTCCACCCTCAGCTCCTGTGGCTGGTTGTTTTTATAGTCTGCTCCCTCCTTCCCCTGATTGCAGGTTCGGACTGGGGCATAACATCATCACGGGCACCAATGGAAAAGTGTGCAACAGATTAAATTGGCAATGCATTCTTTTTGCAACAGACTGTTTAAATAGTACCCCACAGGGAGTTTTCTAATAAAATGTTATGCAATTTTATGAATATATATTCAGCAACAATGTTCAAAACTACATTGCCAAAAAACTGTCCCACTTTGACCAAAAATGCTGGCCCACACTAGAATGTTGTGTGTTTGGTTTGGGCATCATTGTAGTTGGCTCACATTGGTGAGGGGTTACGGTAGTTGTAGTGCAACCATCCTCTTCCACATGTGGAAACCAGAAAAACTTGACAAGGTGACTCTCCCAATATATCGACAATGGCTTGTGGTCATAGTGGCTCTTGTGTGTCACTTTCCCGGTGTTTCCAACTCCAGGCAAATATAAAGCCTCTGGCTTGTGGCGGTACCGGTTTGTGTATGTCACTTCTCTGGTGGTTTCCAGAACCAGTCAAGGGACTTTGTTACATTAGAAAATATAATCAGCTAAATGGAAGAAACATTTGGGAGTAGTGCCTAGCTCTACATATGAAAGCTTGATTACATTATGACCAGACATCTCAGCATTTTCAGCAAGACAAATTAAATCTCCCACAATAATCACTCCAGTGTCATACCTCTTAGCATAGAATCTGCACTACTCCACTTTAAAGATTAAATCATTGTATGAAAAGTATACCTTATTCCTGCTTGTTTTGGATGCCTATTTCACTTACAATATGGTAGATCATGTACATACATAACCACAACATCCAACACCCTATGGCCCCTAATTTGGGTACCATCCTTCATCAAGGACAGACGCAGCAAGATCAAATTGTGAAATGTTAGCTCTACACCCCACAATTACATCTGTGGAACACAATAACCGCCACCGCATTGAGTGCCTTCACAACTTTTGTATTTGTATTGTATTTATTTATAGAGGACGTCAGGCCCACAGGCATCCGGGCACATACTCTTGCAGAACGCAGTTACGTTTCCAACCCGTGGTGTATGGCTGAGGGGAAGTCTTTGCTTCGGGAAAACATTTCCCGCTCTGCAGACCTGTTTGCAGTTCTCCCATTGGCTTCTCATTCACCCACCAGTTGAACTGGTGCTCTTCATTGCAACTGTGTCCCTGACAGCCACACTAGTGCTGCCAGCTCCCCGGTGGTCCTTAAGATATGCAAATTTAATTTAATTTAAAGTAGAGTAGATATTTTTAAGATAGGCACAATGTATTTAAAGTAGAGTAGCAATGCTCTCAAAGTTTTTGTTTTTTGTTTTAAACCTTGCCAGTAAAACACCGTCATCTTTATTTTAATGATGCAGGCTTTATTGAATACAATTATAAGACACTTCAAAGCCCCAATGAGTACTTGTCAAACACGTTGCTGATCTAAATTAAAGCTTGGATGGTGCTCCCGAATACTGCTTTGTCAGCTTGGGTTTCAGTGTTAAAGACGGTTCAACAGTTAATTAATATTGAAGACGATGCAATGCACTCCAATTTGATGCACCTGAACAAGCGCTCTTAAATTCCCTGGAATTTGCATGAAAACGTGCAAGACTAGCAAAATATTTTAAAATATTTGCAAATTGCCGTAACTGGAATGCTGATTCCTTTGCGTGGGAACTTAACATTTCCATACATATACCAAGTGTTAGGTCAGAACAAGAGAAAATTAAGCTTTGTTGTATATATTTTATTAAATGGGGAAATGTTTCAGAATTTCGAAAAGAACTAAGGTGTCCCAATTAATGTGTGCACTATTACACAGTGAGTTCGTTTTCTACTAAAAACGAAGAATGTGAGAAAACCAAAAGCAATGATGCAATATTTTGCTTTTGAAGTTTTATGCATGTCATACAATTTCTTTGAGATGCAAGATATTAGATAATTCAGCTTTACAAACCGATTTTTTGAGGTAGAGTTAGAAATGAATGTTAAGGTTAAGTGCCTGATTCCCAAAACTCTTTTGGAGCAATTGGTGATATATGCTAATGCACCCCATCAATTGCACAAAAGAAAGTTGCAGTCCAATCCACAAAGGGTATCAGAATGTCTGTATCTCAGATCTGCATTTTCAGATGCCCTTTTCCACACCCTTTGCATATTTGCACCAAAATCGGTACATGTTTGTGGATTTAAATGTACAGACCTGCTGCGCCCTGGCCATGTAGACTGGGCGCATAGGGGGCAAAATGCGTGAGTTTTTATTTTCTGAACCTTTGATGCATTATTGGGCCTAGGTCCCCACCCCCGCATTTGCATCCCCTGCACTTGGTGACTGTTTACTGTATCCTTACAGCCCCTTACCACTTACCAGCACTTGACACCTGATGCCTGCGTGTACCCTTGCACTTGCCACTAGCTGGCTGCACTCTACTTATTGTTTATTTATTTTATTGTTGTTCCCATGTACTGCACAGCCCCCTCCCTCTTGCCCCCACACTTTTCCACCTCCCCTTCCCCTGCACCTGTGCGATCTTATTGTCACCGGGCCTAGTAAGATTGCTGTCTCTGTCTTCCCTCTGTTCCTCCTCCCTTGCCTCGCTGCACCTTGAAACACTTGTGTATAGCCGCGTTATAAATGCCATATCATATCTTTATGTTTTAAGTGGGAGAGCAGTGGCATCACCCAGTGCTCTCCCACTTGCATTTCTATCCTTCATCCAAGGATAGGAATGCATTTCTTCTTTTTGAAAACATTTCAGTGTGAAAGTAAAATGCACTCCCAGTAGCCAAGTGGTTGTTGGAAGCCTGTAGTAAATTTAAGCGTGCTTTCAACGCTAACATAATCAATGGGGCTGTCCAGTGCATACTATTGCTGCTAACCAGCCATCCTGAAAAGTGATGGTCATCTTTGAGAATAAAGTGGCGGGTCCATTAAACAAATGAACGCAAATAAAACAAGCATTGGTAATGCCAACAGTGTTGGCTATTGTGTAGGAATGGGAAATGCATTTGCCAGGCAGTGCTGTAATGGTATTAACAGGCTATCATCAAATGCCTAATACTTGGAAACAAGCCTAAACTGCTGGTTTTGGGATTTTTTCTTTTTTTTAATAACAGGACTTCAGTGAAGGACACATATGATTTTGATTTTGAAATACTTGTAACGCGCACCTGATGAACTAAACCATATCTGGGCCCAGATTGGACTAACAAACGGGCCGCCTTTCGATCATGGGTGTCCCCAAAGCGAAAACTAGAACAAAACTAAAATCTGAATACAATTTTCGTTTCTTAACTGCCTACGGCCTAAATATGTAGGTTATGAGAGTCCTTTGAAACTGATATAATGTTTTCTGGGCCTGAATTTCCATCCCTAGACTATTCCATAGTTTGGTGCCATGCACTCTTTGGTCGCCTCTGAACACATGGTTTGTCCCAGGAAAGTCCAGTAACAGCTTGTCGATCGAACGCAGCTGCCGGTTCGGAAGGTGAAACTGGATTTTCTTAGCTAGGTACGAGGGGGCCACGTTAATCACACACTGAAACATGAGACAAAGGATTTTGAAATCTATATGATACTTCACCGTGAGCCAATGCAAGGATCGACGGAAGTTGGAGATTGGGGAGGATTTGCTCACTTGAAAAATCATCCTTACTGTGGCGTTTTGGGCTTTTTGCATACAATGCATTTAAGTGAGCGGTATACCTGCCAGTAGTCCATTACATTAGACCAGGCGGGAGTTCACCAGGGCCCCAACCACCACAGTGTGGTCCTCCTCCCTCCGGCATAGAAGGAAGGGCCTGTCATAGGATGTGCAAGGTGCAGAAAACAGATTTTACCTTCGCACTAAGCTGTGGTTTTCATCGTAGATCTTCTTGCCAGATGCAACCAAGAATTTTAATTTTATTGGCGAACTGTAGATCTGCATACTGAAAACGTGGCGGATCCGGCTGCCTGGTGCCAGTCAAGAGGTGTTTTGGACCAAACAGAGCAACTTTCGTTTTACCAGCGTTCAACAGCAGTCAGTTAGGAGACATCCATGCTCTCATCTTCACCAGACAGTTTTGGACTGTCTGGAAAGTCTTGTCCACATTCCCTAGTTTTACAAACACTTGAGTGTCATCTGCATAGGAATTGAAGTTGGAGCATAGTGCTTATGAAAATTGAGTGGCTGAAGGCAGATATAGTTAAGACATTTTATTACACCAGTAAGACTTTTACACCTCCAATTAAGTAATGACTCTGAAGACTGCTTTGGAAAAAAACCTGGCAGGCACTTCGAATACAAAGTTTGATGCTAGGCAGAGATAAAGGGAGCTCATCGAGATATCAGGACAATGTGTTTTCAGCGCTGAGTGTGAGGAATCGGTTTGGAGTGGCTATAGGTATTAGCATAGCCATGAGCAGTCAATGGGTGGGTAAGTAACCTACAAGCTTTATATCCCTCATCATATGCCATTTCTCCCTAGCTGTACTCCTGTACTCACTGCAATAGTTTTGGTCTATAGGTAGTGCAAGCACCCCCTAATAGCTAAAACTAAAAAGCATATCATATTTTTGATTTGCCTTCATTTTTTAGCATCTTTGGAAAATGTGAAATGTTTGCATCAAGACTTAACAAAAAACAATTTCCAAAATGCTCATTGCATATCACGGTTTATGTAGCACCAGAGAAAACGCCAAAGTGTTTTAATAGATTATATAGTATAATAATTATAATTGGTATTATAATTGGATGTGGGGAACAATTGACACAGGCACTCATGGTTGATAATTGGCCAGTTGCTGAACATGTCTAGAAAGAGTGGTTCACAACGAAAATTAAATCAAGAGAGATTCAATTATGGCCAGAACAGATAGGGGGCTTTGTTACACATGACTGGATCTGATCAGAAATGGGGTGCATTTGTACTGTTAAAAAAATGGCTTTGCTAAACACAGTCATCATTGAGGAAACGGCTTGCAACAGCGATTACCAGAGGGAATTGACTGCATAAGGCATGAGTTCACTAGTAAAGCAAGCTTCACACAAAATGAGCCGATAAGGAGTATAAGGTGAATCAAAGACCTTTTTGATAAAAAAATCTTAAAGACAGGTTTGAGGAAAAGGATAAATCTAGACATAAAATATAGATATAAATTCATTGGTGATCGTTTTCATGGGTCCCGTAATTCGGCGGCTGGGACCTGTTACATGAATTTTGATCACAATGTAGTGCAAAGTGCAGGGCAAAAGCTGGCGTACAAGCGTGCATGCTGCATTTTACCCTGCACTTTTGCACTCTGCCGTGCAAATGGGGTAAACGCTGTCTGTGATATACACATGTCAGACAGCGTTGGCAATGCATCCCTAAGGAGTCTACCTGAACTTTGGCATATGCAAAAAGTCGCTGGACTCCGCAGCATTTGTGCCCACATGAAAATGCATACGTGCACAAATGCTGGTGTATTTGTATGGCAGAGAATAATTGAGCGGTGGAAACGCAAGTTGCGTTCAGCTCCCCCATGCCCCTGTCTTCGCCATCCAAATTGACAAACATTGGGTGTAGCATAAATGGAAGGCATAAACGCCTTATGCATCTTTCAAATAGTTAGTATAACCTTATTGAGTATCAAATAGAATTATATTTATTCATTTTTAATGAATTGATTAACTCCTCTTCTACTTTATGTTGATAACATCAGAATAACATTTTTAAAAGAGTCGGTATGACCTGCGACACAAAGAGCGTGTCCCCTACACATATGAGCGACGGCATAGCACTGGGGGAGAAGGTCACTGCCATTGGGCGGAGGAGGTTAGGGATTAACTATCAGGATCAGAGAATAGCACGCGCAGGGTGTAAAAGCCACTGTTTCTTCCCTATTTAGATACACCTGAGGGATAACTTGCGAGTATAAGACCCTGAAACTGGGACGTACACAATCTCCAAATCTATCAGAAATAGCCTGTCTATTGGCTGTGGTATATGCCATAACATGTATGAGACAATGGGCAATAACGAGAGCTAGTTCAATTGGGGAAAACCTGTTCAATGAATATTTTTCAATGAGACCCTGTGAATCACGAAGATTCACAGATGTGCACCTCAAATTTGGAACTCAGTATCTCACAATGTGTGCAGAGGGAATTTGATAACACGCATAACGTCAGCATTTATTCTGACGTTTTAATGCCCTTTTGATCAATATGGTCATAGTCCTTCTTCTATGTTCATAACAAGATTCCAGCAGGCGAGAAGAATACCTGCTTTTTCAATATGAGAAAGAGACCTGTACGGCACTTCCACTCTGATGTCCAACCCACTGCATCAGCTCACACTAGTAACAGAGGAGAAAGACTATGTGCTGCCTTTTGAGTACCAGATGGAAGTCCTTAATCGACGTTAACACAGAAAAAAGGCTTCCGTCAGCAATCAATATGATGGTTTGACATGGCAGAATGTAGTGTTCCTTCTATCTTCATAGTGTGAGTAGGAGCTTTTTTATGTTTGTTTGGTAGAAGGCGCCATGACATTCCAAGAGGGCTTGGAGTTTATTTTAAGAAAGTGCAGAATTGTCCACATTCCTATCGCCTCAAACCACCAATGCCAATCAGTGGCTAATGTAGTTGATTGAGAGTCTATATGGTACATTCTCCCTGTACTGTTTATCACTGTTATGCATATATAGTTATTCCTTTTTTCATAATAAATATAAAATATCTGGTAATTTGCTTCTGTGCCTACATCATATTTACGTTTTCTTCATTAAAAATCTACAGGCCACGGTCCTGTTGTGGACTTCAGGAAATCACTATAATGAACCATTGAACTGCTGTGAGTCCCATAGGCCCAATTCCATGCTTTCCCAGGTGCTTCCAAAATGGGATACTTCCCCTTCCAACATACAGGCAGAGAATGTTAACTACTTACACAATATGCCCCCCCCCCCCGTTTTCAGTTGTAGGCAGGTCCTTGGATGAGTACTGACCACATCAATATGCAGGAGTTGAATGCCCTGTATATGACCTTCGAGGCCGCCTGACATGTTTGGATATTAAAGAACGGTCCTGGTATCAGCAGCTAGATTTAATGTAATGCCATTGCTCCAAATGGCATGGAGACTGCACCCTCAGGCAACTGTGTATTCCTCATTTCACAAGCTTACACAGCCTGAATCTCGCACATGAACCCTATATCTTGATGACAAAGATAGTGAGGACCAATAATTGATGTTTCCATCTTGCATTGGACTCATGCACCCTTTGCGGGTGTCATAATGAAGGAGTCTGCAGATTGTTTTGTGTACACATCCTTGGACAGAGAGTCAGCGATCTCTTGGTCGTCATGGAGCAGCTAGCTTCATGTGTCCACTGCCAGGTAAGTGTCATGACCAAGAGCACATGTGGCTTGATGTTGATGTAGGCACAATTTGGCCTTCTGTGTGCATAGGTGACGTCGGGGATTTACCTACATGTGCACGCTGCCATGCAATGCCAGTGAATGAATCATGTTGCGTTTGTCTGTGCCCATTATGAACCTTCACCTATTTTGATCCCATCTCCTTGCCACTCCCATGATGATTAGGGTTGTGTGAATTCGTGCAAAAAGTTTGTAAACTTCACAAAGGAGCAAGACTTCTTGCAGGTTGCATAACATATCCACAAATTCGTGTTTGTGGATATTTAGGTACACATATGCCATATTAGCACGAAAAATAGTGCTCTGTGGCGGTTACATGTTTTCTCTCTGCAAACAGCTGCAACTGAAGAACACATTCTGTTAGCATACGACAAACACTGAATCAAGGAAGTGATGTGTGCTGAGAAATATAACCACAAAAAACTCTTTCAAGAAATTACTTCTAGCATATCAATTAAAAGAATAATCGAGATGAGCAAGCCATGCCATGCAGGCTGCACACAGGATAGATAGGGTACTGCTTCTACTGATGAGAGCCCTCTGAGTGAGGACTACATCCTCAGGACAGAAATAATCGTGATGCCTTATTTGGTCTGCTGCACGAACAGCCAACCTTTTTCCATATTAAACCACAGATAAATGACTAATTAGATTTCTGGGAATTTATTTTGTAAATTATCAGTGAAATGTCTTTAATTTTTTTAGGATGGATGGTGACCATGAGGTTCCTCGGACCACAAAAATGTTTAAGCCCTTTTTCTTTGTAATTGTGGTTAACTGTGTTTTGTGTTCAGTTGATTGTACTTTTGCAAGTAATAAACTTCAAAATTGTGGATATGCCTCCCACTTTTCGGAACCACAACTGGATTTTTGTGAACTACTTTACAATCATACAAGTGTTTTAAGATGAGAATTCACAGTACATTTCTTTAGCTAAATAAATGGAACGGGCAAAGATCTTCACTGTCGGGGTAAGCAGAAACAAGGGGGAAACGTTGCAACTTCTTATAGCTTGGAACTTCACAAAATCATGCCAGGAGTTGGAGGGGGACCTTGCACACCTGTAGAGTAGATATCAATTACCTCAAACATACCTTCCCGCCTCTCTCTACTGGGGTTTCTAGTGATCTGTGTCAGCTCACAGCAGCATGCCTTGTTGTTTAAACCTCCTTAATGCTCTCTTTCTGCATGGCGTGTGTGCTTTAGTGCCTGCACGACCCTTGGTAGGCATTATTTATGTCTTGATTATTCCCCTTTCGGGGGAGTATATAGGTTGCACTGAATAGCTTCTGGACTTTTTTGCCCACTTGCATGTGAAACAGGGGCCCATCAACTGGGTGAACAATTCTGATGGACCTTGCACCTTTGGCTGAGAGAGCAGATCCTCCCATGACCATGCATCTGGCTCTGGGGAGTTGCTTTGACGATGGGGAGGGTGGTGGTCCACGAGGCTTAGCAAAATCATCACAGTGTACAACAGTCCCTGAAATAAAAGTAAATGAATCCTGCAAAGATATACGCATGAACAGCTCCTTTAAATACAGCATTCGGCAAGAGCTATAATTAAGCAAAGACACTAATCTGTGTTGCTAAGAGCAACAACGATATGTGCCTGTGCTAAATTATATTGTTAGATGACAAGGGAAAGCATGCATACGTGGGACTGTGGAATGAGATTGTGAGTGGTTCTCCCATAATGACTGATGACGGGCTTTGTTGCTTATATGTTTGCTACTTTTTATACTCTAGAGAGTTAGTGCGCACTGCACCACATCTGTTCTTGCTGTTAAACTGCTACAAAATTCGACTTAGGCGCTCATGTTGCTCCTGATAGTAATTTGACGGTGGGGACCTGGAACATTTGCACAGAGGTATAGCCAGATAAGGCGGCAAATTGTCATCGTTTGCACTGCGAGGTACAAATGTAAAGGGCAAAATGCGGTGTGCATGCGTGTGCAATGTCTTTTGCCATTCACATTTGCACTCCGCAGTGCAAAGCGAGTAAATGCTACCTTGAATGCTGGCATTCCAGGCAGCGTTTATTTTTCATTGTGAGCACCGCTTGTTATGCATGGCAAGCGGTGCACACAAATGAAATGAAACCCACTCTGGCATGCACGTATGTCGCGGAGGGTTTCATTTCAACTGCAAAAACTGCTTACCATGTGCACATGCTAAACAGTGTTCGCAATTGATTGGGGAGAAGAAGGAGGTGGCAGAAATGCAAGTTGCGTTCTGCCCATCCGCTCCACCATACAAATGAATGCAAATGTGACGTGGCGTGATGGAAAAGTGTTAACGCCTTAATCAAGACTTGTGAGCCTTCCAATCACGTTACACCACTGACAAACATGTGCCACATAAAGATTAAGTTGAGTTATCTCCCTGGCCATTCTCCAGCAAGAAAAAAACAAGCCTGAAATATTTAGGTTGAAAAATAAAAATGGATGTTGCTTTTTTAAGTTCAATTTCCCAATGTGTTAATGCAGTTGATTCTCAGCTAGGGGTGTAGAATCTGTGCAGGTGAATTTCTAAAACAATTCTAATTCCAAGGAAAAACCAACGCGTACACTTACTTGTGGCTGGTTCCTTCCATGGAATTGTAAACAATTCCAGAGTGGAGTGTAAAATTAAAGAGTAATTGATCTTTACTCTCGACTTTGAGAGAAACAAACCACAAACTGGAAATCTACTTTGCAGGTAGCATTTTATAATGGGATCTGCCTGCTCATTAGCAGTTGTTAAGGTAAGGTGTATTCAATTGGATTCCTTTAGTTGTACGCCAGCATGAAAATCTCCTTCAGGCGCACAACCTAATGCTCTTCTCGCAATGGCAATTACATGTGCTGGAGCATAAGAGTGAAGCGTCAAATCATGTTACTCTTCACTATTATGCTCTTGCACATTCTAAAATGACTGACTTTGTGTCACAACAATCTGAAAAAGGAAAAGTAGGCTCTGAATAAAAATTCCAGGTAGACCACTTTCACTTCCCTTTTGTGGGTTTTGTTAGGCTGTGTGAGAAAGTCCCCTGCATATCCGTTGAGGTGATGGTTGAGTGTCCACCCATTGTGCAATGCCAGGCCGAGCTCAGGTGTGGTATTCAGATGATCCCCTGGCCAACCACACCATGTCTAGCTCTTGAGGACGGGGCTCGACAGGCGCCAACCACAAAATGGTGTTGCCCATTCGAGGGACTTGGAAATATATGCCCCAGGTGTGCTCTGAGCCCTGAACCAAGATTCCCAAGCTCCAACTTAGGCCTTGAGTTCCAGAGAGGCACGAACTACCTCTTACTGGGGAGCCATGAGAAAGGTTTCATATGTGGTTACAGTTGGAGAGAGGATCAGAAGCTTTGTGTTTGTAGCAAAACAAAGACGATTAAGATACGCCCTTCTGTGGGAGACACAGAAGGAGATTTCAGAGCAAGAAACTCCACAATGCTCACCACCACTCATACATAAGTGAGATAAAAAAACAAGATGGCGATACAAGTTTTGATCGGCTCATTCTGCTGATAAACAAGGGAGTGGGGCCGATGATGCGGCTTGGAGCCCGTGGACCACTTGACATAAACCAATCAGGATAGCAGAGAGAAACGATGCTATAGCCCCACCGTATGAGCTGATAGCAAACCATCAAGCAATTGAGAAAGGGTTCATGGGTCGGAGAGACAAGACCCAGTTTCATGGAGGTGGAGAGGTTCCTAAGTAATACTCAGTAAAATAAGACTGGTGGCCAGTGCTTGTCTACAAACCTGGGCCCAAGTGCGAGTTTGTGAAGTGTAAACAACACGCCTACTCAAAGTGGTGACTGCATACTCGGACCAGAGATCAAGGGGGCCATCTGCCCATCACCCATAGCCCAAGGACAAGTAGTCAGGACAGGAGGAAGATCAAGAATAGAGCTTGGTGCACAATTGAAACCTAAGACTGTCAGTCGCCCAAGGAGACCTTGGAAGCAGCATTTTAATGGGCAATTTTGAGAGACATTTACTAATATAAATCTAAATTATTTTCACAGATTTATTATTTTTGTCCTAAAATATGAAGGTTTCCAAATAAATATCACATACAGAATCTTGTTAGCTCAGCCTCTGAATTACCAGTGTTGCAGCAGTAAAAGAAGGAATGGACAGGGCAGGCACAAAACGAGTGCTTTAGAGGTGTTTTGAAGGACTTTGGAGAACTTTGTTCGTCGTTTTTGCCAGTGTATTTGTTTGTAGATTTCTTTTTTTTTCTGGCACCCTATTTATCTGGTTGAGTTTATTAAGGTCTGTTTTTTCACCTTTCCTTTTTTACTACTACGTTCCCTACTATGCGTTTTTTTTAAAAAAAAAGGTTACTCCTTTTCCATGTTCCTTTTACCCTATGTGTGACCCAACACGTTTTTATTTTAAAGGCCTGTATTTATTTTAAAAGCCTACATCCCTTTTGTGCTACGTGACAAAGTGGCTGGGATCACGAAGCAAAAAGAGTACATTATGTTTCAGTTTCACTTATTTGGCATAACATACACAAGACGAACCGAATGAAAAAGAGAAATGGTTTTAAGGAAACAATAACTCAGGCTGGCCTATTTTCCCAGTCCCCAATACGCCTCCAAGGGCCTTGCGATTCTGGTAAAGTCTATCCAGTTGTTTGTTATTCTTAACGTCTAAAGAGGTTCTTGCTATACCCTGCTTTCACCCGTCTACTTGCATTGCAGGTTTTGGGGGGGAAGAAAACCCTTGCACAATCTAGTAGCAGGATTACAGTGTTCCATATCAAAGCATCTTGCTACCCGTCCTTCAACCAAACTGGGAAGTTTTGACCTGATACAAAGGGGAGTTGTGCAGCCCTTCTGCTCCATCACTTTCCCCCTCTCTGACCCTGTCGTATGTTCCATGTCCTACTCCTGCCCATCATGTTTGCTTCTGGGACTACCTAAGAACGAGCTGACCCATTGTAAACTTCCTAGGCTTGGAATAGCAACCATTAGGTAAACATGAGCGTGGGCACACCTATTAATGCGCATGGGTGAGTGTATGTGTACTCCGGGGATAGCATACTTGACCCATAGGAGCATGTAGTAGTGCCCCCAACCCGAATGCGAGTAGTATGGCTAGCTCCTAGCATTCCCCCCACCTCTTTCTCTACTTGTGGTTGGAAAACATGGTAATGAGCTCTATACACACTGGCCAATATTATTGGCTCTCTCTAGGATGAATAAAGCCAAGGCACCACAAATGGCTTTCCGGCCCCGGAAGCAGGGAAGAGTTTATACCATAAATATGAATAAATATAGCAGCTTTACATAGAAATGCTTGACACAAATGAGGAATTAAATAATGCAATTTGAAACAACCACAACATGAGCAACCCCAGAGTACGACTTTTGCTTAATGACCATGGTACCATGTGCTGGTAAAATAATTGGATGCATATAAATGTAGTTTCCTTACTTCCACCTCCTGTACACCCTGCCTGAGCACCAACAGCCGTACACACATTGCTATGTCAGCTCTTTAGAATACAATCAATACAGCGTAAGCATTGTGGTGCATGTTAGAGGGAGAAACAGGCACCTTCAGCCATCCGCAAAGTGTGTAACAGGAGAGAGAATTAAGTATGCCAATATCCTGAGGAGACCCTGGCAGCTGCAGTCTACCACTTGGACGCACAGTTACATACAAGACAACATCGTCACAAAATCACTGACAACCCACACAACGTGTAAACAGCCCAATGAAACATGGTTGGCTCAAAACAAAGGATCTATGCCAAGGAAGTCAAAGGGTACACAAGTGCCTACTGGACTTGAATGACTAATAAAGTCCTTGCAATGTGC
This sequence comes from Ambystoma mexicanum, assembly GCF_040938575.1. Taxonomy (NCBI): domain Eukaryota; kingdom Metazoa; phylum Chordata; class Amphibia; order Caudata; family Ambystomatidae; genus Ambystoma; species Ambystoma mexicanum. The sequence goes on along the minus strand of NC_090926.1, from coordinate 359,448,939 downwards.
TGTTGTACCGTAAGCACTGAACCCAACTAGCTGCCATGGCTAAAGCACCAAAATAATAGAAATGTTGGTGTTCAGTTTAAGTAGTCCCTTTCCTTTGAACACTTCAGACCATGAAGTTCAACCCTTCACTGGAGGAGCCCCACCCCCCTCTCAGCACTATTGTGTTCTCTGTCAGGGGTTTAAATCGTGAAAAACAAGCAGTGAATAACTGAAACGGGCAGTCAATCCTGGGAAATCTCTGACTCTGCACTACCTCCCCATTTCCAGGCGGCCTCCCTGGAGTGGGAAGTCAAATAACCCAACAGAACAGGCTCAAAATAAACTCTACGGACACCAGTGGAGGAGTCACGGTAACCGCTCCCTCACAATTTCCCTCTCCCTTCCTTCCAGTCAAAGTCTGCACTTTCTTTCCCTCCGACTCTCCTACTTCTGGGCTGCGGCAGGGGTGCTCCATTAACAAATGAGGTGAAGTCTACTCAAGAACTCATCCTGCCAATGGGAGACACCAACACCCTCTATGTAGTCACTTACCAAACACCAGAGCCTGAAAAGTGACACAAAATAGACGACAGGACAGTGCATATATCAAATAGAAATGGGTTACATTCCCCACAAATGCACAGGACAAAATAAAAAAAAAACACTGAACCCCGGAATAGCACATGACACACAACTTTCCACATTAGCATCTAGGCATGTATTTTTTCTATTTTTTCCTTAAATATGATAGCAAAAAATTAGCAAATACATTGTATTTTGTCATTCTTCCACCGGCACATGCAGTTAGGTGGCACTTTATTCAACCCAGCATTTAATGCAGGGTTACACACACCCCATGTCAGGCAAAACCCTTGTCTCTAAGGGTGTTCCCTATCCAGGATGTGTAGGCAACAACAAAAAAACAGTCTCACTCCATGCCACTTAGATATCCCACCATGTTAATGTTAAAGGTATTAATACTGCGCACTGTTACCACTGGAGTGGTAAGTAGGCACTCTGGTGGATCTGAAAACGAGGGAGAGGGGGTAGTAGGGTGTAGTGGAATAGGAAAGTGAGAGTTTTGATATCCTATTGGCAGCTTCAGTTCGGCTTGCACCGTTAGCTGAGCTTAAGTGTGGTTTTTGGGTCGGTATGAATTCCCAATGTGCTGTTGTGTTGGGTTATGTGTTGTTTCTCTGTTGTTGCAATGTGGTGAAGTTTGTGTGGATTGCTGTGTAGATAAGTGGTTGTGTGAGTTTCTGTATGAGAAGTGTATGTGGAAAGTTGAGATTTCAGATTTGGGTTAGCAGGTTTCCCTTACCTCTTTAAGTTTGCATTTCTGCGCTCAACATCTGTGATTATCCTATGTGTTTGGTATTGTAGTTTGTCTGCCTAGTTGGCAGGCATGTTGAGGAGTGTCAGTTTTCCTCCGTATTACTCTAGTGGTATGTGTAGCTGGCTGATACAGAATTGTTTACCAGCCCAGGGTTTGGCATTGTTTAGGTTAGAGAATTCTGGTCACTCCCTGCCCATCCTGTACAGCGTCCTTACCTACCAAAGTTTCCTCTGTGTACTAGAGGTATGTGGACATGCGTGGTTGGGCCGACCTCGGGTTTGGGAAGATTAATGTAGTGGTCTTTGGATCCTCCCTGGGATTTCCCACTGGGTCTACGCTTCTTAGTCGTTTCCTTCTGGTTCTGGAGCAAAGAGACACGTATTGAGAAGTCTTCTGAATTCCAGAATCCCTTGTTTTGTGTATGTTTTTTGATAGGTCTTTCCAGGTTATTGATGCCAGGGGAGAGAAAGATGATCCTCCAAATGTTCTTTTATTGTATGAATTTGGTTCTAGACAAATGTCTTTGCTTGATCAGAGTGTTCTTGTCAGATGGTAGATGGTTATTTTCTAATTTAGGACCTCTGCTCCTTGGTCATGGATTACCATGGCTGAGTAGTGGTAGCTTGCATAGGTGTGTTTGAATTTGCACAACAAGAAAGTTGTAAAGAAATTCCCCTTCTATTAGTCTCATATTGCTCCCCAGAGGCATCATACATCAGCAGCGAGATGGGTCTGACTTCCCGATGAGATCTCCTAGGCTCACAATTTGCTTCCAAATGAGGTTCGGATTCTGCTGGCATGCTTTCCACTGCTGCTGGAGGTCTGTTCAGCGTTCCAGAGTCTGAACTCTGGATATGATCCTCTGGCATCAGAAATAAAGGTTCTGTGTTAACAGTAGCACGTTCCTCTCTCATGCTTTTAGGATGCTTTATAAGACCTGAGGTCCTTGGAGTTGTGTATTCACTTTTGTGCCAGTAAGCCACATCAGAGTTTTCTGATTCACCATGACTCTCTTCCTGGTTCTTCTTGAATGGTCTGAATCCCAGGGGGACTCATAGCAACCTCTAGGTTCTGTGACTCTCCATCTCCAACACTTCCTTTCCTCTTAGGACTGAAGACTAAAGACGGTGCCATACTCGGCTGATAAGCTTCTAGAGCTTCTCACAGCTAGCCTCCTCTGTCCTATTCCTAGTAACCATCTTCCGGAAGGAGAACAGAACTTCAGCAGCAGCCGGATCTATTTCCACATCAGCCCATGTGGGTAGGAGGTGATTCCGGTGGAGAGTCTTCAGATATCAAGGATTTCCTTTTTCTCTCAACCTGAAGGCAGGCAGTCCTGGTAATTGCCGATCGATAATATAGGGATGGGACTTCCACCGATGCCCCGACTTGTTGCACCCTTTTTTCCTAAATTTCTTTTGAGCACCCGATTGCCCGACTGCAGGTTTTGGAACCTGACTTTGCCACCATATCTTTTCTTGTTTTCATTAGCATTGTGTTCGGCAACGGCTTGCGCCAGTTGGAAAGCTTGCGTTAGCTGATCCTGAAGGTGTTTGGTGTACTTGTGGTAGTTTTACACACCAATACCATCTGAAGAGAACCCAAAACACAAATCTATGGGCAATCTGCTGTATTTCCTGAAGATTATCTGGTAGCGGAGGAAGCCGCTGCTGTCATGTTTTGTACAATAACCGGCGTGAACTAATGTTGTCACATGCTGGCTCCATCTGTATTTTTCTTTAGTAGTTAGAGTGCCCAGCAAACTCGAGCAGAGTGTGATTGAAACGCTCAGCTTCCGCATCACCTTGAGGGTGGCATGGGAATGTCCTTGTCTTCCACACACCAATCAATTGCATACCTTCTTTAATTAGCTTGTATTCAAAATTCTGCCCTTGATCTGAATGTAGCCATGCTGGCCATCCATAATGTACAAAGAATTTGTCCCACGGTACTTTGGCTATCATGGTGGCCTTCTATTTTTTCATATGCGAAGACTTGGGCATACCTGGTAAAGTGATCAGTCACCACTAGTATGTGTTCAAGGCTCAGGAAGTCAACACAGACTAAGTACTTCGGTCCAGAGCTCTGTAGGTATATAGTGCTGCAGCCTGGACAGATGAGTGTCTTCCTGATTATGCAACGGGCCCAGGTTAGGTAGAAGTCCTCTACCTCAGGGCCCAATCAGGGCCAGTATAAATAACTTTGGATTAAATACAGTGTGAGCTCATTTCCTAGATGCCCATGTTCATCATGTGGGGCTTCTAGTGCCACTGGATGGAGAGAATGAGGATGAACGAGACAGTGAATAAGTTGCCCTTGATCTTGGCTCTCTTTGAATAGCAAACCACCTTTTAATATTAGAGTTTTCCACTCTTTGCCATAGCTCTGTCGACTAGTCACATTGAGATTGGTTAGTGGTCTCTCGGCTCCAATTTCTTTTCTCTTGAGGACCTCACATACAACAGAGTCCTTCCATTGTGCTTGTCTTAACTTTGCGCTGGTCAAATGTGGTAGTTCTGGGGCCATCAGACTGGTGGCCTCACAATAACTTACAGGGACTCCATTAGCAGTTTCTCCAAGGAAGTCGATAAGATGAGTTGGTTCAGCATGTCAGAGAGTTTCATTCAGGCAAATAGCCCTCAAAGTATCCACAGATGCCATTTCTTGTTATATAGAGCCCCCTCTCTCTGTCTCTCTGGAAGGTGGCCTCCTGGATAGGGCATCAGCATTAATATTGTTAATTTCGGGGTGGTACTCCAACTGGAAATGGTAAGCCTTTAAGGTTGCCAGCCAGCAATGGCCTGTGGAAACCAATTTGGTAGATTTGAGGATGTAGGTCAGCAGATTGTTGTCTGTCCGTACAGTGAATTATGCTCCATACAGGTAATCAAGTAGCTTTTCAGTCACTGCCCACTTGAGTGCCAGGAATTCCAGGTCATGAGTTGAATAGTGTATTATGGATGGGCTTAGTGAATGGTTGGCAAATGCTACAGGTCTGATAACACCTTGCTGTTCCTGAGATAGCACTGCACCCAGTCCATCATAGCTGGCATCTATATGCAGAATATAGGGTAGCTGAGGATATGCATAGGCCAGAACAGGCACTTCTGAGAGGGTCTTCTTCAACTGAGAGAATGCATTGTCTCTCCACCGCATCCCGACATTTTGCTTATGGTGATATAGTACTTTGCAGTTTGTTACAATACTAGTCGTAGTCTTCTGTGGATCTGGAGAGCACTTAGTCAGTTCTGTGAGCGACTGGGCTATATTGGCGAACCTGGCACACATCTTCTATAATAGTTGCAAAACCCCAGGAAACTCTATCTCCCGCAGGTTCTGTGGTCTGAGCCAGGTCTGAGAGCTTCCATCATGGAGGGTCCACACTAACCTCTTCTGCTGATACCCGTGGCCAATATACTTCACGCTGGTTTGGGAAAATTGGCATTTCTCTAGGGAAACCTTCATGCCTTGCTGCCAGAGTTGAGCTAACACCTTTGACAGTCTTTGTTGATGCTCTTCCAGGGCCTTTCCAAAAACTATAACTTCATTAAGGTAGACCAGGTTCTCCAATAAATTCATATCGGCCACAGTGCGTTCCATCAATGACTCAAAAGTGGCTGGAGCTCCTGATATCCGTTTAAGAATTTGAGTAAATTGGTAAAACTCAAGTGCGCAAATGGAAGCAGTCTTTTCTTTGTCTTCTGGGGTATCACCCAAAAAACTCAACAAAAAAAACCTGTATGGTAGATTTGATTGAATTTCAGCTGTACAAAAATGTCATACAGCTGGAAATTTTGATCAAATTCACCATACGGTAACATTGTAGTGAGCAAGGGAAGTGGGAGTTGTGTGGGTGTCCCGAAAACCCTTGTTCGCTACAATGGTACCAGGGGTTGCGGGGGTGTCCCCCACTTCATGGACAAGAAAGTTGCACCAAAAACAAAGGTCCCTACGGCACCGGTTCCCAACCACATAAGTGAAAGGAACCGGCATCGTAGGGAATTGGGGTAGTTGGCTGCACACAACGAGGTGTGCCACAACAGGTAAGTTGTAGGGCGGGTTGGGGGTGGGTTAGGGGAATGCACCTGCAATCATGCATGATTTCACCGCAGCGCAAATTTCTAATTCGGCTTTTTCAAATTCAAAATGGTGCTATGCAGTGAAATCGCATATATCCTCTTCTGGCAGCATCGGAATATGAAAATATCCACTACTTAGACCCAGGACCGAGATCCATGTGCTTACAGCCAGACAATCTAGGGCTTTGTCTACTCGAAGTGTAGTATATTCATCAGGGAATGATCTCCTGTTCAGGTGCCTATTTTCTTGCACAGCTGCACATCATTCTTCTTCTTTCAAGCTACCACTAGAGGCAAAGGATAGGGACTTCTGGAATTTTGGATGATTCTGGCATTTAACAGTTCCTCGAGGAGCCACCGGACGTCCTCCACATCAGCACAAGCTCATCTCTGTGGCCTCTCTCTGAATGGGGTGTAGTCATTTAGCCAGATGCGCTGCTCCACCCTCTGAACTTCCCCCAGATTCCAATCAATCTTGGAAAATACATCCGCACACAGCAACAACTGGTTTAGTAGATGATTTTTTTTTCTTGCTTTGGCAAAAGTTTATTTTTTAGACATCAAAGGGAGGATAGAGTCTCTGTTCCACATTAGCTTGGGCCACTGAGTCAGTGAGATAGAACGGAGAAATCTTCAGGCCCCCTGGGATGTGTATTATCTTCTTGGTAATGTTAGTGATAGGAACTCTGATGTTCTTCACCCCTTGGCCATTGTGAGTTACTTGAGTGTGCTGCTCCAACAGACCTCCAGGCAAGCCTTCACCCTCAGGAGCCTCCATCACCAACCTTCTGTAACTGTCATTTTCTTGGAGGCTTACGTAGCCAGGCACCATCACAATATTGCCAGGTGGTATTTCAGCTTGACCATGATAGGTGGTGATCACGTCTCCCAAAGTCCCTTCAGGTCGATCATGCTTCTCCATGCATCTCATGAGGTAGGCCTATTGGCAGGCTGGGTGCATCCTCAGAGTTCTGGCAAACTGTGGGCTGGCCATCTCTGTACACAGCTTGGCTAACGTACCAAACAGTTCAGAGTTGGTGCCCATGACCAGCGGTACCTTAGGATTATGGTTTTTTGTGGTGCAAACCAATGCCAAGGTGTTCAATGTGGAGTTCACTCCAGCGACTCCTTGAGTTAGATGTATTCCTATGCGGAGATATCCAAGGTATCTACAGGCAGCATTTCCAACTGCCATCAAATTCAACGCTTCCAGAGGTTCTAATGGTAGATGCTACATATGCTGGCGATAGTAAGGGTTGTACACTAGGGTGACCTGAGAGCCACTATCCAATAATGCTGTGGTTATTCACCTTCAAGGTCAACTGGGACGGTCATGGTGGGTCTAATGAGGCCAGCTCGGATGCCACAGCAAGTATGTGCTTGAGTTCCCAGTCTGGAACAGTTTGTTAGCGCCAGAGTCTTGGTGTTGCAGAGCTCACGGGCCAATCGGAGATGGTCAAATGCCAGACCTTCCTGAGCCTTAGTTTGATGTCCCATGGGATTGAGTCCAGGATTCTGCATCACTTCCATGTTGTCTGGGTTAGTTTAAGTGGAGCTTACTCCTGCTGATGAGGTTCTAGCGGCTCCTCCTCTAGAGTCTCCTGGGCATTTCCTGGCAAAGCTCTTGCAGGAGTGGGTTTAAGAGCTTCACAATGAGCAGCTACTCATGCATAGTTTAGGTCTCTCTCACACAGGTGAGTTGATTGATCATCAGCCCCACATCGATGGCAAAATCTACATGGTGGTGAAGGTGCTGACAACTGAGGGAAACTCACTGCACTCTTGTGCCCATCGATATGCCTGATACTCCAGCTCCCAGGATGGTGAATAGGCACCTCCCCCATTCTGGTTAGGCAAAGGGTTCTCCGAGGCTGCCAGCTGCATTCAAAGCTTGTGGACCAGCTTCTGTAGCTCTTCTATCTGCCTCTGTTGAGAGGTTGTGATGTTGGGTTATGGGTCTGGCATTGCACTGGATGACTCTGCATGATAATATAGTAGGTTTCCTCTTCAAGAGCTGGAACGGACCTCAACATCTCTACATTGGAGGGGGGATTATCCAGCATCTCCCGCAGTCTCAATTGCAGTAGCAGAATCGCTGCTTCCCCAGCCCGTCGTAATATTTGCTTCAGGTGACAGTGGTTCAACTTTGAGGTCTCCAGCCCTTCTCATTGTTGAGCCAGATGCAGGATCTGTTCAATCCTCACCACATAATCAGACAATTCCTCTACTGAATGCAGGGTGGTGGCATGGAACTTCATTATTAGGTCCTATCCTTGCTCAGTGGTTACAAAAGCACCCTCCAATGCTCCCATCATTTGCTGGAAAGTAGGGTTGGGGCACAACTCACAAAGTGGCTGTACTGTTTGCAGTGCAGGCTCCCTTAGAGCCTCTGCCGCTCGACTTCTCTTCTCCTAATCCGACACCTTCCAGTCCAACATAAGCTTGGTGAGTTCAGCCCATAGCTCAAAGCCCTCCTCTCCTTTTGGAACAGGTTTCTCTCCAGAAAACAGGCATAGTCCAGTGTAGGTTCCATGATCAGGCATGGAAGATGGTGTAGGTTGCCGCTCCATTGCCATCCTTACAGCCTCTGCCACAGTGGCCGCAATGACTACGGCATCTTTGTTTGATGTAGTAGGTTCAGAGAGCAGCGGTATTCTGGGTCATGTGGCTAATGAGCAGACAGGGAAAATGATCAAAAGTTGCCCACCTTGAATCTCAGAGGGCAGTGTTTTACCTGTAAGAGAATAACAACCTAACACAGCATATAACATTTGGTGTCATGACCTCGGATGCACCCCACACATTTCACCTTTCCAGTAAGTGGTTTCAATGGGCCGGTAATTGCCGAGATTTCATCATTGAATATATGTAAGGAGACCTCTCCCACTAAAATGCAAACTTCAGGACTTACCCCTTCAGCGTGCACCTAATATTCCCACTTGTCATAGATTAGCCAATATTTATTCATTTATTAATTTGGCTTTATAAAGCACAAAACGGCCCTGGGGCATCGTGGCACTGTTACAGTATATCACTTAAATACAGCTTGACAACAGAATCTTAGAGAGAAAAGCAGGGGTTAAACAGACAGTGTGCCTCATTACGAGGTGGGCGGTAAGGGATTACCAGCACCGGTAAGGGCACCAGTGCCGGTAATCCCTTACCGCCCTACTACGAGTTCCCTTTGCGGGTCCTCCCTTAACACCTGGTTTTTCCAGGCGTTAATGACGGGACCCGCAAAGGGACTCTGTAGCTAATAACGGTACCGCAATTTGCGGTACCGTTATTAGCGCCTTCCCCATTCCCATTGAGCCCTATGGGGGCTCAAATGGGAATGGGAAGGGCCCTGGTGAATGGGGAATTACCGGTCCCGCCAACCTTGGAATGGACCGTGTAAGAGGATTCAATTCAACACTCCAGCTAAGTCAATGCCTAGTCTGGGATACTGAATGGAAGCCCTTATTGATATATCTTTATGTCCAGTTCATGCGTTCTGGATGACTACCCCTATATAACACCCCTCTCTTGGAATCCCCCTGACCCCACTGAGCCAAGAAGTAGTTCTGTTTTGCAAGTTAAAAGGTTTATTTGAGAATTTAAACAATACATATATATATCACACTTCATAATAACTTAATAATTGAATATCACACTTAATCTGATATGATAAAGATTAACAACGGAGAATCTGGCACTAGCACACTTCTTTATAATCACTAAGGAGTTGACATGAAATGGATAAGGTAGCACACTGGTAAATAGGGACAGACGAATAATGTGGTAGAGAATGCTTTATAGGGTTCAAGGAAATGCAAGGTTGAATGAATGAAATGCAGTATAGAAGATAAACTGATATGGTTTCACAAAAGACAAGGTAATCACTTTCCCTTTGTGGCAATTCCCCCCCTATACAATGTAAGGAGATGGAAGGAAGAGCACACAGTTCAGGTATACAATCACAATGTAATACAGCGTTCCAGTTTCCCAGCAAGCTTAGAGGAGAATAGATATGAGTTTTACACAGGCTCAAAATGCTTTAAAATGTGATAGCAATATATTGGAAAATGTGCTAAAATGATTTTAATTCCCTCTGGAGGTTCAGGTTGAGGATTAGTTGGTTTAAATTAGTTCAGGCTTACTTTAGCAATGTTCTAGGAATGATTGGCAGGTTAAACGAATTTTTGGCAAATGAAAGCAAGGAAGCTGCTGTTTTCACACGTGGAGAAATTTGCAAATCGTGGCAAATTCGCGAGCGCGTTTTTCATGATTGCGGAAAAAGTATAGGGAGTAGGAATACGGTTCTAGGTTCTGTGAAAAGCCAAGATTCCCAGCTTTCAGAGGAAAGTTACTGCAAGTCTCTAAGACAAACGGTCACGGAGATATGAGCGATATGGTAAAGGTCGTTTTTCAGATTTGAAATTTCAAAAGTTCAAAGTGACAAGTTACAGCTAGCAGCTAGAAATGACAGGTGACGGTTTTGCAAAATGACAAGGTACAACTTCTAGGAGACCGTTCTGGTTAGATTAAAATAGATTGAATTATATTATTTTAACTAAGAGATTGATTCTGCACAGTTCTGCTAGGTACTCACAATATATTTTAAAATAGGCCTCGCCATGGACGGTTTCTGCGCACAGCGTCGGGGTCAGCTCTACTCTGCTGGTCTGGTCTGGGTCTCTGGTTCTGATCAGGTCTGTGGGTCCGGATACAGCGGTCTCCGGTTCAGCTGGTCTCTCTCTGGATACAACACTGCTCTCTGGCAAATGGCAAGAGTTCTTGCAAAGAATTCAAACAGCTCGCCTGGCTGTGATAATGGCAATGATTTGAGGCCTGCTAAAGAGGGATTTAGCTTGTAGTTGACCTCTCTGCTACAAATTCTGAAGTAAAGTCTTGGTCTCTGAAGGTGGATAGATTGAAGTCTCTATGTTGGCTCTCTGGAGGTTGATGGAGGTAAAGTATGGATTTTCCCGGCAGAGCGTCCCGCAGCAGATGGAATAGAATGTCCCTATCTGTCCTGACTGTCTGCTTTTATGTGTTTTGAAAGTGGGTGGAGAGGCTAGCTTTCTAGGCCCAACCCCTTCAGAGTTCTGATAAGTTGGAGAATTCTTTGCGTTCTCACTGGAGAGCAGGATTGTGTGTCAGAATGATGTCATTTAATGGCTTTCAGAAAGGACACTCCCCTGTCAAATTACACACAATCTATATTTGATCAAAAAGACATATTTGCACAGGTACACATTTGTTTAAAATTACATGCACCCATCACATATCACAGGAGGTATAACCTGTCCAAATCTGCTCTTCCTGAGAGCTTGCATTGAGAAATGGCAACATTTTGCACTTTTTAACTAGTTTTGCAATATCGGACATTAACCCAAATTTACACACATGTGCGCAAGGAGTATGGACATTAATTGATGAAGTGTCAGATTTTTAACATGCATACATTTTAAGTAATACCCTCTTAACTGCTAGCTTGCCCCCAGATCATACCACCGGTTCTAAAAACCTCTTAAAATGTGGGCAGAAAAATCACAAGAATTATGGTATCATTTATAAAATTTTCACAAGTCCACTCTATGAATGATCCATCTTTTTAGAGTTATGTTCTGGCCCCAAAGGGGTGTGGTTTCCCCCCAGCACAAGGTTGAATTTCTGGTTTTTCCAGTTCTGCCAAGCTCAGAGACCCTGCCCCTCCCAGCTTCTGCCAAGAGGAAGCTGTTTTACGGTCCCCCCAATAAAGCATCTGCCTGTGTCCTGGAAGGCCCGTTGTTCAAGAGGAAGCCATTTATGGCCTCCCCCCAATAAACCCTCTGCCTGGGTCCTATGTTTAGTCTCTAGCAGTCCCTTGGTAATTCAATCAGAGAAGTGTCATATCCCTTTTGGGTGGGAACAGCAAAAGGCAGCTAGGCCTGGGAACACAGCTGTTGTGCAAGTCTCAACTCCTGTCGGGGGTAGCTGGTGGGCAGAATTCAGTTCCTTAAGCCAGGTCCCAGCTAATGTCACTTTTAGTTACCTAGTTTTCTGCATTCAAATAAAACTAACAATTTTTACATATGCAGCTAGAATGCTGATTCTAAGTTTAAAACTATGACATTTAAACAATTGCAACCTATGTGACACTCAAAGTAGGTCAAACATTTAGATTTTTAGTGTCTTTCAGTCCAAATTTACTTAAACTGCTGAAATCCACAGCTCAGCCAGTCTTGTTATAAACCTTCAAGTCACTTCAGAATATAACTTTACATTGTATCCACCTCTCAGTAAGTCTTTCTTTGGCCTGCTTTGGGTTCATTTATTAAGTTTTACACAAAAAAAAAAGTCTGGTGTTGTTTTAAAACGCCGGCTTTCTGATAGTGGTGAGTACTGGTAATGCACCCATTTTTGGGATTTAAGAAAATGAATTCCCCACAATTCTAGGTTGCTTTTGGCAATCAGCATTGCCATTCCCAATGGTTTCAGGCTGCTGTGTGGGTAGTCCAATGGTGGTTTTAGGCAGTGCCCTTCTGTGCCCATAACATCGGCAAAATGGGTGGCAGCCTATTCTTCATGCACTTCCCTGGGCATTTTCTGGGAATCTCTGGCCATCATGATGTTTTCAATGCCAGTACTGCACAGTTTTTGAGGTAGGGCTCGGATGCATGGGTAAAAACATCCCACAACCGGTAATTGTTCCATTCACCAGGGCGGAGTCGGAAGGGTTTTGGTGGCAGCCATGGCGCTAATAGCGTCATGGCTACCTCCAACCTCGTAATGAGGCCCAGTGTTTTTGAGGTGTTCCATGGTTACAGGTGAACATCATTAGAAGCATTGAAATACAGTCTAGTTGAATAACTTGTTTTTTAGAGGCTTTCTGAACACTGTGAGTGAGTTTTCCTTTTGTAGCCTGAGTGGTAGGGCGTTTCAAGCTTTTGGGGCTAATACTTCAAAGCTGGTGCCGCCGGCTTTGGCTCTAATGAATGCTGGGACTGAGAGTAGGTTAGAGTATAGATCTGGTTTTGGTCTGTGGACGGGCACCTGATGTATTCATTCAGCTAGGTTGGAGGGAGTGGATTGTGAGAGGCATCTGTGTATGATAGTAAGGGGCTTAAACAGGATGCCCTCATTGATTGGGAGCCAGTGAGCACCTTTACTGGCCTGAAAGATGTGCTCTCTCTTATGGTTACTGAGGGCCGCTCTGAGGGTCTTGTTTTGCATGGTTTGTAGTTTGTTGAGGTTGTTAGTAGAGGTGCCTAGAAGTAGGATGTTGCAGTAATCCAGTTTTGCGCCAACAGTGACTCTTGCAATGTTAATGCAGTTGTTTTGTGATAGGTGAGGTTTCACTGCGTTGATGATTTTTGCCGTGAGAGCAGCGGATGAAGAAATGGCACTGACTTGTTTTTTCATTGATAGGGTGGAGTCCAAGTGTACACCCAGGGTTTTTACTGCACCAGAGACTGTAATAACAGTGTTCTCAATGCTGAAAGAGCTGTATTTGTTGTCTAGTTTTTTCAGGGACTCTTTGGGACCTACCAGTAGGATTTCTGTTTTTTCCCCATTTAGACATAGGCCATTCCCTGCCACCCAAGCCTGGATGTGAGCATATGTATTCTGGAGAGTGTGGAGGTCTAGCTCATAGTCACCTGATAGTGAAAGAAGGATTTGTGTGTCATTAGCATAGTTTGTGAACGCTATGCCAAACTCTTCTAGGTCAGCATAGCGTTCATATACAAAACAGATTCTTGTGTTTGGTAAACAGGCGATCCCTATTAAGCTGTTGTACTTTGCCAGATCTCAGCAGTGCCTCCAAAGTGTCACATGTGCTAGTCCATAATTAGTAATTTATGAGGAACACCTGTGCGAATGTATGATGGATCAGCTACTATAGGTAAACATGAGAGTGGCACATCTCTTACTGCGCCTAAGTGTGTTTTTGTGTAATCCAGGGATATTATACTTGACCATGAACATCACCATGATCCCTGGGAACATGTTGTAGTGCTCCAAAACCGGGAGCGAGTAGTATGACTAGCTCCCAGCACTCCCCCCACACCTTTTTCACTACCTGTTGGAGGAAAATATGGCAGTGAGCTCTACACATACAGGCCAACCTTATTGGCTCACTCCAGGATGAATAAAGGCAAGACACCACCAATGGCTTTGCGGCCCCAGAAGTCGGGTAGAATTATACCGTGAATATAAATAAATATAGCAGCTTTACATCAAAAGGCTTGACACAAATGAGGAAATAAATCATGTAATTTGATCCAACCCCAGAGTACAACATTTGCTAAATGAGCATGGTACCAGGTGCTGGAAAAATAACTGGATAAATATAAATATAAAAAAGAATGATATATATATATATATATATACATATTCAGTAAAGGAACTTTGTTAAAGGGACGTTATGGTTTAGTTGCACTACTAAAAACCTATCAAATTCAGTAAAATAACTTTGTTAAAGGGACGTTATGGTTCAAAGTAACACCGAAAAACCCTATAAATTCGCCAGTTATGGTAAGCTAAGCAACCATAACTCACGCCACTGTCCACTGCTAAGACTAACACCCAGGACATCAAAGATGACATCACAAATATTATTGATGACATCACAGATGACATCACATGTTTGGCTCCCCCTTTTTTCCTTTACTGACATATCTAGACCACATGGTTTTGTTCAGTAACAGTCAAGAACTAAACATTTAAAAGGTACTATATTTGTAGACTTATCCTTCAAGTATGTTCTAAAGTAATTCCCTTAGGGTCAAGTCACATCATATGAAACATATACATAGCAGAAGACACAGGCTTGAAAGAGAACAATCCTTTCTGTGCATGAAGATAATCAATAGGCTTATCAGCACTTTCTCATATTTTTTTATTACTGTACTTTCCCTATATATACTCATATTTGTATAGATTGTACTCATACTCCTTTCCTTAGGGTCCAGTCACATCATGTGATACACATACATAGGGTAAGGAGCAGCTTTGAAACAGAGCTACTACTTGTGCTTTTTTGCTTACCTCACTTTCCCTGTATATACTCATATTTGTATGTGTTGTTGTCTCTTTGTGTTTTGTCTGAAATAATGCAATTATGTATTAAGTAGGTTTTATTAGCTACTTATTACATGTTTCATAGTACGCAAAACTCTAATGAGAAAGCAGTTATCATTTCACTATTCAACATGGCAAAATTATGAATATTGCACCTTCATCATGTATACTGCACACACTGCCTATGTTTCTGCATGAGTAGCTTAGTATACTGGATAGAACTTCATAATAAAATGCTATTTATATCAATGCATTGCTTAATGTACTAAGTAGCTCATGATATTTATTCCAATGATCCTTGACACTTTTTGGTCAACATTATAAGAATCCCTTGTACAGAGTTTTCATGAAAAGTAAATGCACATGTGATGTCATCAGTGATGTCATCAATGACATTTGTGATGTCATCTTTGGTGTCCTGGGTGTTAGTCTTAGCAGTGCACAGTGGCGTGAGTTATGGATGCTTAGCTTACCATAACTGGTGATTTTCAAGGGTTTTTCGGTTTTACTTTGAACCATAACGTCCCTTTAACAAAGTTTTTTTAACTGAATGTGATAGGTTTTGTAGCGTAACTTAACCGTAACGTCCCTTTAACAAAGTTTTTTTGAATGACTTGGGCTCAGACCTATCTTGTCCATTTAAATTTTCAAATATAACTGGTGTAAGTTGCTATGCAAATGTAGCAATGAATATTCTATTTCAATTGCCACCAATTGTTGACAACATTTACTTACACAGTACAGACCAATTGCGTTTGCAAATGTTAGTACTTCATAGAAATGCAACAAACAATCCTGACAACACGTATAGTTTTCATGGAATAAGACAACAATTGGACTACTGTGCTGGAATGGTGAAATTCACTATAAACTCACAGGAAGATCCACAAGCATTTCTAATATACTTACTACAAGTACTGGAAAACAAAAACATAACTATAAATCAAATCTTTCAGATTTCATACATGTGGAAACATACATGCACACTCTGCAACAATGTGACGCAGGAACAAATCCCTAATGAGCGCATTGTTTATGTATCCATACCTAATTGTGAATCTGTTCCATTTCAGCAACTTGTACAAAATGCAAACCATGGTAGATTATGTACTACCTGCAATTCGGCTAATCGCTCCACCTTACTAATACAAACACATAGTAAATACGTAATACTAATGCTTCTACGTTACAATGCAGATGGTACCAAAAACAACTGCAAGCTGACTGGATCCACACATGGTCAAGTATAACTTGATAAGAAAACTTTCACAACAATAGGTATAATCTACCACTCAGGAGCCACAACCAATGCAGGTCACTACACTGCATATATATAAAAAAAATGTGGATGGTTTGAATGTAATGGTAGTACCATTACTCTAAAGCAGAGATTACCAGCAAATCTTACAAACGCTTATTTAATCTTCTTAAAACCAAAATGTAATAACTAAATTGTACTTAAACATTAACAAAACTTCAATTAAAAAACTATAAACTGTTAGAATATTCCAACAGCTATCTAACTGCCCCAAGATTCTATAACAACTAAACAGATAAATGAATACCACTAAATTATATAAAAAAATAAACAGTTAGAATATGCCAACTGGTATCTAACTGCCACAAGATTCTGCAATAACAGAACAGATAAATCAATACCACTATGTTATAACAAAAAATAGACAATTAGAATACGCCAACTGGTATTTAACTGCTCTGAAAATCTGCAAGAAGCCAACAGATAGAACATTAGCCAGAAACAACAAGTGGACACTGAAAACAAACAAACAAATAGACTGTAGCATAACAATAAAAAGTTTTCTTTAATCCGACATGGATATTTTTTTTCCCACAGACCCAATGATTTTAGCAACAAACACTGAAACTGAGCAAATTGCACAGTGGTTTGTAATCTACTAAATATGAGGGTCAAAATAAATAAAAAATGTCTATTATTCAATGTTATAAGTCATTACAAACTACCAATACTAACATGATCTTTTCTTTTCTTTTATCACAGAAATTGACAAGGAATATATGTACCAAACCAAACATTAAGTATATTATAATACGTACAACCACCGCAGCATATCACACCCATAGTGGCTTATAACTTTGGTGCTTATAAATTTGGTCTTGACAATGCACCCAAGACTCTAGGCCCTAGCCACAACCACCGCAGCATATCACACCCATAGTGACTTATAACTTCGGTGCTTATAAATTTGGCCTCGGCCATGCACTCAAGACCATAGGCCCTGGCCACAACCACCGCAGCATATCACACTCATAGTGGCTTATAACTTCGGTGCTTATAAATTAGGTCTTGGATGCATGGCCTTTGGCCATGCACCCAAGAATCTAGGCCCTGGCCAAAACCACCACAGCATATCCCACCCATAGTAACTTATAACTTCAGCGCTTATAAATTTGGTCTTGACCATGCACCCATGACTTGAGGTCCTGGTGACTGCCACTACAGCATATCACTCCCATAGTGGCTTATAACTTCGGTGCTTATAAATTTGCTCTTGGGTGCATGGCCTTTGCCTATCCACCCAAGACCATAGGCCCTGCCCACAACCACCTCAGCATATCACACTCACACTAGCTTATAACTTTGTTGCTTATAAATTTGGTCTTGGGTGACAAAGTTATAAGCCACTATGGGCGTGATATGCTCCGGTGGTTGTGGACAGGGCCTAGAGTCTTAGGTGCATGGCCGACGACCTACGGTCATGCACCCAAGACTCTAGGCCCTGGCCACAACCACCGCAGCATATCACAACCATAGATCACACCCATAGAATTAAACATTTTAACTATGCCATATGGGCACTTTTATGTCAGCCAACAATATGAGTATTCTTAGAACAGTTTCAACTTGCCTACGAACAATACAGACAGGAATAGTGTCCTTGGGCCATTTCCATTTCATTTATTAATGAACATTTCATACACCACGTGTGTTCTTAAAACAGTTTCAACTTGCTTACGAACAATACGACAGGCATAGTGTCCTCAGGACACCCCTAATGTGTTTATTTACGAACATTCCAGGACACTTGATGTGTTCTTAGAACAATTTCAACTTGCCTACGAACAATACGGACAGGCATAGCATCCTCAGGGCACCCCCATTTTGTTTATTTACCAACATTCCAGGTCACTTGATGTGTTCTTAGAAGACTATAGGCCCTGCCCACAACCACCACAGCATATCACACGCATAGTAGCTTATAACTTCATTGCTTATAAATTTGGTCTTGGGTGCCGAAGTTATAAGCCACTATGGGAGTGATCTGCTGCGGTGGTTGTGGCCAGGGCCTAGAGTCTTGGCTGCATGGCCTACAGCCTATGGCCATGTACCCAATACTCTAGGCCCTGGCCGCAACCACCTCAGCATATCACACCCATAGAATCAAATATTTTAACTATGCCATATGGGCACTTTTTATGTCCGCGACCAATACGAATGTTCTTGGAACAGTTTTAACTTGCCTACGAACAGTACAGACAGGTATAGTGTCATTAGGTAATTCCCATTTGTTTATTAACGAACATTTCAGGACACCGCGTGTGTTCTTAGAACAGTTTCAACTTGCTTACGTACAATACGGACAGGCATAGTGTCCTCAAGACACCGCTATTTTGTTTATTTACGAACATCCCAGGACAGTTGATGTGTTCTTAGAACAATTTCAACTTGCCTACGAACAATACGGACAGGCATAACATCCTCAGGACACCCCCATTTTGTTTATTTACAAACATCCAAGGACACTTTATGTGTTATTAGAACAGTTTCAACTTGCCTACGAACAATACGGAGAGGAATAGCGTCCTCAGGACACCCCCATTTTGTTTATTTGCGAACATCCCAGGACACTTGATGTGTTCTTAGAACAGTTTCAACTTGCCTACAAACAGTACGGACAGGTATAGTGTCCTCAGGACACCCCCATTTTGTTTATTTACGAACATTTCAGGACACCGCGTGTGTTCTTAGAACAGTTTCAACTTGTCTACGAACAATACGGACAGGCGTACTGTCCTCAGGAAACCCCCATTTTGTTTATTTACGAACATCCTAGAACACTTGATGTATTCTTAGAACAGTTTCGAGTTGCATGCGAACTATACTGACAAGTACCGTGTCCTTAGGACACCCCATCTTCATTAACTACGGACATTAAGGACAGCGCTGCTGTCCGCGGTCAGAACGAACAAAACAGGGGTGTCTGCCACCTAAATAAATACAACATTTGACCGATCTGTTACTCCCCCACCCTCCCCAAACAGTCTTACACGCCAACACACTTGACTAAATAGTTTTTTTCCACCAAGTTTCACCACGCTGTTTGCGATGTCTGCGGATACAAGATGGCGGGCGTGCCCAGAAAATCTGACGCACCACACGCTCTCAACCACCCAATCAGCAAGCACGTTGAATGTCCACGGACATGACGTGGATCACCCAGCCAATCAGGACCCTGTCCGCGGAGCGAACAGGGAAGTGTGTCTGCAGACCGAACGTAGATATCACTAATTTTTTCTGACCTATTTTTGGTCATTTTAAAAAAAAAACTACTGGACGGATTTTCACCAAATTTGCAAAAGCACGCTTTTGGGACCAAGCCGCTGCTCCTGGTCCACATTTTGTGAAAATCCATCCGCGAATGACCGCGGACAGCGAGGTGAAACTTGGTTTAAAAATTGTATTTAGTGGAGTGTATTGGTGTGTAAGAGTGTTTGGGGAGGGAGGGGGAGTATGAGACAGGTGCAATGTTGTATTTTTTTAATGGCTAGATGCTTTTGTTGTGTTCGATTTGTCTGAGGACAACACAGCTGTTCTGAAATGTTCGTAAATAAACAGAATGGATTCGGTGTCAAGTTGAAAGTGTTCTAAGAAGACTCGTGGGGTCCTGGAATGTTCGCAGGGGGTGTCCTGACGACGTTGTCTGTATTGTTTGTTGCCAAGCTGAAAGTGTTCTAAGAACACTCGTGGTGTCCTGAAATGTTCGTACATAAAGAAAATGGGGGTGTTCTGAGGACGTTGTCCATATTGTTCGCTGGCAAGTTGAATGTGTTCTAAGAACACTTGCAGTGTCCTGAAATGTTTGTAAATAAACAAAATGGGGGTGTTCTGAGGACATTCTCCGTATTGTGTGCCTGCTTAGCTGTATCCAATGAGGGAATGGCACCGAGAGTGAAGTGGAAATGGTAGAAGGGCTGTCTAAGAGTTACGAGGTCCGCGGACAGGGCGTGCTACATCCGGGGTTTTCCAGCAAATCCAGCATGGAAAGAAGACTGTAGGGATCAGCCAATCAGATGTTGAGGTTCTGGATTTGTGTTCAAAGAGACTGTGTGTAGTGAAGATGGCAGAAGTGGAGAAAGTCAGGGTGTTGGTGCTTGGGGATATGTTTGTGCATGGTTTACAACAGTATGCTCAATGCAGGCATGTTGCAAAGAATTTTGATGTTAAAGGAATAGAGGTGGTGTGGAGCACTGTACCTGATTGCAATGTACAGGGAATTGTAAAAGTTTGTGAAGATATGGGCAGGATGAACAGTCCCCATGTGGTAGTTTTGCACTATGGTGCTTTCCATTTGGGCTATGTCAGTGCCCTTACTTTGTTGGCAGATTTGGAACACTTGCTTCAAGCAGTAATGAACATCCTTCCAAATGCCAAAGTATTTTTTCTGGATTAGTACCTAGGGCAATATGGGACAATAGTTCAGTTTTTTGTCTCAGCAAAACAATGCTAGGTGTGTAATCAACCGAGGCATGTGTACCTTCATGCTTAGAGCCGGTATGTTCTTCTTTAATAATGAGAATATTGATTCCAGTAATGCTGTTTATTTTAAAGAAGATGGCATTCTGTTTTGGAATGTAAGGGTTGCTTTGGAGAAGGTTTTGTGAAGATTTTAGGAGTAAAGTAAGAAAAATAAAAATAAAAATACAAAATAACAGGTGTCTGTCAAGCATCTGCAAAAAACCCAAAAAAACAAAAAAAACAAAAAAACGGCTCCTTTCAGAGCCAACCTCAAAGGGGAAATGGGGCACACTATTTAAATTTACATTCACCACGCTCAGATTTTCGATATGTCTGCGGACATGGCGGTAGTCCGCGGACATCGAAATCACTAGCTAGGGGTTCAGTATGTTCTATGTTACATGTATATAAAGTCAGGGATATTATGGTTAAGTTGTGCTACTAAAAACATATGAAATTCAGTAAAAAAACTTTGTTAAAGGGACGTTATGGTTAAGTTGCGCTAATAAAAACCTATGAAATTCAATGAAAAAACTTTGTTAAAAGGGACGTTATGGTTAAGTTGCGCTACTAAAAACCTATCAAATTCAGTAAAAAAACTTTGTTAAAGGGACATTATGGTTTAGTTGCACTACTAAAAACCTATCAAATTGAGTAAAAAAACTTTGTTAAAGGGACGTTATGGTTCAAAGTAACACCGAAAAACCCTATAAATTTGCAAGTTATGTTAAGCTAAGCAACCATAACTCGTGCCACCGTGCACTGCTAACACTAACACCCAGGACATCAAAGATGACATCACAAATGTCATTGATGACATCACTGATGACATCACATGGCTGGCTCTCCCTTTTTTTCCTTTACTGACATATCTAAGCCACATAGTTTTCTTCAGTAACAGTCAGGAAGTAAAAATTGAAAAGGTGCTATATTTGTAGATTTAGGGTCAAGTCATATCATATGAAACATATATAGAGCGGAAGACACAGGCTTGAAAGAGAGCAATCCTTTCTGTGCATGAAGATAATCATTAGAGTTATCAGCACTTTCTCATAGTTTTATTTTTATTACTATACCTTCCCTGTATATGCTCATATTGTATACATTGTACTCACACTCCTTTCCTCAGGGTTCACTGACATCATTTGATACACATACATACAGCAGGTAGCAGTTTTGAAACAGAGCAATCATTTCTCTGCATAAAGCTAATCAGTTAGGTTATAAACTGCTTCTGCTACTACTTCTGCTTCTCTGTCCGTGTATATACTCATATTTGTATGTGTTGTTGTCTCTTTGTTTTGTCTGTAATAATGTACTTATGTATTAAGTGGGTTTTATTAGCTACTTATTACATGTTTCACAGTACGCAAAACTCTAATAAGAAAGCAGTTATCATTTCATTATTCTACATGGCAAGATTATGAATATTGCACCTTCATCATGTATACTGCACACACTGTCTATGTTTCTGCATGAGTTGCTTAGTATACTGGAAAGAACTTCATAATAGAATGCTATTTATATCAATGCATTGCTTAATGCACTAATTAGCTCATGATATTTATTCAAATGATACTTGACACTTTTTGGTCAACATTATAAGAATCCCTCCTACAGAGTTTTCATGAAAAGTAAATGCACATGTGATGTCATCAGTGATGTCATCAATGACATTTGTGATGCCATCTTTGATGTCCTAGGTGTTAGTGTTAGCAGTGCACGATGACGCGAGTTATGGTTGCTTATCTTACCATAACTGCCGAATTTCATGGGTTTTTCGGTTTTACTTTGAACCATAATGTCCCTTTAACAATGTTTTTTTACTGAATTTGATAGGTTTTTAGTAGCGCAACTTAACCAAAACGTCCCTTTTAACAAAGTTTTTTAATTGATATATATCTATATCTATATATATATATATATATATATGTATATATATATATATATATATATATATAGTGCAACTTAACCATAATGTCTATGAACATCTGACTTCATTGCAGACCTTCCGGACAGTGCCACATGACCATATGCTGGCGCGCGGCATGATGACATCTCCGAGAACCTGTACCCACATCACAATAAGATCTGTGCTTCGTGGACAGTTCAGAACTGCATTTGCTACTGATCTAGGAACTTTCAACTTCAAAATTTCCCTTGCACAGCTCCAACACCTATTCCTACTCATCCATTAACAATCTAGTACACAGTACATACTTTTAGCAAAACTGCTATTTATCTTTGGAATCAGCTAATGCCATAACACACGCACAACATTTTCCCCTGTCCACCTGACCCTCCATGTTAGTATTTGGTGCCTCTTGCGTCATTTCCCTCCCCACGTTTCATTCTAAGCTCTCCTGCCAAAAACAAAAATGCATCCAAAAACAATAAAAGAAATGGTCCTTTAGGAGCCACCTTTCACAGTTAAAACATAGAACTAAAAAAAAACATATAGACTCCATCTTCGTTATATTTCTCAGTAAAGTACTAGACTCAATAAGATTTTCCAACATTTCCATTTGCATTTTGTGTATGCTAATGGCAATATTGTGGCGTTCATCCTCCGTTCCAGGGATGAAACGATGGACACCGACCTGGCAGCCCAAGTTATCAGCCCAAGCAAAGCGAGGGTGGATAATGAGGTCTCTGGACCATTATCCCCCATTCCAGCCCCTATAATGGGGGATGAAGGTCATTAGCACCCTAGGTTCCCAAAGCGGGTGTCCCGGGGTAGGAAGGAAAATCCTTTTCCAAGATGTCCACCATGGAAAGGGAAGGCAGGGTTCCATACAGGGCCCCTCTTAGCTTCCCATGGCAGCCTGCAGAAGGCTAAAAGAGAACTCTATGACCATATTACCACAAGCACATTTTTCTTCCTTTTCAAATCTATTCCAATTTCAAATATCTTTACCACAAAGCCAGTCCCAGGTAGACATATCCACTTTAACCCCATGTTTTGTCCCTCGTGGTCATGGCCAGTAGCCAGATTGTCCAGATCATGACCTTATTCCATGAACTGGACAATCTGGCCACTGCCACTGCCCATGGCCACAGGCTACACCTCAGTCACCAAAGGTATATCTCTATTTTTTGTACCTACATTATGACATGTATCAAAAAATAAAACACAGGCACATTTGCAAAACCATGCTTTCAGGTCCTTCTCAATGCTCCTTACACAAGTTTGCTGGAAATCCACCCATGTTTTTTTTTCTCAAAAGTGTCAAATGATGCACATACAATCGTCATATAACCTAGCCCCCACTTGACAAAATCCATTCAGACTTTAGGAATACATTTATATCTAGATCTATAATCTTTTTGTCATCTTTGATGTCCTGGGTGTTAGTCTTAGCAGTGCACTGTGGTGGCGCGAGTTATGGTTGTTTCACTTCTGTTCCTTAACAAAATTAATGGGATCCCTTCATAATCATCCTTTCTATTAGCCACCTTAGATGTTGTTTCTCTGTATACTTCCATCAAACACAAGGATGGCATTAAAGCATGCAATGCTTTCTCAATACTTGATCAATTAAGTTTTTACTTCATGGCAGAAAGATCATTGGGATTATTTGTCTTTGTCTTACCAAAAACATCTTTCTATTTGATGACGAATGTTACATTCAACTCCAAGGGATGGCAATGGGCACCAACTTCGCCACATACATGCAAACCGTACCATGGGTTGATGGGAAACGTTTGTGGTCTCGTATGGAGATAACAATCAGTATACAGATAAGATTATGTTTTGGCTGCACTATATTGATGACCTGTTCATCATAAGGCAAGGCAGTACAGGGGAATGGCTGGCTTTCATTAACATCCTCAACGTAAATATGCTAAATCTCAGATTTACAGAAAACCACAGTAGGACGTCGATTGTCTTTCTCGATGTGTTGAACAAAGAAGACAAATGGGAACTGATCACTGAATTGTTTAGGAAACCTACCAGCTCCAACACACCACTTAACACCACTAGCAACCACCCACCTTTGCTCAAATGGAGTATACCATAAGGGGAGTTCATACGGATAGACAGGAACTGCTCATGGATTGAAACATTTGACGAGGTGTGTGTCGTAGTGGCACACAATTCTTTCAAAATTGCAGATATTCTCAGAAGGTGCTCAAACAGGCATACATTAAGGCCCACAATCTAGATAGAGAGTCTGTGTTACTTTCTAATCCAGTTCAGAGCACTACTAACAAAGACAAAGTGATTTGATTCTCACATATGGAGCAGATTTTGTGAAAATCTGTCAAATTATACATCGACACTGGCATGTGCTCAAACTTGACGAACATCTTAGTCGGGCCATTGGGGAGAGAGTCAACATCACGTTTCGGAAATCCACTTCCATCAAAGATTCCATAGTGGCCAGCTACATGAGTCCTGAGAAAATAAACCAGCCAGATATAATGTTAAGCAAAAGCACTCCAGAATTTCACCGATGTATGAAATGCAAAACCTGCCAATATACCAAAAATCAATCGAGCTTCAAACATCCATTTCTGGAATGACATAAAGTTAACCTCACAAATAGTTTACACTGAATATGTTCTTTCCTGACCATGTGAAGAATGGTACTTGTACAGCACCATTGCGAAAATTAAACTCAGGATTCTCCAACATGTTACAGCCATTAAGAACAAAGACCCAGCATATCCTATGGCACTGCACTTTGAAAAATGTCATGGTGCAAATCTAGAGGGTTTCACCTTTTTTGCCATTTAAACAGTTAAGAAATCTCCAAGAGGCAGAAATCGTCAATTGCAACTGCGCCAATTAGACACCAGGGGCATTCTCGATTTCGAGACAAAGAAACCCTGAGGGCATAAGTTAGATGAGGAACTTTACACTTTTTTGGGAACATGAATTGTTTTCTTCAGGCTCCCATGTTTTCTGCTATGTTTCACCCTCTCCTATGAGGTGTGCTTGGTCATATGGTGACAGTTATTTTCTGTGTTTCTGTGTTGGGTTTCTCGTGCCATTATTCTGTGTTCCCATAGGATTTGATGCTGTTTGATTAGACTCAGTTAGGGTGATGACCATTGTGGTCAGCCCTCATATTCTTATGGATCTTGGGAGTGCAACGATCAGCAGTGGTGTGCCAATGTTTTAACACATCATTCGAGTTTCTCTATACCTTCATTGCCAGATAACATGTGAAGGATTGAAGCCAGTGTAAAATGGTGATCTTATGATCTTTGCTACCTTGCATAATGGTTTTTTAACTATGGTTGGTTTTATATAGCAACATCAAGTTCTGAATGTTCATAAACTGATGGGAGCAGCATGTGTCGCTAGGCACTACACACTTCATTAATAGCTCATTTGACCATGGAGAGGCCTATACATTTACAAGATCCATTACTGCATTGTGCTTTACTAGATTCAAGGTATCTTTATTTTCTATGGCACCCCTTTACATGTACTCTTAGTGATTTCAATATGTGCCCTATTGTATGATCACATGTACATGATAATTGCACTAAGCAATGATCATGGTTTTACAGGGAATGGTACGATGAACTTTATGGGTCAACAGAAGCACTGAATTTACAGCTCTTTGACATCTAATGGTCACATGATATTATCTGTATGTACAGCTCTTTAAATCTGTTTCAAATCCTGTTATCATGTTTACATGCATTTTACATTTTAGAATTAAGTTGGCTGTACACACATATGCACTTCACACTTTAAGTTAAATATATGTTCTGTATTTACAGCACTATTTTTACATTGTGACATTTGGTTTATATGCACATTGAATTTGTCAAGGCTTAAATCATATTTGAATTAATGCACTAACTTTAAGTTGCATTATTTCTATGCCTTACTATCTTATTGAGTGCTTGGCTATGCTTAAATTGATGTTACCCATCATGTCTGGCAAGTATTTGATAAGCAGTGTGCATTTCATGATTCATAGAGTATATTTATATATATGGAAACATGCAAGAAACAGGTATTCAAACATGGCCTCAACTAAATAGACAGAGCATACTGAGCCAAAGGATGGTGAACAAAGGAACCAAACCTGGTTTGTCACACAGAGTAAAACACGAGAAAGACCTTTACAAAAAGAAATGGCAAATAAACCCAGCCGGAACCAAATAAAAGTAAATGGGGTCCAGCGGATTTAAGTTCGAGGCTACTAGCTTAGCCTAAAACAGTACCAAGGCTATTCACATAGACCAACGTAGGAAAAATAGGGTAGATACCACTGCCAACAGCCAATTCTTAAACAAAGGGGAACAAAATAATGTTCCATGAGAAACAGACAACAAGGTATAACTATTAAACCTTTCCAGTACTCTATGAAAGATAGTTTGTATTGGGTCTGTGCTTTTAAAAAGACTAATAAAGTCAATGGCAACTTTACATGTTCTGGGAGACAGTAGTCAGTCCCTGAAAATGGAGTTTTAAAAGTGAGAAGTCTGAAAAAGACAACCCTGTGTCACTGCACTATAGCTGCTGTGTAACACACATTGAAAAGATGATGCCTATGGAGTAGGTGAAGCACCACAGTCCATGAACACAAGAATGTTAAACACACAACAAAACACATGTAATAGTGGGAAAAAAAGGCTCACACTCTTACCAGGTGAAAAAAAAAATATCCTAGAAATCCAGCAAAGCTGCTGAGGGACTCAGTAGGTAAGGGAAATTAGCCATTCTGGAGAATTCTCCCTAACACTCGCCCCCTGCCCCAGACTAAGGGACAGGAGGATTTAATCCACTGCTGGATGAATCTCTTCACTCTATTCAGTTATAAACATCCCAGAGAGACCATCAGCATGTTGGTGGTGACATCCTGCCTGTGCTCAATGGTGAAATCAAACCCTTGCAGGCAGATTGACTATCTTAGAAGTTTTGGGGTCTCCCCTTTCATTTGCATTAGCCATCTCACGGGTTGATGGTCTATCTGAATCACAAAAGGAGATCCATACAAGTATGGTCTAAACTTCTTCAGAGACCACACAATGGCGAAACGCTCACTCTCTATGGTGCCCACTGTGTTTCTGGTTCCTTCAGTTTCCTACTGATGAAGCAAATGGGGTGCTCCCTATCTTTCTTATCCAGTTGACTAAGGACTGCACCTATACCTGTATTGGATGCATCTGCCTGCAAAATGAAGGGTTGGTGATAATCAGGAGCTCTTAGAACTGGAGCTTGGCAAAGGGCTTTCTTCCGGTTTTCAAAGGCTTGAGTGCACCCCTCTTTCCATCTAACTTTTTTAGGAAATTTTGGAGAGGAGATTACATTCAAAGGAGAAGCTATGGACCCATAATTCTCAATTACATACCTGTAGTACCCAGTGAGACCTTGGAAGTCTCTTACTTGGGTTTGAGTAGTAGGGGTGGCCAGTTTTGTACAGCTTGTACTTTGCTAGGCAATGGCTTTAATTTGCCTCCTCCTACCTCATGACCAAGGTAGACCACTTTGCTCTGACCAATTTGACATTTGCTTGCCTTTATGGTCAGATGGGCCTGCTCAAGAGCCTGCAAAACATATCCTAAGTGATCAACAGGTTATTTCCAAGTAGGGCTGAACAATGAAATGTCATCCAAGTGTGCCATGTAGAAGTCCTCCATCCCAGTCAGAACTTGATTGACCATCCTTTGGAATGTAGCAGGTGCATTCTTTAATCCAAAAGGCATAACCTTAAACTGGTAGAGGCCTTCTGGGGTTGAACATGCAGTTTTCTCCTTGTCATGGTCTGTCAGGGCTATTTGTCAATAGCCTGACATCAGATCAAATTTACTGAGGTACTTGGCTGCACCAAGTTTATCCACCAGTTCATCTGTCATTGGTAAAGGATGGGCATCAGTATTAGTGACTTCATTTAGAGCTCTATAGTCCACATAGAATTTCAACTCCTTGGATCCTGCCTTTGGTACTTGAACAATTGGAATAGACCATGGACTTGTAGATGGCTCTATAACCCCGAAATCAAGCATATTGTTGACCTCTTCCTTTATGTGGGATCTTACATGTTCTGACATTCTGTAACCTCTGATTTTCACAGGTAAACAATCACCAGTTAGAATTTCATGCTGGCCCCAAGGGGTCAAGCCTGGTGAAAGTGAAAACAGGGAGTCAAACTGATTTAACAGAATTTTGCACTCCTCCTGTTGTTCAGATGTCAGATTTGAAGAGAGATGGACTCCTTCTATGTTTTCATCCAAAGGTTGGCCTCTGAGTAGGTCAGGTAGAGGTTCACTCTCCTCCTCCTTTTGAACTGAAGCTAGAAGCAAAGCTCCTACTTCTGGTCTCGAGACATATGCCTTCAAACAGTTGGTGTGAAAGACTCTGGGAGCCTCCTTAGGTCTGCCTAAATCCACCAGATAGTTCACTTCTCCAAGTGTTCCCATAACCTTGAAGGGCCCTATCCATTTGTCCTGCAAGGCCCTCTGCCTTGTTGGCACAATAACTAGTACAAGCTGGTCTTGAGTTGTCATTCCCACTTGCCCAGGATCACAAGAGCAACACCATCAAGTGGAGGGAGCAGGGGGCATCATGGTTCATGAACATCCTTTTGGGACGTTTATACATGAGGGACCTGGTTGGACGCATTCCTGGCACCTTTGGTGCCAGGCTCATGGAAGAACTTAAACATGACATTTTCATTATGGGCAGAAGTGCTTGGAATGTCTCAAGAACTCTCATTTGTGTGTAACTAGCCTGGGTGTGGTCTCCATCTGCATCTCCACGTGCAACTTCTAGGAGTGGCAGGGTGTGGCATGCAGGACTGAGCTAGGGGGCGTGGCCTTAAGAGTTTAGCTATAAAAGCCAGCCCAACCCCAAGGCACACGCTTTGTGTTATTCTGCACCTCCGTGCAGTGTAACACTCACCGTCGCCTGGGATTCATCTTACTTGGAGAGATCCTACCATCTTCATCCGTACTTAACATCTGGGGGATCCTGCTCTCATCTGTACACTTCTACCTGGCACCGTGGCTCACCTGCAAACATCTCGGAGCACGGACATCTTCTTCCTGGCACTGCGGCTCACCTTCAAACATCTCGGAGCGCAGACATCTTCTTCCTTGCAACATGGCTCACTGGCAAACATCACGGAATGCAGACAGCATCATCTGGTATCACAGCACAATGCCTCCATCCAAGCTCCCAGCACCTGCAAAAGAAAGGCAAAAGACAAGGTTAGACACTTAACAGACATTATGTTAAGGGCGCGCTGCCATTAAACCTAGAGCCTTCTCTAAAGCCATCACTCACCTGCTG
Organism: Ambystoma mexicanum; assembly: GCF_040938575.1. NCBI lineage: Eukaryota > Metazoa > Chordata > Amphibia > Caudata > Ambystomatidae > Ambystoma > Ambystoma mexicanum. The sequence continues at coordinate 359,419,465 of NC_090926.1, read as the reverse complement.
CTGGATATCGCGGTCGCATCCATCTTCCGCTCAGCCACGTTCTGTGCCTCCACAGCTGTTGTTAGGTCGCATTTCCACCTATCTGGGAGAAAACAGAGAGGAACATATTCAGTGAAAAACAACAACATTGAGAGCAATAACATTACGAGACATTGGGCCTCATTATGACCCGGGCGGTATGTGTTTAATGGCGCCGGTAAAGGTGCTGGCACCGTTAAACCCATACCGCCCTATTACGAGGTCCTCTTGCGAGACCCTCTATGGACGTCTGGTTTTACCAGACGTCCTTAGCGGGTCCCACGAGGGTACTAGGGAGCTAACAATGGACCCGTTATTGATGGGCCCGTTGTTAGCTCCCTCCACATTTCCATTGAGCCCTATGGGGGCTCGAATGGGAATGGGGATGGTCCGGGTTCCCTGAATGGGGAAATACCAGGCCCTCCAAAGTCAGAATGGCCCGGTATTTCCCCATTCAGGGACCACTGACCCGGACCCAAGTTTGGAGGTAGCCATGCCCTTATTAAGGGCATGGCTCCCTCCAAACTCGTAATGATGCCCATTGAGAGAAAGCAGAAAGAAGGGAAAAGGCAAAAGACATTGTGAGAAGCAGAAAGAGGAACTTAGTCGAAGCTGGACTGGACTATTACTCAGAAATCAGTGAAAAAACTCAATTCCATCAACAAGCGCCCCTTCCAGAAGTAGCAGGATGGAGAGCTCATCATTCACACTTACCAGGTGAGCCTTATGGGCTGATACGTGCCCACAGAAATCGCACCTAGGGTCGAAGGGTTTGGGAGATACCACAGTCACCTATTAGCACAGTCACGTTTTCCCATATCCACGCAGGAGCAGTGCCCCTGATTGTCACCGCCCATAGCTGATCCGCAGGGGATGAAACCAGAAGGGGGTGATCTAACTCCAGGGAGGGCTGCAACCGTGCCCCAACGCAGAGACTATGTGAGCGTAAAGGAATGTGAAGCCTCAACAACTCTCTGCCTGGGCATTATGGAAACTTCTGAGACAGATTTTTTGGCCCAACTACTAGGGGAATTACGGGCTGAAATACACGCCTAACAACAAGAGACCAGTGCATTAAGGCAGGATCTTATCATAACTCAGGAAAGAACTGATGATATAGCAAGACAGGTGCTACAGGCACAAGCAGGACAAGTTCCCTTGCCTGGGATAAACCATGCTGCCCCGCCACAACAATCCACACCATTTCAGGGAGTCCTTCCAGGGGCAGTGCCCTTAGCTCTGCCCGAACGCTTCAATGGCAACCCAAACAAGTTTGCCATATTCATGAATCAATGTTGCCTACGTTTCTTATGCAAACAGGGAGTCTTTCCGAATGATCAGGCCAAATTGGCATTAATGCTCTCATATCTAGGGTGTAATGCGGCGGACTGGTCAACAACATTAGTAACCAAGATGATCCTTTGCTCCGGAACTTTGGGGGTTTCCAACACGAGATGGAGAAATAGTTTGCCCGACATGCTCAGGGACAAGCCCTGGACAATGAGCTACTGTCACTCAGACAGGGAAATCAAGATCTATTAACCTACATTGCAGCTTTTAATCGTCTTGTAGCTCAAACCAACTGGCCAGAAGAGAAAAGGGCTACACTCTTCTATCAAGGGCTATGTGAGAACTTAAGGATGTGTTGGCGCAAGTTGTGAACACACCTGAGGGGTGTGCAGGCTACATAGACCTCACAGTGCAACTCGACCATAGGTTGCAGAATAGGAAAATGGTTCGAGCCAGAACAGAAGGGAGGACCGTTTTTGTGCGACCCCACGGGACCCACACCAAACCACATGAACACTCGGAACCAATGCAAATCAGTGGGCTACGGAGTCCGCTGACCAAGGCAGAAAGAGTAAAAAGAAGACAACAACAATCTTGTCTATATTGTGGGAAAGCAGGCCATTTCCTCTGTGATTGCATGGTGAAACCTCCCAAGAAAATGGTTGGGGAAACCTATAAAAAACAACGACGAAGAAGGGAAACTCCAATGCCCGGCAAGCATAGCGGTCCACTTGTCGAGCGAAAATAAGGAATGCGAACAGACCTTACATCTAGTCGTTCCGGTACTTTTGGTAAATCACAAGCATCCGTCAAAGATACACGCCTTGGAGGCATACATTGACAGTGGGGCAGTAGGAAACTACATTGACCAAAATCTGGCAATACGAATAGGCCTTCCTCTTCAACAAAAACAGAAATTGGAAAATGTCACTGCATTGGATGGATCTCTGTTATCATCCAGCCCGGTGATACAATGCACCGAAAAAGTCAAGCTTCTGTAGCAGGATGGGCACCAAGAAGATATCATCTTTGATCTCATCGGTGCTCCTCAGTTCAAAATGATATTGGGAATGCCCTGGTTTGAGACCCATAATTCCAAAATTGACTGGCGAAAATGAGTTCTGACCTTTTCTCATGGCTGCGCTGACACCTGCTACAACAAAGAAATCATCAACCAAAAACCCAAGAAGAGTATTGTGCTGGGCTTCACTGGCACCTTACCACCTGAATATCACTGTTACCAGTATGTCTTCCAAAAAGAACAAGCTAACATTTTGTCCCCGCATAGACCCTACGATTGCCAAATAGACCTTGTTCCTGGAGCCCAAATTCCCTGCAGCCGGATTTACGCCTTAACAGAGCAAGAAAACCAACATCTTAAAACTTACCTGGATCAGTATCTGGCAAATGGTTTCATCCGCCCATCCTAGTCTCCTCGCCCCTCTTCTTCGTCCCTAAGAAGGAGAGGGACTTGAGAACTTGTATTGATTACAGAGCAATCAACCAGATTACAGTGAACAACTGATTCCCTTTGCCATTTATACCCGAGCTCCTGGATCAAGTGAAACCTGTTCAGATTTATACCAAGTTGGATTTGCGAGGGGCCTACCACCTTGTGAGAGTAAAAAAAGGAGAAAATGAAGACAGCCTTTCGCACAAAGTATAGCCTCTTTGAATACCAAGTCATGCCTTTTGAGTTATGTAACGCCCCTGCGGCGTTTCAATTCTTTATGAATGATGTACTCTGTGAGTTGTTGGACATTTGTGCACTTGTCTACATAGATGACATTCTCATCTACACCGATTCCAAGGAAGAACATGTTGGTCATGTCTGAGCAGTTTTGGAAATACTTCGACAACACCAATTATATGCCAAGCTGGAAAAATGTTTCTTCCATGTGACCGAAGTCGAATTTCTTGGTTTTATGCTCACCCCACAGGGAGTGCATATGGACACACGGAACGTTGACGCAATCCTCTAGTGGCCCTCACCAACCTCCACGAAAGGAGTACAAAGTGCGCTCGGCTTCGCTAACTTCTACTGTCAATTAATTCCTGGGTGCCCGCAGATTGTTCACCCAATCACTTCTTTGCTGAGGAAGAACAAGAAATTCTATTGATCCCAAGAAGCTAAAGAAGCCTTCCAGAAACTGAAACTAGCATTTACCACAGCACCGATTCTTTGACATCCCCCTCCAGACCTACCATACGTAGTAGAAACAGACGCTTCAAACATATCCATGGGAGCGATGTTATCACAAAGAGACCAAGAAACTGGACAGTTACATCCCGTCGCATTCTGGTCCCGCAAATTCTCAGCTCCCGAATTGAACTACGCAATCATGGATAAGGAACTACTGGCAATCAAGGCTGCATTTAAGGCATGGAGACATTGGGCCTCATTAAGAGGTTGGGGGTAGCCAAGGTGCTCTTAGCATCATGGCTGCCTCCAAACTTGTATCCGGGTAGTCAGAATGGGGACTTACCGGGTCATTCCAACCTGGGAGGACCCAGTAAGTCCCCATTCTGGAAACCATTCCCAATTCCCATTCGAGCCCCCATACGGCTCAATGGGAATGGGGAAGGAGCTAATAACGGGCCCGCAAATAGCAGGCCCATTATTAGCTCCCTGGTCCCTTAGCGGCTCCCATTAAGGGACCTCGGAATGCAGCGATAGGGCGTTAACGGCACCGGCATTCTTACCGGTGCTGTTAACCCATTACCGCCGGCCTTGTAATGAGGCCCATTATCTCCTTGGGGCACAACACACGGTCACCGTCATCACAGATCATTGTAACTTACAGTATTTAAAGACCTCCAAAGCGCAATCCTCACGCCAACTACGTTGAGCGCTCTTTTTCGCAGAATACGACTTTATTATCATCTAAAGACCTGGTGTGAGGAAAGGAAAAGCAGACACATTATCATGCATGAGTGAGGGAAAAGAGGCCTTTACAGCATCTGATCCTGTGGCCATCATTTCTGAAGAACAAATTCAAACCACAATCGCTGCGACCACGTGTTTAGATGACTTAAAAACAGTTTACAGACCCAGATGAATCAGGTAAAACATCAGGAATGGCTTCTAAAGGGAGACTGGTATACCATCGAAAACAATCTGCCATATTTCCAAGGACGGTTATATATTCAGGACAAGAAACTGCATACTCAAATCATCACAAACTACCATGATTCATTTCGTGGAAGGACACCCTGGAATGGTCAAGACACAGGCCAAGGTGAAACAAAACTACTGGTGGCCCACTTGGAGGAACACACATTGCCCCATTTGTTACAACCTGTGGTGTCTGTGCACAGCACAAATCTCAGAAGCAATGCCCTGCCGGGTTACAACATCCGTTAATGATTCCACCAGCACCCTGGCATATACTATCGATGGACTTTATCACGGATCTTCCTCCCTCCAATGGTTACAACACCATCTTAATCATTTTGAATTTATTCTCCAAAATAGCCCATTGAAAAGTACTTCCAACTGCATCAACTCTTGCCACTGTGTTCATGGAACAGATTGTTGGTTACATGGATTTCCATCAATATTGATATCGGATTGTGGGATTCAATTTGTTTCTACCTTTTGGAGAAGGTGCTGTGCAATTGCCGAAATTGACCTCGGGTTGTCCACTAGCCACCACCCTCAAACCGATGGACAGACCGAATTAACCAATCAGATGCTAGAACAATATTTACAATGTATGCTTCAGCACTCTGAAGACTCCTGGAAAAACATACTTTGGGTAGCCGAGTATGCCTATAACAATTCGGTTCATACAAGCACAGAGAAGCTCCATTCTATACTCAATACGGAAGACACCCACGGACATCAGTGTTTGATCCACCCGATATGTTGGAAATGCAGAAATAAAGACCTTGCACAAATCCATCACTCAAGTTCTTGAGGAAGCAACAGAGCACTTAAACAAGGCCAAAGATAGACAAAAACTGTTTGCTGACCGGCACCGAAAAGAAGCTCACAATTACCAGATTGGAGATAAAGTCTGGTTAGCATCTAGAAACATACCTTTGAAAGGACCACAGGCTTTCTGCCCCAGATATCTGGGCCCCTATACTATCAAGGCGATAATCAACCCTGCCACCATGAAGTTGGAGTTACCATCGCACATGAAAATTCACCCGGTATTTCATGTCTCTCTCCTCAAACCCATGAAACCAAATAAACAGATTGATTCTCCATCAGAGCCCGAATTACTAAATGGGGAACCCGAATATGAAGTTAAGTCTATCTTGGATTCCAAGGTGGTTCGGTCCAAACTGTATTACCTAATATACTAGAAAGGATACAGACTTCAAGACCGAACCTGGAAACCCAGCAAATATGTTCATGCCCTCGATTGGTTTGACAATTCCATCATAATAACCCCACCAAACCAGGGCCGGGAGGAGGATCACACTTGAGAGGGGCCTTGGGGGGAGTGCTGTCATGGCCACTTGCCCAGGATCACAAGAGCGGCACCATCGAGTGGAGGGAGCAGGGGGCATCATGGTTCATGCGGGTCCCTTTGGGACGTTTATACATGGGGGGGCCTGTTTGGACGCATTCCTGGCACCTTTGTCACCAGGCTCATTGAAGAACTTAAACATGACATTTTCATTATGTGCAGAAGTGCTTGGAATGGAACAGGATTTCTTTTATTATGGGCAGGAATACTCTCAAGAACTCTTGTTTGTGTTTAACTAGTCCAGGTGTGGTCTCCATCTGCATCTGCACGTGCAACTTCTAGGAGTGGCAGGGTGTGGCATGCAGGATTGAGCTAGGGGGGTGGCCTTAAGAGTTTAGCTATAAAAGCCAGCCTAATCCCAAGGCACATGCTTCGCGTTATTCTGCACCTCCGTGCAGCGTAACGCTCACTGTCGCCTGGGATTCATTTTACCTGGAGAGATCCTGCCATCTACATCTGTACTTATCATCTGGGGGATCCTGATCTCACCTGTACACTTCTTCCTGGCACCGTGGCTCACCTGCAAACATCTCGGAGCATGGACATCTTCTTCCTGGCACCGCGGCTCACTGGCAAACATCTCAGAATGCAGACAACATCATCTGGGTACCGCGGCACAACGCCTCCACCCGAACTCGCAGCACCTGCAAAAGAAAGGCAAAAGACAAGGTTAGACACTTAACAGACATTACGTTAAGGGAACGCTGCCATTGAACCTCGTGCCTTCCCTAAAGCCATCACTCACCTGCTGCTGGACATCGCGGTCGCATCCATCTTCCGCTCAGCCGCGTTCCATGCCTCCACAGCAGTTGTTAGGCTGAATTTCTACCTATCTGGGAGAAAACAGAGAGGAACATTATTCAGTGAAAAACAACAACATTGAGAGCAATAACATCAAGAGATATTGAGAGAAAGCAGAAAGAAGGGAAAAGACAAAAGACATTGTGAGAAGCAGAAAGAGGAACTTAGTCGCAGCTGTACTGGACTATTACTCAGGAATCGGTGAAGGAACTTGATTCCATCAACAAGCGCCACTGTCAGAAGTAGCAGGACAGAGAGCTCATCATTCACACTTACCAGATGAGACTTATGGGCCGGTACGTGCCCAAAGAAATCACAACTATGGACGAAGGGTTTGGGAAATACCACAGTCACCTATAAGAGCATTCATGTTTTCCCATATCCACGCAGGAGCAGTGCAACCAATTGTCGCTGCCCTTAGCTGATCCGCAGGCGACAAAACCAGAAGGGGGTGATCTCGCTCCAGGGAGGGCTGCAACTGTGCCCCAGCACCTCCCCAGAGAACAGGTGAGCGTAACACGAGTAAACTTAACCATTCTGGCGTTCTGGTCATGCCAATGTTTGACCAGAGCCCGACCTGCTTTTAAGTTATCACTAGCTTCTGCCATCATGTGTGACATTCTCCTCTGGAGACCTATCACACAGTCAGTCACTCTGAAGAAGCACTCTCCAACCCCTCCTTAATCAAGGCCAATGGACCTCTGACTGGTTGGCCATAGAGAAGTTCAAAGGGACTGTAACCAACTCCCTCCTGAGGGACTTCTCTATAAGCAAAGAGAAGGCATGGCAAGAGAAGGTCCCACTTTCTTTTAAGGGGTTCCTCTAAAGCACCTATTATGCTGTTCATAGTACCATTAAACCTCTCTACCAGTCCATTTGTCTGTGGATGGTAGGCTGTAGAGAACTTGTAAGTGACACCACCGTTTTTCCACATGGCTTGCATGTAATGGGACATAAAATTGGATCCCCTGTTGGATATCACTTCTTTAGGAACCCCTACTCTGGTAAAAATACCAAGTACAGCCTTAGACACTGCCTGAGCCATAACAGTTCTCATAGGTATTGCTTCAGGATACCTAGTAGCATGGTCTACTACAACCAGGATAAGGATCAAGGGGACCAACAATGTCGATGCCCACCCTCTCAAAAGGAACTCACACCATTGGGAGAGACACCAAGGGTGCCACATTCTTGACTCCACTCTTGCCAGAGGTTTGGCAAGTACGGCAGCTCCTACATAATTTGTCAACTTCTGAACCCATCTTACGCCAGTAGAAATATAGGGAGATCCTTTCCTTGGTCTTTTTGAAACTCAAAAGACCAGCCAAAGGTTTCTCGTGAGCCAACTGTAGGAACTGGACTCTTTTTTCTAAGGGCACTACAAGTCTTTTGTAGTCCCCAGAGATAGACTCAGTTGGTTCACTGTAGAAGAGGCCATCTTCCCAGTGCAACCTATGCTTTCCAACTTCATGCCCATCATTTTGAGACGGCGCCTGTTGTCGAAGACCCTCAAGAGTAGGACACTCTTTTTGCCCACTGATGAAGTCTGCCCTGTTGGGTCCACCTTCTACCAGTAAAGACTGCAGCTCAGGATGATCAAGAGGATCCCGATCTCCAAATAGAATTATGTCTTCTTCCAGATCTGACTCTTCAGAAGCTGGCTCAACTGCACAGGGTTGTACCTCACACTAAGCCTCAGCAGGTGGAGGTGTCACAGGTGTGACTTTGGACAATCTTGGGGATGTCCTTGTTGGTAGCACAGGGGTGCTATCTGCTTTCTTCTTGGAGGTCTTGGGTTTCCCCTTTGCCTCTTTCCTTCCTGAAATAGCAGTGAGCAATTCCTGTTGACTGGGGGTGATAGCTTTCTCTATCAATTCCCCTAGAGAGCCCCTCAAGGTCCTCTCCCTTGCAGGCCTAATGAGCTCCAGTTTTATTTTACTAGGAGGCCTAGGGGTACTATATACAACTCCAAGAGTTTCCAGGTCATTACCCAACAGGACTCTCCCAAGCACTTCACTCTGCACACTAACAGGTATTTTGACTGTAATATCATTACACTAGATGAGAGCTGGTAACTGGGGAAGCATTTGTACAGGGCCTCCAGCTAACTTGCGTAGGTATTTGGGTGCCTTAGCAACATCCTCCACCTTGAAAAATGATTCATCAACCACAGTTATGCTGGCTCCAGTGTCTCTGATGGGAGGGTTCTCCTGGCCATCTGGCCATTCACAAGAACACTCATTACGAGGTGGGCGCAAAGGGATACCGGGCACCGTTAAGGACATTGGTGCCGGCCATCCCTTTGCACCCTACTCCGAGGTCCCTTAGCGGGTCCCTTCCTTAACACCTGGTTTTACCAGGCGTTATGGATGGGGCCCGTTAAGGGACTTCAGAGCTAATAACGGTACTGCAATTTGAGGTACCGTTATTAGCGCCTTCCCATTTCAGCCCCGTAGGGCTGAAATGGGAATTGGGAATGGCTTTTTCAAGGGGGATATACCGGTCCCGCAAAGGTCGGAATAGACCGGTAAGTCCCCATTGAATGAGGGCAGACTCGGTACCGGTATCGGAGGTAGTCATGGCGCTAATAGCGCCATGACTACCTCAAACCTCGGAATGAGGCCCACTGTCTTTATAATACTCTTTAGTATTATCTGGGATGGAATTATAGACATCTAAATTCTGTTGTTCCCACAAACCCTGGGACACTAAAGAAACACTAGCTGAGCCTCTCATGGGTTTGTCAGCCAGTAGGTGAAAGTTTCTACTTGCTATAGGTACTTCTTCCTCTGGGGAGAAGGCTAAGGAGACAGTGTGGACCCCTGAAGGTTTACCCTTACATCTGGGATCCCCTTTCACAAGGTCAGTTGACCCACAAACATAACATTTGCCAAATGTTTTGATGAATGGGGGCTTGTTCTGACCTCCATCTGGTTTGGGTCCAGATGGTACACTAGCCTGATTCGGTTTCCTTTGTGGTTTACCCTTATGTTGCTGTTTGGGGCCCTCTTTTGGATTGGAGGTTTTATAATTCTCCTTGTTATCTTTCTTTGTCTGCTTTCTCTCATCCTTCTTCTGAGGTGCCCCAGAATCCTTATGAGTAGCCCTGTTGGCAACCCACAAGTCAGCAGCCTTAGCTAACTTCTTGGGATCTATCTCCTTAGAATCAGCCAAGTGCTGTCTGAGCTCAGGAGAGCAGGCGTCATAAATTGACTCCAACATAATATGATTTCTCATACCTTCATAAGTGTTTACTCTGTAACCCTTAACCCAACCATCTAAGTTCTTTAAACATTCACATATCCAGTTAGCCCAAGGGGTACCATCATGCTTTTTGAGGGTCCTAAACCTCTTAAGGTACTGGAAAGGGGTCTTCCCAAATCTAGCAATTAAAGCTAGATTCACACACTCATAATCCATCGTATCCACCTCCCCCAACTCCATCACAACATATCAGATGCAACAGTGGGTAGCCTAGAGAAGAGCCAAGGAAGCAACTGATTCCCTGTAATGTCTTGAATCCCATGGCTATATTCAAACATTGCCAACCAATCCAAAATATCAAGCTTGGCCTCATACATACCAACAATTTCTTTAGGCATACAGGGTCTCTTGGGACTGGAAGACCTAGAAGACTCTGGTAGAGAAGCATTTTCAATAGACAACTTTTTCATTTCTATGACATGATTCAACTGCATTTCTCTGAGCTTAAGTTCTAATACTTTTGTTCAGTTTGAGCATTAATATGTTTGGATTCCAATTCAAGCCTCATCTTTTCTAGAGCAATGAATTCAGGACTGAGTGCAGTACCTGATAGGGTCCCAGTGGACAAAGATTGAGGTTGCTGAGCAGGTAGAGGAGCAGTAAGACCTACATTGTGAGACACATCTGCCTCATCTAACTCATCCATCATATCATCCTCATCATTTTCCATATTTGCTGGAGGGTCAGATATTTCAGACCCACTCTCCATACATTGTTTCTCTAACAACCTTTCAATTAATTCTGACTTTTTGCCTTTAACAGAGAGATTAATTTCTCTACACAGATTTGGCAGATAATCCACAGTGCAACTAACAAGGGTCTCCTAACTGTAGCCTTCCATATCAGACATGATAATTAGCTTTTTAGTGATGTTTAGCCTTGTGGTTATTTGATCCAAGGTAATAGCAGTACTCTAAGTGTAATCACTATACTTGATCCTCACCGCTGTAGACCAGTGTTAGGCAGAACCATATGCAGTACCCTTTGGGAACACCACACACAATTAACACTACAAGTGACAGTACAAATTCACCTTTGGTATAAGCCTGTACTACATTGTAAAGTGATAGCGATGGCTGAGCAGCCAGACTTATCTCAAGAGTAAAGTGAGCAGTATCAGAAGTTACGCATAGGACAGCAATCGCTATGGTTCAAACAAACACTGACTCAAGGTTTCTGAGTAAAAGAATATACATTTATTTATACATTCATTTGTGAAAAAGTTCACTAAAGAAAACAACACCCAATCAATTCTGGACAAGTTAGGCTCTTAATGAATTGTGAGCAAAATGGCACTTCAGCAATTAAAAATGGAGGGAAAGACAAGGTTATACAAAATTAAGCAGCACCAACAAGTAAGTAGGCAGGGCAATCTAGAAAAGGCTTGCTACAATGAGGATTCAAATCCATAGGCCTGGGCCAATGTTAATGGTTCAGAGTCTTTGCAGAGAATCACACAGTTCAGAGTAGTTTGAGGTTAAGTCTTTTCCAAGAGTTCAAAATGAAGTTGGTCGAAGGAAAAGTTATTTAAAAGGGTAGAGAAGGACAAGCCCTCGGATTGGCGAAAGATTTCAAACGCTTTCACCGTGGTTGGACGGAACGAACAACCGGTTTAGCACAGTACCTTAAATGAAGAAGAAGGCTGGCGCTTAGGCAGAAGTTCCTGGCAGATCCTGCAGGCTCACAGTTCATGAAGCGACTGTCGGACTGACACAAAGTAGGAAGACCGGAGGGTCTTGCACTGCCCTGGGAAGAAACCAGCAGAGCAAAGCAACAAATAAAAGGTGCACTCCTTAAAACCCAAACAGGGTCTGGTCCTCCAGGCTATCCGGTTCACTGCAGCTGTGCACAGCAAATTCGACCAGGGGAGGGAGGCCTTGCTTGGTGTTTGGTGAACTGGTTGGTCCCACCAGCTCAAAGGAAGAAGATTCCTTGCAGATCTTCTATGTCGCCGAAGTTTGGAAATTCGGCCCGCTGCAGGGCTTCACCGGGAGGTTCAGTCGTGGTAGTAATCCTCTTCTTTCAGCTTCTCTTCGGTTCTCTCGATCCAGTGGTGACTCTTCCTTCCAAGTCCCAGAGACCTGCTTTGTATGCAGTTTTCCCCCATTCACACAGCACCTGGCTGTCAATCTCACAGCAGGGTGGCTGTCCTGGCGGGACAGTCAACACAGCCAATCATACAGAGTGGGGCATGGGTCTACAAGTAGACCCTGTGCAGGGAGTCTAAAACATTTCCCTCACATCCTGTCCCCCTCAGACATCCAGGCACCTAAGGAGGGCTTCTGAGCAGAAGCCCGCCAACGGACGGCGAACAAAGGAACCAAACCTTGTTTGGCGCGCAGAGTAAAACACAAGAAAGACCTTCACAAAAAGAAAAGGCGAATAAACCCAGCCGGAACCAAATGAAAGTAAATGGGTCCAGCGGATTTAATTTGCGGCTACTAACTTACCCTAAAACAGTACCAAGGCTATTCACATAGACCGCGGTAGGAAAGGTAGGGTAGATACCACTGCCACCAGCCAAATCTTAAAGAAAGGGGAATGTAATAATGGTCCATGAGAAACAGACAAAAAGGGATAACTATTAAACCTTCCCAGTACTCTATGTAAGATAGTTTGTACTGGGTCTGTGCTTGTAAAAAGACTAATAAAGGAAATGGCAACTTTACATGTTCTGGGAGACAGTAGTCAGTCCCTGAAAATGGAGTTTTAAAAGTGGGAAGTCTGAAAAAGACAACCCTCTGTCACTGCACTGAAGGTGCTGTGTAACACACAGTAAAAGGATGATGCCTATGGAGTAGGTGAAGCTCCACAGTCCATGAATACAAGAAGGTTAAACACACAGCAAAACACATGTATAAGTGGGAAAAAAGGCTCACACTATTACCAAGTGAAAAAAGAAAATCCTAGAAACCCAGCAAAGCTGCTGGGTTCTCGGTGCCTGACCCAGGCTCCATGGTGAAACCACCACGCAACCCCGGGCGGGCCCCACGCAGCATCCCAGCAGAGATTTTTCTGCTTGGGGTGCTCTTCCGAGCACTCCATGGGATTGATTTGGTGCACTTGGTCCATCTAGGGTTGGACTGCTTGGCCAGCCTCGGCTGTTGTTTCAAGCAATTCTCTTCCACCCACCTTGGGACCATGTGAAGGGTATGCCCCCTTTGGGAAGTGCCCCCCATGTGGGCGGCTCTCCCCTACGAGCAGAGCAAAGGCTGAGCAGCCCGGCAGCTCCCCAGTGGTCAGATCAGAGTGGACTGGGTCAAGTGGCGCTGGCCCCCACGCGCAAGCCTACTGCAAGCAATGACGCGGCTCCTGCTCTACCGAGCACATTTCCCCTGCAGTTCAGAATGCACGTTCTGCGGGGTGCTGACCCCCTCTGTCACCACTCCGGTGGCAGCATTTTGGGCGATCCCTCTACCACTTCAAGTTGTGCCTGGGCCCTGCCTCGACTTCCCACCCAACCCGTGGCATGGCGGAGCAGGCCAGGCTGCTGGCACCCGCGTGACCGACCTGTCTGCCCATGGCACGACGCTCGGGTCCACGAGATGGCCTCCCGGAGAGGGCAAAGATTGGCTCCGAGGCAGGCACGCTGCTCCCCCCGTTGCCACCCTCCAGCAGGTGCGGCTACCTGGTTGATCCTGCCAGTAGCATATGCGTGTCTCAAAGATTAAACCATGCACGTGCAAGTACGCACTGCCGGTACAGTGAAACTGTAAATGGCTCATTAAGTCAGGCATGGTTCCTTTTTTCTCTCCATCTGTTACTTGGATAACTGTGGTCATTCTAGAGCTAATACATGCCAACGAGCGCTGATCTCCCGGGATGTGTGCATTTATCAGACCAAGACCAATCCTGGCTCACCCGGCCACTTTGGTGACTCTAGATAACCTCAGGCCGATCGCACGTTCCCGTGACGGCGATTATGCATTCGGATGTCTGCCCTATCAACTTTCAACAGTACTTGCTGAGCCTACCCTGGTGACCACGGGTAACAGGGAATCAGGGATTGATTCCAGAGAGGGAGCCTGAGAAACGGCTACCACATCCAAGGAAGGCAGCAGGCGCGCAAATTACCCACTACAATCTCGGGGAGGTAGTGACAAAAAATAACAATTCAGGACTCTTTCGAGGCCCTGTAATTCGAATGAGTACACTTTAAATCCTTTAACGAGGATCCATTGGACGGCAAGTCTGGTGCCAGCTGCCACAGTAATTCCAGCTCCAATAGCGTATATTAAAGTTGCTGCAGTCAAAAAGCTCATAGTTGGATCTTGGGATCGAGCTGTCCGGCGCGAGGCAAGCTACCGCCTGCCCCAGCCCATGCCTCTCGGCGCCCCCTTGATGCTCTTGACTGAGTGTCCTGTGGGTCCGAAGCATTCACTTTGGAAAAATTAGAGTCCACAAGTAGCGATGGTCCCCCAAAGCGGCCAAACTTTTGCGACTCTCCCGCATTAAATTAGAGGCTTTTTGTTGCTTGATAATGGAATTATGTCTGTATAGAGCAGAGCATGCCGGTTTTGACATGATGTTATTTTATGGGAATTATTTTCACTCATATACAGTGAAAGATTGTTGTTGTGTTGTTTCAAGATGTTATTTGTTTACAATCAAGTTTCAGTTAACTCCTCACTTCTGTCCAGAAGCTAGCACAAATGTAAACATGCCTTCATCACTGCAAGCACCTTCATCGTGTATACCTTCCCTCTGCATCAGGCAGCAGGTTTATGGTATTTCGATCAAAAATTTTGCATCAAAGGTAAGTACCATCAAATATTTCCCATCGAAAAATTTTCCATCGAATTCCCATATATAAAATGTAAAGGGCCTCATTACGACCCTGGCGCTAAGAGATTACCGGTACCGGTAAGGGTACCCGTATCGGTAATCCCTTAGCGCCTGATTACGAGGTCCCTTTGCGGGTTCCCACCTTAACGGCTGGTTTTACCAGCCGTTAAGGAATGGACCCGCAAAGGGACCTTGGTGCTAATTACGGTACCGCAATTTGCGGTACCGTAATTACCGCCTTCCCCATTCCCATTTGCCCTATGGGGCAAAAATGGGAATGGGGAAGGGCCATGGAGGAAGGGGGAATTACCGCCCCACCAACCATGTAATGGGGTGGTTATTCCCCCTTTCTCCATGGCGGAGTCGGTAAGTTACCGGCATGGACCATGGTGCTATTAGCACCATGGTTTTTTCCACCTGGGTCGTAATGAGGCCCAAAGTGTTTATCCATCGAAACCCTTTCATCGAAAAACACTTTACATTTTTGTTGCATGGAAATTCGATGGAACATAATGCTACAGGGAGCTGGGCAGCTCTCAGTAAATTACAATTTTTTATTGGGGGGTATCCCCCCAAACTCCCCACAACCCCCACGGGTCCTCCCCCTCTGACCCACCATGCCAACCCCTTTTTTCAAAATGGAACCCTTATCCAGTGCTGAAATCTTTAATGTAGTTCAGCACTGGACAGCTCCCTGTAACTTGTGATATTTTTGTTTTTTGGGGGGTCCTCCCCACAATCCCCCACTAACCCCAAGGGCACCCCCTAACCTTAACCCTAACCCTAACTCCAACCCTAACCTAACCCCAACCCTAACCCTAAATGTAACCACACAACTAACCCTAACCCTTGCCCTAACCCTAAATCTAACCCTTACCCCAACCCTTGCCCTAACCCTAACCCTGATTCTAAAATCCATTGAAATCCATCAAAATTCATTGAATGAATATGCTTTTCGATGGAAAAGCATTTCAATGAATACATTTTGATGGATATACATTTGTTGGATAACAATTTGCTGGAAAGGCCAGATACCCAGGAAGCATGGTCAGCTCCTTTGCTGGGTTTATTTGTTTGTGATACATTACTTTCCATGCAGAAAGACATGCTTAGAATGGGCTGTTGGAGATGCAGCGCGTAGTCCAATCAGTATCCCCAGCCCTCTACCATGTGCTCAAACATGGCATGCAATTGGCAGAAGTGTCTCCAATCAGCCAAGACTACAAACGTGGGCAAATTATCTGAGCAAATGAAAATCAAAAACAGCCTTCTCTTACCTAACATTTCACTGTAAAACTATTCAACATCCTTTTATTATATGTGACTTCCATGCAGTAGCATACAGACCGCGGGCAGACAGGGACATCTTACCCCAAAACAGATGTCTGGGAATTTTTTCACTGATCCTGCCTCACTAGACTGCCAGAGAAAGTATCCTGGTCGCGTATTTCCCTGGGTACACAGTTTTCTTACTTGACTATGTTGATAGCAATGCACTGCTGAGTGGTGTACCGAGCCGGGGGAGGGGGTTTCAGGAGGGAACAGGCAGCAGCTTGCCCCCTGCAACCAATGGGTCTTTTAGAGCCATACCAGGTCATTTGGTAGTAGGGCACCTCTTCCATTTGGCACCTCGTAGGGAAAGGTGCTCTGCTGGCAGGGCAACGATGGTATAGAGCACACCTCGTAGGGTGCCAAACGGGAAAGGTGCTCTGCTGGCAGGGCAACGAGGGTATAGAGAACAGTGTTCCTGCTCAGAACCCTCATTGTCCTGGCACAGAGCATTACAATGGTCGCCATTAAACATTGATGGGAGGGAGGGAGGGGGGATTATCAGCAGGGACTTTTGGCCCTTAAGAACTGTGAATGGGGTGATCAGAGGTGAGAAGGGTACATAATTCTGCATGCTTTGTGAAATTTGGGACTCATTACGGGTCTGGCGTTAACCATACCGGTAAAACCAGCAGGTTGCCGACGAACCGCAATGAATTACCGGAACCTGACTTCCCGGTACCAGCAGGCTATTCTGAGTCTGGCGGCAGGGAAGTCAGGCGCCAGTAATTTTGTAATTCCGCATTCCCATTGAGTCCCATAAGACTCAATGGGAATGGGGAACACAGAAGCACCGGCACAGTTAATAACGGTGCCGGTGCTGCTGTGAAATTCTGCGAGCGGCTGCCGTTCCGCCCGCCAGGTCTGACCCTGGCGGGCAGAGAGTCGTACTGTGCAAATTCGTACTGTGCCGTTCCAGAAAGAATGGTTTTCGGACCAGCACAGATGTAAAGAGACCCAAGGACTTTAGAACACAAGGGGGATTTATTAGGCTCAAATTATTCTGCGTGATGCTATTGTGACTTTGCATGCAGGATGAGAAGAGTAAAACTAAATCCATACTCATTGCGCAACATATTTCTTTGACAATGTATTAAGTGTATGCTTAATTTATTATGCAAGGGTAGTTTATTATGTAATGCGGTTTGCTTCCAAGGCATTGCTATAAATAAAGTGTTATTTAAGCACATGAAATGCAAAAAAAACCTTGCTAAATATCTATTTTAACTAAACCTGGGAAGATGTGTTCTGTTGCTTAAATTGACCACATCCTGGTTTCACAATTTAACCAAAGTGTGTGATCCTGTGCAAATCATTTAACCACAGTGTCTTATCTGCAGCTCTGTAGGTGATTCAATTCGTAGCTTGTGTTAATAGATCAAGCTGTTAAAAAAAAAAGCCGGACTACAGAGTTGCTCCATATATAATAACAGTGACATTTAGATATTTTGCACCACAAAATTATGTGCCACTTGACTTACTTATGGCAAGTGATTATAATGTCACTTCCCATTGTGTCTTCAAGGATCAAAGACTAATGATGCTCCTTGCAATGTCCTTTTCTGTAAAGTCGCTTCTGTTGGTGCAATCTGTATGCAAATTATGAGGTTTGCATGTATTTTGCCCCCACAGAGCCTAGACAGTGGGGGCACTATAGCGACCATATGGATTCGCACACACATAATTTCGTAGCTGCCTACCCCCTCCCCACCACTCTTGCATTGGTGAATACACCCCTGGCACTGCTAATTATCAGCATTTTAAGTTAATGGCTGCAGCCCCCTCCCCTCCATTTTGTGTCGTTGTTGATGGGACTTGTTGACCTTCAGTGCTCCCACGAGGAGGAACAAAATACAGATGACAAAAGGCACCTAACAGTAGCATTTCAATTACTTTTATAAAACATGTCTTTTGTTAGCAGCGCCTATGTTAGACATGAGTGTATAGTCAATTGTAGAGTGGTGGGACATTTTCAATGAAAGAACCAACTACGAAAACCTGTGTCTGCCACCAAGACAATCAAGTGAGTAATGCAGTTAAGCTCATTTTAGACATCAATTTATGTTCACAATGCTTACTAGCTTGACATGCACAACATAATTGCTCTTATGTGTCTAGTCAAACATCATCCATAACAGCAAGCTGAAGGTTGTGGCAAA
The DNA here is from genome assembly GCF_040938575.1 of Ambystoma mexicanum. Taxonomy (NCBI): domain Eukaryota; kingdom Metazoa; phylum Chordata; class Amphibia; order Caudata; family Ambystomatidae; genus Ambystoma; species Ambystoma mexicanum. The sequence goes on along the minus strand of NC_090926.1, from coordinate 359,401,338 downwards.
CAATCTCTGTGCCCTATTTACGTTAGTGTGTGCCTTAAAGTGATAAAAGTGCAGTTGTGTAGAACAAGAGCATTTTAGACGTCCATTATGTTTGTTTCTGGGACTTGTAGTTGTCCATTTTTGAGAGAGAAATAAAGCCACAAAGATATTTTGGCATACATGTTTTTCATAATAATTTACATATTGCCAAGTTGCTTGACTCTGTGATTTGTTTATTTTTCAAGAAATTGCGACACGACAGCATTGTTGCAGTCTGTGAAGGCTATAACTTAAAAATGTGCACCATGTAAAGCTAGGAAACTGTATAGCAAAGTACTCAAATTGCAGGTGGGTTAGAATCCCGACTTTCCTGTTTCAACAAAGTGTGTGATCCTGGGCAAATAGTCCATCTCATTTTTATTTAACTACAAAAATCAGAGTCCTTAAATGTGATTAAGTTCACACTATTCAAAAATGTCCCCTTGCAATGGGGCAGAGTTAATGATCTGTGTTACATTTGGTCTTGCTTTGTGTATGTAATGTGCCTGGCCATAGAACCTTTGGTGCAGGACATTGCCATGCATTCCAGGCTATAGTCTTGGGTGCGGAAAGTGCGAGTTGGAGATGGAGGAGTTGGTTAGCACCTGTTCTGGGGGTTGCTGTGCTGTACAATCTTAATAAAGATCCTTGCTGACACAATCACGTGTGGAAAGGACATTATTTCAATTTTAGTTACACAATTGTGTCCCCTAATGCTCATCTCTTAGTGGCCCCTTAGACCATCACCTAGAATTGCAATATGGTCCCACTGTTTCCCTCGCAGTCCCTTAATACTGGAATTGACGAGCATATATATATATATATTCTCACCAGCCTGTCAGTCCACCAGAGATTGGAGTATAGAGGACCGACTGTGGTGAAGCAACGTTAGTTCATCCGCTGTGATTTCCAATCAACACATTTGCTTGGTCCAGTATCTAGTCTTTTTCCAACACAAAACCTTTGAGCAGATTTGCAATGTGCTTCTTGTACTGATTTATTGCCACAAATCACAATGGGGATAAATTGGTTGCGGCAAGATGGGGTGGGGAAAGGATGGCAGGGTCTCCCTCAGCATTTTGCAGCATGAACATACATTTTTAAAAAATATGGTAAACATACTGCAGTGACATTTCTTTTTTTTAATTGTTATATTAGTCAAAATCTGACTTTTTACACATACAAAAAGATACATACTTAAAACATTATCACAAGAACAGATAATAAAAAGTAGAATCAATTTAAAATTAGACTTTTCTATATATAAAAGCGGAAAGAGGAAGAAAAGAAGAAAAGGAAGAAATACAGAAAAATCAAATAAAACAACAACAACAGAGAGGGAATTTAGCTATCAGGTTTGACAATGCACAGCAAGTATTCCCTTAACTATTCTCAGACAGTAAGTTCATATCTGTTAGAACACCAATAACTTCATAGGAAAGAAAGGTCTCTTGACCTTGCAGAAGTCTTTCCCAGAAAAGAGTGGAGTTAAGTGATTGCGGGTTGTGTACACATCTTTTAAATCTTTTCTGTCTCAGTGTCCACGTCCCCCCCACATTCTGACAACAAATGGATCATACTTTGCTTAACACCTTCTTCACATTTATCACAGATATTACATGGATAAACAGTTGGATCTCTAATATGCTTTAGTTCTAACGTTAGTACCAGATTTACTCTAAATCTTAAGAAATCTGATATTACTCTCTGGTTTGAGGATTTTTTTAGATAGGCCAGCAGAGATTGAATAGGCTTATCGAATTTTGTCCAGGAAGCCGAGAGTTTGGCCTCTCTCATTTTCGCGATAGTTCTAATCCAATCCATTCGAGTTAGATGTTTAATTTCCATTAGAGGATTCTGGATTAGAATATCTATGGAGGTATCTGCTGCTACCAATATTGTTTTACAGACACAGCTTAGTGTATTTAGAAATGTGTTGTCCCCCTTTTCCAGCTGAACCGCTGCGTTCTGATACATTGTGCCTTTTTTGAGGGCACAAAATTAGTCTATATAGACTTATCCATTTCCATTCCATTAAAGACAACAGGGAAGCCAGGCCTAGCTCATGTCTAAGGCTTGACATTGGTATGCAGTTTGGTAATAATAGTACCCCTTTCCATAGCTGAGATTCTATGTTTTCCCAATTTAGTTCAAAGGACTGTGGATAGGACTCTAGACCATAACTAATAGAGGGAAGAACCTTCACCCCAGAGAATTTTATCAGTGGAATTAATGAGAATTTACAGTATTTACTGTAGACTTTTTTCATTTGCGCTCCTAATTTTCTTTACTTGTGTTCTATTGTAGTTTGGAGATGAGACATAGATGGATAAGATGGAATTTGACAACCCAAATAGGTAACCTCCTTGCCTATTGGTACCATAATGTCATTCAGTTGCCATGGATAGTGATTAGTTATTTTAAGGGGATGTTTAAAGATTACAATCTTAGATTTGGCTGGGTTTATGGTCAGGTCATTCAAACTAGCATATTCAGATAGTGCCGCCATAAGCCTCTGCAGCCCGGCTTGTGTGTGGTCCATAACCACTATGTCGTCTGCGTAGGCAAGCCATGCTATTTTGCCTCCCCCAAGCCTAGGCGCCACCAAACCTTTCTCTAGCAACCAATTAGACAGGTCCGCCATGAACAGTATGAACAAAAAAGGAGCCAGAAGACACCCCTGACGGACCCCCCTCTCTGTTTTAATATTCTTTGTTAGAAGACCAGAATTTGTTAGTCTGACTCTGATGACAGAGTCTTCATGAAGATGTATAAGAATATTAAGGAGGCCATCCGGTAAATCCCAATTTTTTAATTTGAGCCACAGCCTTTTTCTATTGATAGTATCAAATGCCTTTGAGAGATCCACCCAGGCAGCAAAAAGGGGAATACCATTTTTGACAAAGGACGATGAGGAGATACATGTGAGGATGAGTATATTCAATGTAGTTGATAAGCCTCTCCGAAACCCTGTTTGTTGCTTGGGGATTATATCATTTGAGGACGCCCAATTTTCTAGTTACGAGAGGACCAGACCACTGAAAATCTTTCCATCTGCATCCAGAAGGGAAATTGGCCTATAATTAATCGGCATAGATCGATATGCCTTTTTATAAACTGCAATAATAATAGCCTGTTTCCATGTATCCGGAGTTGTTTTTGTATCAATAATGTTGTCAAACAAGATTTTCAGTAGGCGTGACCACAAAGCTGGATTATTTCTCAGAACTGAATTCGATAGACCATTTGGCCCTGGTGCCCTTGAATTTAAAGATTTTTTTTTTATCAGATGCATAATGTCTTCTACATCGAAATTAAGAGTCCATATGGAGTCTTGCTGGAAATAATAGGACTCAGAGAGAATAGGAGCATAACCATTTATAAAATGGGCCACCCAAGCCTCTTCTTCTACCACTCATTCTAGGGTACAACTGGTGCAGGGGTCTGCATGATTAACAAGTGACCAGAAATTCTTTGAATTTTGAGAGGAAATGGCGTGCAGCATTTCTTTCCCTTGTTTTTGCAGGAGCATATATCTATAACTTCTGACCCAATTCTTATATTGGTTCTGTAGTTTTTTTATTTAGCTGTGGCATAACCTCTCATCCTTCACTGTTCTTTTTAATTTGTTTTTCTCTGACCTTAAATGTTTCTTTTTGCCCTGGGTCTGATTATCATAACCATATTTATACCTTTGATTTGGTTTGTCTTTTCCAGAAATAGGTGGGTTCAGAGACCATATGAAACCAATAAAGTTGCTGGGATTACAATGATTTCTCAAATTTTTAACCGTTATTTTGTCAATCGCTTCCTCCAGGTTGTCATTCAAAGTTTGGCCCCCTTTTTCAAACTTTACAACCCGATTTCCAGCTCGATTTATATCCAAAGGGTGCGGGTAGTACCGGTCTACAGATATTGCATCCATTTTTATAATGAAATCTAACATGGCATGATCACTCTCTAAAGTATGAGTGAGCTTTAGGGAAACACATTTTATAAAGATATTACCAGAAACAAAAACATAATCAATAGTGGAGAAGAAGCCACCTCTCTCTCAAGATGGTACAGATGGTATATCCCCCCTCACGTTCCCGTTCTGCATAATTAGATGCCAATCCAACATAAATTCCACCCACAGTTTTCCATTCATGAACTTCCTTTTTGACAAAAGCAGAGTTGGGTCTATATTAACACTACAGGATTCCAATAAACTGTAATTACAATCCAATTGGATAGTGTTGAAATTTATTTAGTCTGGACTCTGACCACCAATATGCCCTGAAGATTAATTGATAATAGAGAACATCCTTAAAACACTCTTTGTTACATGCTAACAGCAAACCTCCACTTGGACGACCGACCCCTTTATGATATGAAGTTTGTTGGAAGACATAGAAACCTGCAATGCCCACCTCTTCAACTAACCATGTTTCTTGTAAGGAGATCAGTCCAAAATTCTTGAAAATAAAATCTCTTTGTTTGTCTCCTACAAAAGAATTGTATCCTCTGGAGTTCCATGATAGGCATCTAACTTCCTGTTTTGCTAGAGCCTTTGTTTAGGTAGACCCATCTTCTGGAAAACTTGTGCTAGAATTTCCGGAACTATTTCCCAAAGATTTCCAGATCCCTTCCTCATTGGGTGCTCCTTTTCAGAGACCGTGTTTAAGGCAGCATTGGGATTAGTTCTTGATACAACATAGCCTCTTTTTTTCCATTCCTTCCATGACTCAAGCATGAACTCGGATGCTAATCTTGATTTCAGCTGAATTTCCGTTACTGACCTATTTGGGTAGTTTGGAAAACTTACTCGATCAATATCGCTGGAGATAAGGAATTTAATAGTTTCATTGATTTCATCTCCTCCAAGATAACTGGTCGATTAATAGGACTCCTTGATTTATTATCGTTGGTCTTAGAGAGGAAGATTTTCTGTGAGGGGAAGTTAATTGCAGAATTTTTCCCAATCGGACCCGGAAATTCTTTTGCGACCGAAGATGAAAGGTTTATTCCCCTTGAGATCATTTGGGTACGATCAACCTTTGAAGTACTTGGCTTTCCAAAAGTATGTGCCATAGGTTTCATTTCCTCATCCTCCATTGCCACTTCTTTCTGTAAGTCCCTCTTTTCAACCACTGGAATATTCGTTCCTCTCCTATTTTCATGGGCATTAGATTGTACTTGCTTCTTTATATGCTTCAAGAAGATTGGGGCTATTTTTAAGGAGGACACAATAGTATTCACTTTTTTGTTTTGGAGGAAGAACTATAGGGGAAATTTTCTTTAGGGGAGCGATGGAATATGTCTGACTACTCACTGTCACCTTGCTAACAGGCGAAGGAGCCTTGTCCAAAGTCTTTTTTGTCTCCGAGTCTACCACTTTTAGTTTTTGATTTTTGGCCAAGCCTTGTTTAGGGCCTTTCCGACCGGGCTTCACTCCAAAAGTTAGAGTCATTTTTTTCACAGTTTCAGCCGAATGCTTCGTGGTAGGTATACAAAATTCAGACACCTTTTGTTTAGCACTCAAATTCTTTTGTCCCTTTTGTAATTCTTCCATTTACTTTTTTCTTTTCCCTTTTGGATTTTCCATTCAGCTTCTTAGAGGTTTTCGGTAAAGATCCCTTATTACCGGTCTGTTCTTCTACCGGATCAGCTTGTTGAGACTTACCATGATTTACAGTTGGTATAAATTTGTCCTCAGCCAGCTGTGCTAGGCGCATGGATTCTTCCATCGTAGAGGCCGACAGAGGTGTATCATCCCTGTTATCCGCCATCTCACGATTCTCTGGAGTCGTGGGCTCACTGGGTTCTTTTCTATTTATTTGGCCCTGTTCCCAAGATTCTTTTAGTAGAGTCAAACTCTGTTTAGTTTCAACTCCTGGTGAGCATAGAGTGTCCATTTTACTTACTTGGACTTCCTGAAAGGACTGCCACAGGTTTCGTGAGACAATTATCTCCTCATTTGTTGTTGTTTTTAATGCCACCATGTTTGAGTCCAAAGACTCCATGTCCTTCGATAGTTCCAGTAAGATTCCAGAGTGCATTTCCACTTTAGATTTAATATTTTCAAACACTTTAACCAGCGAGGTTAGAACAAACTTCAATGCTATGATGATATGAGGGCTCAGATCATCCTCTACATTTGGTGGTAATATTGCATTCTCGTTTTGATATTCAGAAGCTTGAGTTGTTGTTTTGTGTTTTTAGGGTGCAGTATTTACACATGCATTCCAGTTCTCCAAAGTTGGAATCTGCTCCATTGATAAATCTGAGTTTTGCAGCTGTGAGGAGACAGTCGAGGAGAGTGTATTAATCACAATTTAGTTGTCTGTTAATGGTTAATGGTTGATAGTCCCAAACTAGTAGGCACTTCCAAATCTTCTATGAAGTTGCTCATTGGCAGAAAAAAAGTACCGCCTCCCACTTTGAAATGGGATAGTGGGAGGTTTGTTATTGAAATTCTCCGAGCACCAGGAGCAGATATAGCATGTGGTTCTTGAAACAGTTGTTTGTCCGCCGTTAGGGCACTTCGTAAATTATATATGGTTGACATTGCCTTTCTTACCACCAGCGTACCACCTTCGCAGGATCTGCTCTAGGTGATTTATGCTTTCAGTTGCCAACTGAGTCAAATGTCTGTAGACCCGCAGTCCTCTGTCAGAACTACCATGAGTGGCACCAGAGCAGAATTCACAGAAGATGTTCTCTTTTTTGCAAATATGGCGTGGAGCAGATTTTACTGAATTATTAGAGTCAGAGATGATGCCAATGTTTACAGTTAGGTAAACCCTGGGGAGCACAAGATCAAAGGATATAGATCCAGCAGTCTCTTGTGGTTCCCTAAATGGGTTATTTGCAAGATACAGTAACACTGATCAACCTTACCTTCCTTTCATGATAGTTTGGAGGGGGGTGATCCGCCAAAGCATGTGTTTTACACAGGCATTCAGAGATACAAATAAGATTCGGGACAGCCCCTCCTCCCGACACTCCAGCACGAACAGCAAAAACAGCAGTTGCAGTCACATAGCCCTTGCCTCTGCGTAGGGCTTCACGCCACAAGGGTCACGTGAGCAGCCTTAAATTAGCTGCTTCCCCTGAGGGGGTGTGGCCAAAGGTGACAAGCCCCTTAAGGATGCTGGAGCAGCTGAAAGCTGACAGATGGAAGCAGCAGGTTCTTTAAATATAGTTTAAGTCCAGCAGTAGTCACGGAGCACATAAGCTCCCAGGAAAGCACAGAAAACACGCTTTATTAGCGTTTTCAATTGTCCCAGCAAATGAAGCAAACGAAGAAAAAACACAGCAAAAACAGCAGCTGAAGTCACGTAGCCCTTGTCTGTGTCACAAACATTTAGTGTCCCTGGGCCGTCCAAAGTACTGCCCCACAAGATGTATACACCAGTTGCTAATTGTGTTGGTCTATCCTATCTGAGTTAGTGTGGTGAATAGGAAAATGTCATATGGATGTGTCCGCTCGTGGTGTATGCTCCATTGTGTAACCTATGTGGTTTCAGTGATGGAATTGTGTGTTGAGATATTTGGTCTGTTAGGGTGGGAGGTAGATTGATTTTGAGGTGGCTATTGTTACCATGTGTTGCCTGATGAAACACCCAATATTTTGGGAAGACCTTTTTCACCTTGGAAACCATACAGTTGGTCACATTTATTTGTTTGGATCCATGCAAAATATTGCTTCTCCATCTTTTCTGGCTTATCATGTCATATTCTGTGATGTTTGGATAAGTGATGCTATGGCAGGTTATATTATGCAATGGCAAATATTCAGGGCCCACTGTTTTCATTCAGTTTCCTGAGACCTACCTTCTGACTGCCCACTGACACATCAAATAATCCAGCAATATTGTCACTCAGTCCTAGATAGGATTAAAGTAAAATATAGATGGACATACATCAACAGCATCACCATGTTAGCGGGCCCTATTAAAACCGAGCATGTTAGGAGGGCGCTCAAGAGCCCTAGCAAGATGGTCGCCGGGTAATCGAGTTCTGCAAAAAATGAACAGTGGTTTGCAAAACTGTCCTGGTAGATGCTTTCTGAGTGTGGGGGCTGATGACCGCCACTGATTGTTGAAAACCATGGAAGGCAGTTGGCAGACCTAGAGCTCTAGGCGAGGTCTGAGACCCATGTAAGATGACTCCTACTCTAGACCCTAGATTGCCTGCCTGCAATCCTGAGATGGGCGACCATTACACCGCCAATGAGCTCCCGCTTGAGGCTGAGACCATGATGCCTGTGGTGAGCTATGTCATGCTCTGGAGTGCCCGGTAATGGTCCATAATCCACAACGAGGTGCATGTGTGCCTCAACTCAAGAAGAGCTGTAGCCCGCTGCTTGCTGAGCCCACCTACACCTAGCACGAGGTGCGCCTCTCCTTCAGGTTGGAAATAGAAGTCTGATTCAGCGGCCTGGCCAAGGAGCAGGTGCTGGGGAGCGTAGCCAGCGCACTATCATTTTTTTTCGACTGGCTCATGTGTTGTGGCTGCTCCCAGGAGAGCGCAACCCTCACTCAACCTGCTGCATGTATACTGCGCTTTGATCATGCCATGGGCCGTGGCGTCGCTGCTGGGCTTCTGCCACAATAAATGGTGAAACGTGGAATGCTCAGAATGTCCTCTGCAGTGCTTCTACTGGCTGCAGGACCCTCTGGCTTCCGCTCCCACAACGGTGTGTGGTTTGTACACTGGGGCCTCGCCCTAGCTTACCATACCCAATTCGCCTGGGGGGCACCCGAGGCCCAGCACAGACAGTTTTCTGTGCACTGTGGTGCATGAAGACATCCTTGAGGCTGACCCACTCCAGAATAAGGAATCATTGCACTCATATGCCTGAGCCAGCGTCCCAATCCTCCTTGAACGGCAACAGCTGTTACTAACTAAACCAACTACATCTACCGCAGACTGCCCGGGCCTTGATCGTGCAATGTGTGGCTATGCCTACACCTGGAGTGTTGGAACAGCTTCCCTGTAATGTGCCTCAATTAGCTAGTTTGCCCTCACAGGTGCCTCCAGTCTCCCGGCCAGATCAGCAAACTGCTGAGCAAGAAGCTGTACTATACTTCCGTCAGGGTTTGATCGCAACTAACACCAACCTCAGTCAATTACACATTCCCATACAGAAGGGGCAAGCAACAGGGGAAACTGGTTCAGGAGTCGAGTCAGGCAGCGGGGAGGACAGCAACCCCACCAGTGCACCACCACACAGATTCAGATGGCACACAAAGATGGACATCCAAACACAACTGCGGGAGATCCTGAATGAAATTAAATGTATAGGACAGTGGACACAAGAGACTAATACCACTGTGCAGGTCATTATAAATTTAATACAAGATGTGAAAGCCCGTCTGAATGCCCAAGCAGAAAGGACCACTGACAAAAAGCAGCAGATTTGCACCCTGTAGGACAATTTTGAAACAGTCACTGCTGACCTTGACAGGGTCATCAGAGAGGTACAACGCTTGGGGGTGAAGCTGGATGACCAAGAGAGTAGGTCCAGATTTAACAATCTTAGGCTAGTGGGCCTCCCGGAAAATGCTCAGGGGGATGATCTAGAGGGACTCATATTGAGATTACTACAAGATGAGCTGCACTTGGGCATCCCTTGCTCCTACACTATCGAGAGGGTACATAGGGCCCCCATACCTAAGCCAGCGCCTTGACATCTGTCGCACACTATGGCAATGCAACTTAACTTTCAGCATAAGCTGGTGATCTTAAAAGCATAAGAGGATTGTCAGAGAGATCAGTCCCGAGGGTGCAACCATATGTATTTTTAATTACTACTTCTAGGAGCTCTCCAGGCAACAGCAGACTTTCAATTCCCTGTTCATAGCACTCACAGGCTCAGAGCACAGGCACTACCTTAAGTTACCTGCAGTATGGTCAATACAACTGGACTGGCAGTGACACTCCTTTTAGGACCTGGAGGAGGCCTGGTGATTACTCAGACAGTGGAAGGTGGTCAGCAAAGACTACCACCTGTGGAGGACAGATATACTCACCCGGACACTCAGTGCATGTCACCCCAACCACAATGCCAGCCCAGAACATGGAATGGATGAAAGAATGTGGGGAAGGGACTCTGAGGCCCAGAACAGAGCAAGAGGCAACTGCTACATGAGCTGCATGGGACATCTTACTTAGTCAAATACACTGTGCCCCAAGACATACGAACTGAGGAGCGATACAGGCTCCTATGAAGCTCAACAAGATAACTGGGCACTTCTGAGCTGCCCCATAGGTTTGGGACTCCTAGGCTAATTCAAATGCTCTCATCTCACATGAGTGCTGCACTTTGTCAATCAGTTACAAGTTCTGATGTGCAAACACTGGGATCTGCTGCGATACAGGGCTTGTCACACGGTATGCACCATTGCTCCCCTGTCTACATCATTATAATGTGTTATAGACATTTTGCCACTGGTGTTCTCCCCCAAAGGGTATGCAGTGATTGTGGCTTCGGCCGGATGGTGGTATCCGCATATGCCCTCAAATAGGCTTTGCCTTCTCTCAGAATTTGTATTGGAGCTGTAGTTTCTAGCCCCAATTTTTCTTGTTCTTGTTGTGGGGAATTTTTAGTTTGAGTTAGGGAAACATCTGTCACCCAATTACTGTTATCTTTTGGTGCTTCCAGATCAGGCCAGACTTTTTGCTAAGGATCCAGGCATACTACATCATCTCTTGGCTACAAGAGAGAATCCTGCGCTAGCACTGCACCAATTGCTGTGCTATGACCGCTATCACTTGGGTTATATGTTCTTACATTGCCAGTTTTGCCAGATATTTCAGCCGAAAAAACTCATCAAATGTATTTTTTATATATTTGGGGCATTCCCCTAAACCACACGTCACTATTATCTAGTCCCTATTGCCCACGCAATCCTACCCCTTTTTTCCCCTTACCACCCACCCCCATATTTAGTTTTTACAAGCAAACATTTTCGGCAAAATATTCTGTTAAAAAAAGACTTGCGTTGTAACAACGTTGTACAATCATGTGTCTCACTGAATGTACAAGGGCTGGGCTCCCCATTAAACGATGTTGCCTGCTAAATTTGCTGCGAAATTTGGGGGGAATATAGTGTTCCTACAAGAAACCCACATCAACGCTGTAGTATCAGCCAAACTGTACAGGGGCTGGGTGGGCACTGTGGTTCACTCCCCATCTCATGGAAAGTGGGAGTTGACCATACTGATAGATCAATGGATCACGCTCACAATCTTAGACACTGAGTCTGACAAAGAGGGGAGGTTTGTGGAATTGCAAGGACTCGTTTATGAACAACGTATCACCCTTCTTAATGTTTATGGCCATACGACCGACAGTACTGGGTTCCTTACATGGTTATTCACTACCAGTGCACCATACATGGGAAGCTGTACAATAATTGGAGGCTACTTTAAGGTCGTCCTAGTACCCATCATTGATAGGCTCAACCCAGCACAGGCGCAGGGTGGACCCCCACCCAAGAAAGTCATAGTCTTTGCACCCTGATGTGTGACCTCAGACTTGTCGATGTTTGAATCAAATGCAAGGTAACACAAGGGATTACACGTTCTACTCCAACCATCACCAACCCTACTCTCGGCTAGACTATTGGCTGCTCCTGTACAAAATGCTATATATGGCAGACTTTTGCTCTATTCGTCACATGATAATTTTTGACCATGCCCCGCTGCTTATGCAAATTATCTTCCCAGACACACCCACTGTGGCCCCCACATGAAGGCTGAATCTTCTGGCTTTACACTACCCAGATGTAGTGGAGCTCGCCAGGAGCTATCCTCTCGGGAGGATAGCTCAGCAGCAATGTGCTTGCCTTGGAAACAAGATGACACGGTCCGCACTTAGAAACCTCTGGGTATTAAGCGCATTATAAATAACCTACCATATCATATCAAATCACAAAAGATTCCACTGACTTCTGGCAGGACAACCTGATGGAGGGTTCTAAGTTTCAAAGCGTATCCACCACTTTTTCACCACTTAGCAAGCCCCGCCCACCTGGTGCCTTCCTTCACCATCACTGTTTTATGGCCAATGCTGGATTAGACTTTTATGGACTTCATTCACGGTGCGTCACTCTTTTTCAACTCTCATGCTGGACTTCCTTTGCATCTTGTACTCATGGTGGCCCTGAATCATGCTGTTCCCTTCTTCATCTTGTATCCTGGCTTGCAACATTATGTGTTACTACTGACTTCTGCAATTGTATTCGCTCTCCACTCTTGCTTCTCCACTCTTTTTGACTGCTTACTCTCTTTTCTCTCCTCCTTTCCCTTATCCCTTTTCCTATCTCCTCCCCTGACTTTCTTCTATACAATTACTATATCAGAATGGTCCCTGGACCTAATATGATAGCAACCTCGTCTGCTTCCTCCACCCTCCCATTACTGTTTTTTCCTCCCCACCACCCCTCTAGCACTATCTGAAATGTCATCAGGCCTAGTATGATAGTCGCTTGTTTTGTCCCCCCCCTCCCTTTCTGCACCCCTCTCCCTCTCCTTTTGTTTTTCTCCGGCTCTACCAGAAATGTCGTCAGGCCTAGTATGGTAGTCGCCTGTCTGTTTCCATTTCCTTCCCACTCTCCCCCTCCCTTCCTTATCTATGTCTTAGCTCTTGCACTATCTGAAATGTCGTCAGGCCGAGTACGATAGTTAATTTCACATCCTTACTGTTCATGGCCTGTGAGAATGTGGTTGTATTTTCCCTTGTTCCCTCCCTTGCCTTGAAGCGCTTTGAAACACATTGTGTATAGGCGCTATATAAATAAACGATCATATCATATCATAACCATGGTAGAGACCCTCTGGTCTACGCTCATATGCAGCAAGCATCAAAACCTGTTACAAAATGCTCCAGTGTACTGATGGTGACCTGGTAACGATGGGAGAGTTTCACGTGTTGCCATGCATAACTGAGGGTACATTTTACATAGTTACCCAATAACTGTTGCTGTGAAATGCATGACTTCAACCCAATATTTTAAGAAGAAGTTCTAAGGTAAAGCACCACTCTAAACTGCCTGGATTAGTTCAGGTGCACTGACTTGGTATAATATAGGAAAAACATTTACAAATTCCCTAGCTGCAACTGCTCTAATCTGTAGTTGAATTTTTGGGGTTGGGCAGGGAAGGACATGCAGATGGCTGGTTAGGTCTTGCTACGTCCACTCACCACACTTTGGTATATCCCCCACAAAAAAGAGGACTTCTTCTATAGTTTGCCTCCTCCTGCCCCCTAAACCTGCCATGCTGGATACTCATCTGCTTCCTTGGTGCTTAAAATGACTTTTCACTCTAGGTTCATACGAACAGAAATGTCAGGGAGGAGGGAACAGGGGCTGTCTTGTACCTTTTTATTTACTAGAAGGTGACCCAGGCAGCTGTCATGTTCCTTCCCGTGCCCTTGCTATACCAATGCATGTCAGAGATGCCATTCTTCTATGGCTGAATATCTGCACTTGCTATGCCCCTTTGTGCTAACATGAAGGCTCAGGGCCATCGCAGGAGGTAGCAGAGATAGGGACCAGGAGGTACTGTTGCCCTGAGGGTTTTGTAATGAAAGGGGTTTTCAGTGGGAAGTGAAGATGTAATGTTTTGTTTTGGTGGCAAGGGACCGAGTCTGACTGGGGGCCCGAGGCCGTTTGCACTTTGCCTTGCTCTCTCTCATTCATTTGTTGATGAATGTAAACATCTTCCATATGTCAGACCTTCCTGCAGAGACATTCTCACATTGTGAACATCTTGGGGGAAAAATTCAATGTCGAGAGCCAGCGAGTGTCAGCATCTGCATGTGGCCATGGCAACCCGAGAGCAGGTGTTTACTTGAGTGGCCTCTTTTTCTTTCAAAGTGTAGCAGTTCAAAATGTCTGTTGAAATATGGAAGTACTTACTGTTTCATTATCAACTTCTTAAATCTAAATTCACAGGAGTCTATCCTTGTTTTTGACATTCCACTTTATAGGACAAAACAGATGCTTATCTAATGTTTTAATCCACCTATTTTATTGCATTCAGTTTTGAAGATATGCATTGACAGTTGTGTTGTTTTATAATAAAGTCAAGCACATGATAGGCCACAATGCTTGGTCAATTCTCTGGGACAGGGGGTCCCCGGAAGACGACACAATCTATGAAAGATATATTACATCCTGTCTGCAGGATACACAATCAGCTATGCACATCATGACTGCCTGATGCACAATAAATATGTGGGTGGGAGGCGTGGTTCATATGACAATTCTTATTTGTAGTATGGGAAATGTGTGCTAAACTGTTGTAGGCGTAGGTCTATAATTCGGAAACAGGAACGTTGGATTCGCCACATTGCTAAAATGGTGTCATTCTAGGCAAATATCCTTCTCTCTCTGTGCCTCAGTACACTTAATTGTCAAAATTAGGAGTGCATAAAATAGTGACCAACTTAGGAATTGTTGCAACTAGGTTGGGTTTTGTTAGAGGCGTTGCAAAGGGGGCCTACAAGCAATGCGCAGAGGCATAGAGGTGGAGCAAAGGAAAGAAGGTGTAAGAGGAGTGAGGGCAAATGGTACATGATAAGTGAGGGTAAGATTCAATAGTACCATGATTTATGTGAACAGGTAGGTCTTTAATTGTTTTCTAAACAAGCTAAATGATTCAATTTGCCACAGACTTTGAGGAAGACAGCTCCAAGATCATGGTCCCGCAATAGCAAAACATCTGTCCTACCAGATTGAGGTTCTGGATGGAAGAACAAACAGAAGACCCTTTCCAGCAGATCGCAAGGTACGGTTAGGAAAGTACTCAACAATCTTAAATGATAAGTAAATCAGTGACAGACCGTGGATACACTTAAAAATCATACATATTATCTTAAACAGGACCCTTTCCCTTATTGGGAGCCACTGAAGGCTCCTTCTGAAGGGAGAAACAGTAATTATTTTTGTTAGATCAAAAATGAATCGCACTGCAGAGTTCCAAGCAACCTGTAGTCCTTGAAGTTGATACGTCGGAATACCAATCAAAAGAACATTGCAGTAGTCCAGTCAAGCATTGGTAAGTGTCCCCACTACAGTGGGTTAACAGTGGGTTGATCTTTTTTTTGCAACCAGAGGCAGCAATGCCTTCAAAAGTTCTAACTGATAATATACTGATTTAATAGTCTGATTTTCATGTGAGTTACAACCCAGGTCTGACTGCCATATACAGCCCAGGTTTTTTACTTTCTCAGTATATTTTGATGAATCCCCAAACAATGTGGGACAAGGAGTAAAATGTATGAGATTTGATGTGTTCTTGTGGCACCTCAAAACAATAATGTCTGTTCTTGTTGGGTTTACCTGAAGCTTGTTCTCCAGCATCCAACTTTGGATTTTACTAACATAAGCTACCACTCGTTCCATAGACTCCTGTGGTTGTTTTAACCGAACATAAATCTGTGTATCATCCATGTTAATGTGATAACACAGATGAACTGGGCAACAATGTCTAGCAGTGGTCGAATATAAATTTTGAATAACAGTGGTGACAGGGAGGAGCCGTGAGGGACTCCACATGTAACATAAAGAGTCAGACATGTATTGTCCTACTTTAACTTGCTTAGTAAGTTCGGTAAAAAAAGATATAAAACATTTAAATGCAGAATCAGATACCTGAGCAAATGACGCTAGTCTTTGGATAAGAATATCGAAGTCCACAGTATCAAATGCTGCAGACAGGTCTAGCATGACCAGAATGCTGATATCACCCTGATCTACGGTCAATGTGGATTCAGTGTCTGGATCTGTCCTAAAACCAGATTGATATATGTCCAGGATGTTGTTCTCCTCCACAAAGTTCTGAAATCTGAAATTCGTGTAGGGCCTCATTACAAGTCAGCCGGTACAGATTTAACGGTGCTGGTAAACCCATACCAGCACCGTTCACCAAACCGGCTCATTCTGTCCTGTAATGCCGGAAACACCATCACTGCAAAGTTGCCCCCGCGGTGTCAATGCACCCGGTAGCTCCGTGGACTGAAACAGCGGGACGCCTCGCTGATGCAGCCCCAATCACTGGCAATGTGCAACACCGGACACATTACGAGTAGCACGGACATGAAAACACTGCCATGACCATGGCATAAACACTGTGAACTCAGTGTCAGTAAAGCCGGCACAGCGGACATGGCGTTAAACAGTGGCAGGTGAGCTGAAACAGGCCCCAGGTGTGAACAATGAGTCCAGCTGCACATCATAGGCCCCTGAGAGCCTACAAAAGGGCCACACCCATACCCAAACTACCTTCCAACACAACCATGCTGTCAGCCGCCCTATCAGCGTTTGGGATAGGGAACCTGCAAGCAGCAGTGCAAATTGAGGCAGCACGGAGGCAGAGGAGAAGGAGGCGTAGGAGCAGGAGGTAAATCAGGAACCTGTGGCCATCCAAAACATCAATGTGCAGCAGGTAACACCCCGCAGGCAGCCAACAATACCCTGCATCAGGGCCTCACCCTGGAACCTGACCCCAGGACAAAATCACACATTATACCGGCTTGACAGGGCCTCAATCATATCTATCATCACTCTCATTGAAGAAGACATCAGCAGCCGCATCGGCATCGAGACTGCAATCCCCCACCTGCTGAAGGTAGTCTCCGTCATGCATTTCCTCACCACCGGAACCTATCAGCACACAGTTGGGGAGCTGCACGGGCTGTCACAACCTTGTTTTTCCAGGATCCAGGTACTGGATGCAATGCTGCGCCATGTGTCAGAGTACATTTCCGTACCCCGTACCCCTGCCCAGGTCATTGCCACCAAAGTGTAATTCCATGCTATCGCCAGCATGCCCAATTGCATAGGCGCAACCGATTGCATGCATGTGGAGTTGACTGTCAGACAAGCAATTGAGGCAATGTACCGCAATCGGAAGCAATTCCACTCACTGAATGTCCAGATGGTGTGCGATGCCAAACAAGTGATCAAGTATTGCTGTGCACGTTTCCCGGCATCCACACACGACTCAATGGGCTTGCAGAATTCAACATTACCACGCTTCATGGAACGTTATGCGGGACATAGCACATGGCTGTTGGGTGAGTACAACTGCCAATGTATGACCCCTGTGTATTGGGGGGAGGGGGATAGTCAAGGCCCACAATGTCCCAGGCAGTCGAACGAGCACAACTGTTTCCAATGCATGACCCCTGTGTATTGGTGGGGGGGGGGGGTAGTCAAGGCCCACAGTGTCCCAGGCAGTTAAGCAAGCACAACTGCCAATGCATGACCTATGTGTATTGGGGGGGAGGGGGTAGACAAGCACCAGAATCCACACAGCTCACTGCGACAACTTGAAAATCACCCCATGCTATGACACGCAAATAAATGCCCTGCCTGTCTCCATGTATGCCCTAGCCATGGGGTGGCACAATGTGCAATATCAACCTGAGGACGTGAGTCCCTCCCCTGCCCAATGTACATTTGCTGCTCCCATACATACGATGGACGCATCTCGTGTTGTGTGCAGTGGCCACATATTTGCAGCAATCTGTGTCTGCCTGATGCAGATCTGGTGATCACATTACGATGCTGCAGTCGCCCACCACATCTGAACACATGTACATTTGGAACATGTCCTTGCCTAACATCACTCCACAAAACTAAGCATCCCAGACCCCATAACATTACCAGAAGGTGCATCAGTGGACTGCATCTGATACAGAAAGTAATACCACAAACGGTAACATGTGCCCTTGCCTTCACTCCCATGCAGGTGATGCCGGATATGCACTCATGCCATGGCTGATGAAGCCCATACGACGGCCATGGAACAGGCATCAGGAGGCCTACAACCGGGCACACATACGCACACGTGGCATGATAGAGCAGACCTTTGGACTGCTGAAGTCCAGGTTCCGTTGCCTGAGCAGATCAGGTGGCGCACTGCAATACAGCCCGGTGAAGACAGGGAAAATAGTACTTGCATGTGCTATGCTGCACAATCTGTGCATACGCAGAAACATTCCACTCCCCCTGAAATCGAGGCAGCCGATGAGGATGATGATGATGATGATGATGATGGTGATGGGATGGGTGCACTACCAGGCCATTGATGGACAACATGCACTTGCTGCACTGATACTCAATTTCTACTGATACACTTCCTATGCACATTCTGTAGTTCATGTGGTACCACTACAGTAAATGGTTTGTATACACACAAAATGAGATTGTCCACTAGTGATGTGTATTTTCACACCAGTATATTTCAGAATTAACAGGGGAAACAGGTATTGTAATGCAATGAAGAACACACATGCCCCCCACCTCCCCAACGTACCCACCCACCAACCATGCCCAAACTGATTAACCCCACTAAGGACCACCCCACCTTGGCACCAGGCTCATTATCAGGAATAAAGCAATACCAGTTTTGGACCTTAATCCAACATGGAAGCGTATTACACAGCTCAGTTCTTTAGAACCAAGCCATGCCGTCTAGTGTTTTGGGTGTGGCTGGGCCTGGAACTACTTGGCCTGAAACTACTTTACCTGGGCTATTTACACCCCACCCAAACAGCAGAACATGCTTTGCGTTATTATGCTCACTGTGTCAAGCTCCTGCTCATCTGCTTCTCCAGCGGCCCGAACCTGAAGCCCTAGATCCGGATTCCATTAATAACCTGGAAGAACAAGAACAGCATTAGCGAGCAAGAACACTTACCTGTGAAGTAACCGGCCTTGAATCCATCCTGCGCTTTGCTTACCTCGCCCATCTCCGGAGTTCGCCGCAACCTGCAAAGATAAAGAACAAGGACAGCATTAATAGCAATTCTTACGTGGGCAAGCAGCGAGTCCTATCAGCACCCTGCGCTTCTCTTACCTCTCCCATCTCCGGGTTTCACTGCAACCTGCAAGGGAGAAGGAACAAGGTCAGCATTAACAAAGCACTTACCTGGGCAGGCAGCGCTTCGATCGCTCATCACTCTGGAACATCACCGCCACCTGTACAAAGAAGAGAAGAGAACACAGGTTAGCAATTAACACCAATAAACAGCGCAGCGCTCGGCGCATCAATAACTCACTGTGGTATTCACCATCGGCACTGCAATTCCGAGATCGCAACCATCCCTGTGAAAACAAAAATAGACATTGTTAGGGAACACTGTAGTGGAGCAAGCATCCGAGAAGACAGAGAAAATGGAGGTAAAGGCAGAGACAGAATAAAGACGGAAAGACATTATAACTCACCTAGAAGACAGCAAGCAGAGTCGGAGTCACAGCCGGTCTGGACCCGACATAAGGGCACACGCACCAGTGAACCAACTAGGTCCATGGAACGCCCGCACCAACCACGTGCCCCTGCACAGAGATGCAGGATGGAGAGTTCAACGCACAAAAACCTAAGGTGAGCACTAACCCCAAGAGAGGGGACTTGGACCAGACGGATGTAGGAGTCCACCCATCACAGAACCAGTATCTTAACCCTCCATACTCCTCTTATAGGTGGTACCCAATCTCTGGCACATAACCAAGCAGAGAGGGGTCTGGGATAGTGCTCAGACCTCTATCCAGTATCATGTGGTGACCCCGTGGATACCAGGTGAGCGTAACAGAACGCAAAGCCTCAATTAAAACATCCACCTGGGCGTCATAGAAACATTAGAGACTGACCAACTAGCCCAGTTACTAGGAGAATTACGGGCCGAGGTGCACTCTGGCCGGCAAGAAACCAATGTGCTTAGGAGGGAGTTCATTGTCACCAAGGACAACACTGATGAATTAGCCAGACAATTGCAAACACAGGCTGGGCAGGCTCCATTGCCAGGAAGTATGCCGTCGGTTCCACCCACATATGTCAATCCAGTGCAGGTGGTCCTCCCTGGAGCAATTCCTTTGGCCCCACCGGAACGTTTTACGGGGGACCCAAGAAAATATGCAGTATTCATGAACCAGTGCCGCTTCCATTTTCTTTGTAGACCCGGAGCCTGTCCTAATGATCAGTCGTGGGTTGCCTTCATTCTGTCATATCTGAGTGGCAATGCCGTGGATTGGTTCATACCATTAGTAAGCCAGGATGACCCACTCCTGTGGGATTTCAGGTGGTTTCAACAGGAGATGGAGATGCTGTTCACCCGACATACCCAGGGCCAAGCTCTGGATAACAAACTTCTGTCCCTCCGCCAAGGCAGCCAAGATTTGTTAACATATATCGCCACTTTTAACAGACTCATCGCTGAGACTGGGTGCCCTGAGGAGAAACAAACAACATTATTCAATCGAGGATTACGGGGGGAAATGAAAGACGTCCTAGCTCAGGTGGTAAACCCGCCAAAAGACGGTGCAGAGTTCATCAACCTAGTGGTGTCGCTAGACCACAGGCTGCAAGATCGAAGGACAGATCGAGCCAGAACGGAGAATCGGACTGTGTATGTACACTCAAAGCAGAACAGTCTGCTTTCATCAGAAAATACTTCGGAACCCATGCAAATTGGGAGAGTACGGAGCCCATTAACCAAAGCCGAAAGAGACAAAAGGAGACAACAGCAATTATGCCTGTAGTGCAGGAAATTAGGTCACTTCCTCGGAGAATGTCCCGTAAAACCCCCTAGGAGAACATTTGGAGCTACAGAGAAAGAAGAGGAGAACAAGAGTTGGAAAACTTCCAGGCCCGGCAAGCATAGAGGTCCGTTTGTCGAGCAAAGGAAAAGAGCCAGAGACCTCACACCTTGCCCTGCCTGTGATTTTGATCAGTCACCAACAACCATCTCGGATGCATGCTGTAGAGGCATACATAGACAGCGGAGCCGTTGGTAACTAAATAGACCAAGGCTTGGCAACAAGGATGGGGCTTCCCCTCTGTCAGAAAATGACAACTGAGAAGGTCACTCCTGTCAACAGCACAGAAATAGCTTCTGGTCCTGTAGCTCAACACACAGCAGAATTGACCCTTCTGTGCCAAGAAGGACATCGGCAAGCCATTGCCTTCGACCTTATCAAGGCCCCTCAGTTCCAGGTGATTCTAGGAATGCTGTGCGTCGACTGGCGAGCCAAGAAATTAGCCTTCTCCAATGAGCGTGCTCATGCGTGCTACCAAGTGGAAATGCCATGGTCTGACCCTGAGACACCTGTCCAAGATAAAGAGGCGTTGATACTAGGTGTAACAAGTACACTACCAAGCGAATACCATGATTTCCAAGACGTTTCCAAAAAGAACAGGCTAATACCTTACCCCCTCACATGCCATATGACTGTCAGATCGACCTTGTACCTGGTGCACAAATCATGTGTAGTCGAATTTATTCACACACCGAGCCTGAAAATCTCCACTTGAAATCATTTCTGGACCAATACCTTGCAAACAGTTTTATCCGCCCGTCCAAATTCCCGGCAGCCTTGCCCCTATTCTTTGTACCCAAGATGGAGGGGAACTTGAGAACGTGCATCGACTACTGCGCAGTATACCAGGTAACAGTTAAAAAAGGTTATCCTCTACCCCTTATCCCAGAACTGCTGGACCAAGTCAAGGATGCCCAAATTTACACCAAATTGGACCTCAGGGGGGCATACCATCTCATGCGTGAAAAGAAAGGAGACGAATGGAAGACCCCCTTTCGTACTAAGTATGGCATGTACGAATATCAGGTGATGCCCTTTGGGCTTTGCAACGTTCCCGCCGCATTCCAGTACTTCATGAATGATGTACTACAGGAATTGATCGATGTATGTGCCCTAGTTTACATCGACAACATCTTGGTGTACTCCTCTTCTAAAGAGGACCATGTCAGGCACGTTCGCTCCATCCATGCAAAACTCTGACAGCACCAGCTATATGCTAAACTTGAAAAATGCTCCTTCCATTTCACCAAAATCAAGTTCCTTGGTTTTGTCCTCACTCCCAGAGGCATCCGGATGAATATGCACAAAGTAGACGCCATCCTTATCTGGCCATCACTGTCTTCAGTCAAAGGTGTCCAAAGTATGCTCAGCTTTGTGAACTTTTATCGCTGATCCATCCCGGGCTTCTCCCAGATTGTGCACCCGATCACTTCTTTATTACGAAAAAACAACAACCTGTTCCAATGGACAGAAGAGGCGGAGAAGGCCTTCCAGTAACTCAAGAAAAGATTTACCTCAGTCCCGGTGCTACGACACCCCCGCCCAGATCTCCCATATGTATTGGAAACAGATGCCTCCAGCATGGCAATGGGGGCTTTTCTTTCCCAAATGGATCCTGAAACAGGCCAGTTACATCCCGTGGCCATTTGGTGGCAAACATTTACTACACCTGAACTTAACTATGCAGTTACACAAAAGGAACTCCTAACGATCAAGACTGCCTTTAAGGCTTAGTGGCATTACCTCCTTGGCGCCAAACCTACCATCACAATAATCACCGACCACCGCAACCTACAATACCTCAAGACGGCAAAGGCTCAATCATCCCGTCAACTCCGATGGGCTTTATTCTTCGCAGAATATGACTACATGCTCACGTACCTACCTGGAGTCCAGAACGGAAAAGCCAACGCCCTATCGATGGGAACGCATATTCAACCCCAAACCCGGTGCCCATTATTCCAGGTGACAATCTACTAGGACGTACAACAAAGTTATCACTGGACGAACTCCAAAAGGAAATTCGGCTCCTAATGAAAACTGAGGCTCTACAAGACTGGACCACTGAAGGTGAACATTACACAACAAAGAACCAACTCCCGTATTTCAGAGGGTGTTTATATCTACCAAATAAGGCACTACAACAACAAGTAATTTCTGGTTATCACGACCCTCTGATAGAAGGACATCCAGGAATTGCCAAGACCCTAGCCAAGGTGAAAAGAAATTATTGGTGGCTGACCTGGCGAAAGGATATTATGCAGTTTATTCTGTCTTGTGGCATTTGTGCACAGAATAAATCCCAGAAACAAAGACCTGCAGGCCTTCTTCAACCCATGGAATTTCCACCTGCACCTTGGCACACACTCTCCCTCGATTCCATCACAGATCTGCCTCCCTGTCAAGGGTTCAACACTATCCTAGTGGCTGTTGACCTATTCTCTAAAATGGACGATTTCATTCCGTTTAAGGGTGACCCAAATGCATCCAGTCTGGCAAAGGTATTTTTAGAGCAAATCATAAGATTACATGGTTTCCCCTCCGTCCCGATTTCTGACCGAGGGAGTCAGTTTGTGTCTAACTTCTGGAGGAAGAGTTGTGCAATTGCCCAAATCGATATTTGTCTGTCCACTAGTCACCATCCCAAACTGTTGGCCAAACGGAGCGGACAAATCAGACACTAGAGCAATAGCTATGTGCTTGTTACATCAAGTGGAAGAAAGCTGGAAGGATGAGCTGTGGATAGCCGAATATGCCTACAACAACTCGCTACACACCAGTACCGGTCAGAGTCCATTCTATACCGTATATGGAAGGCACCCATGTACTACCGAATTAGATACCCCCATGGCCTTGGAAATGCCTGTGGTGAACACTTTACATACGACAATCACTAAAGCCTTCAAAAAGGAATCAGAACACAGGATCCAAGCCAAAGAAAGACAGAAAAGATTCTCTGATCAACACCGAAGAAAAGCCCCAGACTACCAAGTTGGAGATGAAGTCTGGTTGGGGTCTCGGCACGTGCCCATAAGAGGAACTCAAACATTTCGTCCCAGATATCTATAGCTCTATACCCTCAAGGCTATTATAAATCCTGTGGCAGTAAAACTAGCTTTACCACCAAATATGCAGATCCATCCCGTATTCCACCTGTCACTCTTAAAACCTGTTCAGCCTGGAACTCGGGTCAAAACACCACCAAATCAAGTACTGGTTAACGGAGAACCCAAATTTGAAGTCAAGGACATCCTAGATTCTAATTCACCAGGTCCAAGTTATATTACTTTGTGGACTGGAAGGCATACGGCCCTCAGGTCAGGACATGGGACCCTAGCGAGCACGTCCATGTGCCACGCCTGGTAAGACAATTTCATCAGAACCATCCAACCAAACCAGGGCCAGACGGAAGAAAAACCTTGAAATACCTTGAGAGGGGCCTTAGAGGGGACTGCTGCCCCCGACCCCCTCAGGTATAACAGCCCCCTGGCAGAAGTGCAGCTAAAGCCCTTCTCACTGACACCAAGGGCCTTAAAACTCCATCAGAAACATACATGGAGTCAGTCCTGGCACCTTTGGCGCCAGGCTCATTATCAGGAATAAAGCAATACCAGTTTTGGACCTTAATCCAACATGGAGGCCTATTACACAGCTCAGTTCTTTAGAACCAAGCCATGCGGTCTAGTGTTTTGGGTTTGGCTGGGCCTGGAACTACTTGGCCTGAAACGACTTTACCTGGGCTATTTAAACCACACCCAAACAGCAGAACATGCTTTGCATTATTCTGCACTCCTGCAGTGTAACGCTCACTGTGTCCAGCTCATCTGCTTCTCCAGCGGCCTGATATTAAAGCCCTAGATCTGGATTTAATTAATAACCTGGAAGAACAAGAACAGCATTAGCGAGCAAGAACACTTACCTGTGAAGTAACCGGCCTTGAATCCATCCTGCGCTTCGCTTACCTCGCCCATCTTCGGAGTTCGCCGCAACCTGCAAAGGTAAAAAAACAGGGACAGCATTAATAATAATCTTACCTGGGCAAGCAGCGAGTCCTGGCAGCACCCTGCGCTTCTCTTACCTCGCCCATCTGTGGGTTTCACCACAACCTGCAAGGGAGAAGGAACAAGGTCAGCATTAACAAAGCACTTACCTGGGCAAGCAGCGCTTCAATTGCTCATCACTCCAGAACATCACTGCAACCTGTACAAAGAAGAGAAGAGAACACAGGTTAGCAATTAACACCAATAAACAGCGCAGCGCTCCGCACATCAATAACTCACCGTGGTCTTCGACATCAGTGCGGCAACTCTGAGATCACAAGCATCCCTGTGAAAACAAAAAGAGACATTGTTAGGGAACAGTGTAGTGGAGCAAGATGCCAAGAAGACAGAGAAAACGGGTTAAAGGCAGAGACAGAATAAATATGGAAAAAGACATTTTAACTCACCTGGAAGACAGCAAGCAGAGTCGGAGTCACAGCCGGTCTGGACTCGACATAAGGACACACGGACCAGTGAAGCAACTAGGTCCATGGAACACCCGCACCAACCATGCGCCCCTGCACAGAGACACTGAACGGAGAGTTCAACGCACAAAACTTTAATGTGAGCAATAACCCCAAGGGAGGGGATTTGGACCAGAGGGAGGTGGGAGTCCACCCACCACAGAACCAGTATCTTAACCCTCTATTCTCCCGTTATAGGCACTACCCAACGTCTGGCACATAACCAAGCAGAGAGGGGTCCGGGAAAGAGCTCAAACCTCCATCCAGTATCGTGTGGCACCTCCATGGATACCAGGTGAGCGTAACAGGTTCTCCTTTCCAGAGCCTCCTGCCAGCCATGATGACCCCCTACGAGGGCTGCTGGTCACTGAACTTGAGGTTGACCTGCTGGCGGGAAGGCACAACAGGGTTTGCTTGTGGCACACGGCCCAGGAAAGCCTGCTGGGCAACCAACATTGTGTCAGCGATGTTGGACATAATATTGTTCCGCTCCCTGACCCGCAGTGATTGCACCATGTTTGTCGTGGCACACCACCCATCGCAAGTGAGAGGCAGCGCACAGAGGTGGCAGTGCTCTCCCATTGTAGATGGGCCTCCTCCCGTTGCAGCCTTGACTCCTGGAGCTTTTGCTCGACAAGCTGTGTCAGACTTGCCTGGTGCTCCTAGATGAGCTATAGGAGTGCGCAGAGTTCCGGGATTGAAGGTGTGGGGAAGAGCAATGGACTGTGAAGTCTGATGAGGCTGGATGTGGCCACCTGTTCTGGTGTGGTGTTGCCCCCATCAACCGCATTCTCGGGTGCGTCAGCGTCCTGTTCTCCAGGTGCACTTTCGACGCTGGTTGCATCATTGTCACTGGTTAGTTGACTGCCGCTGGTGGGTGGATTGGAAGTGGCTGCAGGTGTGTCTTGTGTTGGCACAAGCTGGATTGCAGGCGCAGCGGGGATGGTGGTGTCTGTGTCGTCGGGCACTGTCACCGTGACGGATGCTTGTGTGCCTGAGGTGCTGGCAGTGGCGTCCTGGGAATGCCTTGTATGACGGCCTGCATTCCCCCTTGCCTTTGTCTATTGTGCCGAGTCACTGTCGGTTGATGTGCTCTGGGGAAATGTAGGTCATGCTGTTAGTCATGTAACAGGATGTGAATGTGGCAGTAACATGCAATGCACTCCTCATACTTGGTCCACTTGCATGTACACACATTTATGGGTGATGCATACAGGTGTGTAGATCACGTCTTGCACACAGTTGCACACCATCTGCCTGTCCTGGTGGTGTAGTCAAATGGGGGTGCTGTGTGTAGTGGGGTTGTGTGCCTCTAGGCCCTGGCTGGCTGGGGGGGCATTGGTGCATGTGTTGTGTGCCTCTAGCCCCTGGCTGGTGGGCAGGCGATTTTGGTGCATGTGTTGTGTGCCTCTAGGCCCTGGCTGAGGGGCGGGGTTCAATGGTGCATGCGTTGTGTGCCTCTAGACCCTGGCTGGTGGGGGGGGGAATTCCATCTTTCGCACTCATGGCTTTGCACTCTGTGTACTTACCAGCCTCGCCAGGTGTGCCAGCTCTGACCTCTGCTTGACCAACTCCCTCAATCCCGTCTAGGTGCATGATACTGCTGCACCTTTCCTCCCAGGTCTGGAGCGTCAGCAGGGAAGGTGGTCCCACTCCTGTGCCAGTGCTGTGCTGCTTGGGTGCTGCCATCAGGTTACGGACACGCAGCCGCAGATCGTCCCAGTGCTTGAGGCAGTCCTTCACAGTGCACACTGTGACTCCAACTGCTGTGCACTTCTGTGCAGCGGCTGCCAAGTTATCCTTGCATTTTTGCTGTGTGCTGCGCCTTTGATCTGCACTGAACAGCAGTGCTGCATTGTCCAATTATCCACAATGTGCTCAACGAGCACTGTCAGTTTCACCTCGCTGAAGCAGTGTTCGCGCTGGTGGGTGGCTGGAATCCTTGATGACATCTCAGTAGTTTGTCAGCAGTCACATGAGCTGCAGGCCTTGTGGTGACTGAGAATTGCAGTGGATTGAGGTTTAAGTAATGGCCGCCGCTCTCTTTCTGGTTTTCGCGATCACAGTGTTTCTGGTACCGGTATTTCCATTTCCGGTATGGACGTGGCCGAAACGGATGTACCGCTACCATTGTACCCGGTGCATCCGTCTCCGTGGGTCTTTGCGTTATGGCGGTGACACCGTTTCCGCAATGGTCTGGTGCGCGCAACCGATAAACAGTAATCACTCCATACTTCTGCATGCTTACGGTCGCAGAAACGGTGTCACCGCCTTCAGGGTAAAACCAGATTCTGGACGTCGAAATTGTAATGAGGGCCTCTGACTTCAAATAAGAAACCTGGGACCACTGAAGCAGGTTATAGCAGGGATGGAATGTCACAAGTGATTCCATGTCATCTGCGGTTAGCTCATGCGTGTAAACTTCCAGTATACATTTGAGAAATGGATTCTACTGTATTCAGTTTCAATAATGAATGTCAACAAATAAAATTAAATGACCCTTTCTTGATAGCAATTTGAGAGGTGCATAAACTCATCTGTGAGCAACTTGATTTATTGCACACCATGTGGAAATAGGGAACTTGAATGCACCATGATTTCAAGTGATGAATTGTAAACCGTATTCTGGTTCCTCCCTCCCCATGTAATTACCTCCAAAAACACAAGGGGGAGCTCTCTGGTCTCCTGTTGGGGTCGCAGCATCACCACTGCGCAAGTTACATAGGTAAGTTGTTTGGATAATACATGTTTTAACACAGAGAAAAATCCCAAAAGAAAGAAGAAAGAAGAAAGGAGAAAGGGAGCAAGTGAGAGAGAGAAGGTGACATGTGGAAACATATGGAAACATATGGAAAAGATTGAAACAAGCGCAGAGGTGAAGGCAAAAGACAGACACGTGCAAAAGAAATGAAAGAGATAGAAGAGACGAAGGGGAAAAATAAACTGTAAAAGCAAATGTGAATAAAATAGAATGAAAACATTGGCTAGAAAAAAAGAGAAGACTGCATATTTGAATTAGGGAACATAACAAAAAAGAGAGAGAATAGCAGAATGAAAACAGGAAAGAAAATGTGATAGTGAGAGACAGAGAGAATGTAGGCTATCTGATTTTCCGCGAGAAAGGCGTAGGGAGGAAAAACAAGAGAGGCAGGACTTGTGGGATCTCAGATAATCCCCCTCACTGCCCCTCAACCCCCCAACTACCACCCCCATGGTACTAGCTACTTTAAAAGACAGCTCTGCTATAAACATATGGCAAATTAGTTTAAATTAAATTGAAGCCCCCGACTAGAGGTGTCGCAGATCTTCCATGAGATGCAAAATACTTTCCATTAAATATTGACGGAAAAGAATTAATCTTTTCTTAATCCGACTCTTTCAAGCATCCAACTCGAGCAAGCAGACTGTCAGACACCAGCGTGCGTGATGAGGGAAGCGGCGCGCCGACATTTACTTCAGAGGAGGCTCTTAACTCTACAATAACTACAACAGGCTGCAATTACAGCTGACACACGGGAACTGAAACCCTGCAGCTTATGCTACAAGCATTGACAAAGGCAATAGGTCAGGTGAGTTTCATGTGACTGTGTCATATAATATATAGGGTGGCCTATCTAAAACTGTAGGCTCATTTAGAAAGCAACCATCTTCTTAATCCTATGCAATCAGGCTTTAGGGTCAAACATAGTACAGAAACAGTGCTCCAGGTAAAATATTGCCGGCATTGTGGATAAATGAAAACCAGCACTTCTTATGCTGCTCGACCACTCTGCAGCGTTTGACCTATCGATCACACTCAACTTATCAAATGATTGGTAGACCAGGCATAATGCTCTTCCTTGTCTGCCCAATGGATTGAAGCTTTCCATGGCCCCAGATATGCCCGTTTATCAGTAGATATCACCAGCTCCATCCCCACATTTGTCACCTGCGGAGTTACACAGGATACATGTATTGCCGCTACCCTGTTTATTGTATATGCTATGCCCCCTTTGACCATCCTCAAATACCTTGGTTTCCAATTTACGAATTATGCAGACAACACCCAGGTCATAATCGACCTTTCAGGATGTCACACAAGTGACACAAGTGACACCAATCTTATCAGTGCCATCTATCACGCCATTCAAGCTTGGATGGTGACCAATTCACTTGCTTTAAATGCAGAGAAAACTGAATTGCTTATCATCGCCACAAGGCACAAGATGAAGAAACTTGGCCTTGACTATGATAGCCAATAACAAGATCAAGGTGGAAAATCAGTAAAGACTTTGGGCATAACTCTTGATGCAGATTTATCCATGAAACCACATGTTTCACGGGCTAAAAACATAATGTAGCTATATCTCAAAACTACTCAAATTCGCCCCTACATTCCACTACAAAATAGGTCCCTTCTTTCAACTGCACTGGTACATTCATGCCTTGATTATGGCAACAGTCTCTTTGCGGGCACCACCAAGGCCAATCTTCACCCTTTACAGATTAGACAAAATAATGCTGTCAGAGCAGTTTTCGGACTTGCCCATGGAAACCATGTCTTAGAGGCTCGGCGGAAATGTCATTTGCTCACAATAAAACAGTATGTTACGTACAAGCTTCTTACCCTCATCTTTAGATGTTACAACTCCTATGCACCTCTCTATCTCACCAATTGATTGACCCTCCGTAGTGCAGATCACAAATTGCGTTCCTTTGATACCATCAAGCTTCTACAACGTAGATTTAAACTCTCTGGCATTGGAGGGACTATGGGCCTCATTACACGGTAGGCGGTAGGGATTTTACGTTACCAGTAATGGAATACCGTTAACGTTTAATCCCCATGCCAATTACGACCCGGATCACTGCTATTAGCGGCACCGCTAAGTACGGTGCCACTAATAGCAGCCAGTCTGCGTGTGCGTGACCCTCCATCCAGTATATAACGCCATGCCGCTAATAGCACACTATCACAAGCCAAGCGGACATGCCAATAGCGGCATGGTAAAGCCCCCAAAACCCCCTACCGCCATGGCGCTAATACCGGCATCGCAAACCACCCGTTAAGAGAACTGAGCAGTGTTCCCACCTGCCACAGGTGGACACAATCAGCACAGGTGGAGGCAATGGAGACTGTGGCAGCACAAAAGGAGCACACCACACCCCTTCCCACACCAAGATGGTCCCAATACTAGCAGCATTACATGGGCTGGAGGACATGATTGCAGTGCAGCAGCAACAACAACAGGCAGCACAGAGGAGACGCAGGAGGAGGAGGAGGAGGGCAAGACAGGCACAGCAAGCACCACCACGGCACCTAGTCAAACCACAGAGGCAGCCACCAATCCCCAGGATCAGAGCCAGTCCATTTAACCTAACCCCTGAGCAGATACACACCCTGTACCGTCTGGACCGGGATACAATCACCAGCATCGTGGACATGATACATGATGACATTGTGTGCTTCATAGACATCAGAACTGCCATCCCCCCTCTACTGAAGGTGGTGACCGTGCTCCACTTCCTGGCCACAGGCACCTACCAGCATACAGTGGGGCACATGCATGGCATCTCACAACCAGTATTCTCACGTATGCTGAACCAGGTTCTCGATGCCCTCCTGAGGCATGCACCTGAACACATATTCATGCCACAGACTGCCCAGGAGATTGCAAACACCAAAGTTGGCTTCTATTCACTGGCAGGCATCCCAAGTTGCAATGGGAATGGGGCATCGACTGTACCCATGTGGAATTGGTGGTCCCACATCACAATGAAGTAGTCTACCGAAACAGAAAGCAATCTCACTCCATCAATGTCCAAATGGTATGTGACGCCAACAAGATAATCACACATTGTTGTGCCCGATTTCCCGGATCAACCCATGATTCCATGGTCCTGCGGAACTCAACCATCCCACGCTACATGGAGCGACAAGCCGGACATCGTTCGTGGCTACTTGGTGAGTAGCAGGGCAAGCACATGGCAGTGTGATTGGGGGGAGGATACATGCTCCAACTGGGTGTGATTGGCGGGGGATACATACTCCAACTGGGTGTGATTGGGGGGGGGGTAGATGCATACTCAAAATGGGTGTAGCTTGTCGTCCGTAGGACAAATGCACATACAGATGTACGCCAATGTCCATCTGGGAAGGCTGCAACGTACTTGAGATGAACCGACATGCAAGTATAAGCTACACAACATAGAGAACAATCCTGGTCTAGAAACATAAAACATCCATCCACATCCACATTGCACAACATTCCACACCACAAAAACACAAATCTCCTACATGCCGTCAAGATAGTCATACAGAATTAGCGCAGCACAATAACAATAATACAATGTGCCCTTGAATGCATGCAAAGGGATCACCCCTAGCCATAGCATTGAACCACGCACCTATAGCACCACTGAAGTGATGCCTCTCCACATGGCAACATCAATGTTGGAATGGCAGTACACTAGCAGTGTGGTACCAATTCTGCCTGGGCCCAGGGACACCTAAGACCTGGCCTCACCCAAGACATGTCTTTTACTGTTGGAAGCATTAATGGGCATGTTTACTTGCAGGGTCGAGCTCACCTTTGCACATTGCAGTCACACAGATGGACTGCATGCATGCTGTTAATTGTGGACTTCAATCACAATGCAAAGTCAATTTGTGTGATATGAACAGGCCACTCTTGAGGTGAACAGTAACAGGACCCCATTTGTCCCCCCATACAGTTGATGCCGGCTATCCCCTGAAGAGGTGGCTCCTTACCCTTGTACGGAACCCACAGAACAGGCACGAAGAGGACTACAATCGTGCACATACCCGTACCCGCGTCATGATCGAGCACACTTTTGGCCTTTTGAAGACACGGTTTAGGTGCATTAGCTGGTCTGGTGGTGCTCTCCTGTATGGCCATGAGAAGGTGGCCAAGATCACCATGGCATGTGTCATGCTGCACAATATGTGTATCAGACGGAATGTGCCACTGCCCCCTGATGTTGAAATAGAAGCACCTGATGAGGATGATGATGGTGATGAGGACGGAGGTGACGGGGATGCAGGTCATGCTAGACGGGATGGCCAGGAGGGACGTGCTGTGAGACAGCATCTGATCAACCAAATATTCTGAGTAACATGGTTTCTTTCTGTAGGATGGATATGGGTAGTAATGCACTGGTGTCTGTTTTGAAGTGCACAATGGACCCTGTCGCCAATAAAGTACCCATACACAACGAAGAAGTCCGAGCCTGTGTATTGATCAAACACCAGTGTATTAAGGAATGTTAAGATGTATAAGTGCATGTCCCCAAACATCCCACCACCCTTCCCCCCTCCCCCGACAACAGTCCAAAAAACCCCTTCCCCCCTCCCCCACAACAGTCCAAAAACACCCTTCCCCCACAACAGTCCAAAACCCCCTTCCCCCCTCCCCCCACAACAGTCCCAAAACACGCTTCCCCCTCCCCCCACAACAGTCCCAAAACACCCTTACCCCCTACCCCCACAACAGTCCCTTATGTGTCTGGCACAATCTTGTTGTCCAGCTATACACGTGGAAGCTTGACCCTGCAGTCCCTATTCGCCATTGCCACCACCAGCATTAGGAGGCTGGCTAGACGTGCGCCTGGTGGCGCGTGTGGAGCGGTGGAGGGGGCTTGTCTGCCTCGAACTGGCGGATGAGGATGTGGCTATGTGTCCTGGTGGTGGTGGTGGGAACTGGCGGTCCATTGCGTCTGCTATCCGCGTGAGTACCTCCCTGAGTTGGACAATCTCCCCACACAGCCTGTTGGTACAGGCCTCCATTGCCTCCCTAGAGTGCCTGGCTGTCTCTGTAAACTCCCCCCTGAGACGGGCAGCCTCCTCCACATGCTGCCCAACCAGCACAGTTATGTCCTCTTGGCGCTGCCTGATGCTGGCCAGGTCAAGGGCACTGTGGCGTTCTGGTGGTGTGGCTGCTGCACCCTCCGATGCAACCAGGACAACTGGTGAAGCCACCAGTGGGCTACTGAACCTTCCCATGTTGTCTTCGCCAGAGACATTGGACCCAGGTGTCAGCTGTGGTGTTGCCTCGGGGATTCCAGGGGGGGTTGGGGTGTGCATTTCCATGTGGAAATCTGTCGGATCCTCCACATCTGAGAGTGGCGCTGTGGCTGCCGCCTCTCCTGTGGAACTTGTTGCAGCTGAGGGTGGGCCCTCTGTAGCTGGGATCTGTGGTGGGGGGTTCACTTCAGGAGGTGGTGCAGTTGTTGCTGGTGTGGACAGTTGCATCTTGCCAGTGGCGCTCCACCGATGTTTGCCACTCTGCATGGGGACTCTTCTCCCTTTGCCCCTTGATGACGTGGGGGTGTCCTCTGTGTCCTGTGGCCTTGATTTTTTTCTGGCAGGGGGTGCCTGAGTTGCAGTGCCAGTATCTTCACTGTC
This sequence comes from Ambystoma mexicanum, assembly GCF_040938575.1. Lineage (NCBI taxonomy): Eukaryota > Metazoa > Chordata > Amphibia > Caudata > Ambystomatidae > Ambystoma > Ambystoma mexicanum. The sequence goes on along the minus strand of NC_090926.1, from coordinate 359,367,815 downwards.
TGTATGTGAGCCTGTCGGGGACAAAGAGGGGGATGGCATTGGTTGCGGTTCTATGTACTTAATGCAGTATACGTCAATCATGCAGTTGTGGGCATTTGGACTTCATTGGTAGGGATGCAGGTGATGTGTCTGTTGAGTGGCTCATCCATGTATGGTTGTGTGTGGCACTTGTCTCTGGTGATGTGTGCATGTGTGTGCGTTTGGGTTTGACACTGACATGACCAGGGTTGTATTCATGTGTGGATGTTTGGGCATCCATGAGGTGATTCTGGGCTCACATTTGGGGGGACCTGAACATTCACAGTGCATACTTTCATGTGTACACTCACCTCCATCTGAAGTGGTTGCCACACCATGCTCCATTGTCCCGACTCCCTCTATTGATTCTACTCCAATCAGGTTGGCGCAGGTCTTTCCCCACTCCTTTAATTTTATCGGCGAATCAGATCCACCTGCTGTGGCTATGTTGTGGTTCGCAGACAGGATGCTTCTGACCCTTAGGCGGAGATCATCCCACCGCTTTCTGCATTCACGGACATTGCGGGTGGTGGTGCCCACTGCACTCACTTTCAAGGCAACCTCTGCCCAGATTGCCTTCTTGCGTATAAGGGTCTCCCGACGCATGTCGTTCGCAAATACCACGTCGGCATTAGCAGCAAGGGTCTGTGTGAGCATTATTAGTTCACACGTGGTGAACTTCTCCTTGCGCTGGCGGTTGGTGTTTTTTTTAACGGCCTTAGGCATGGCGAGGGTGTCCTTGTGGCTTTCCAATAGCAAACTACTCAAAATAGGTCCAGGGGGTCAGAGGATGGCAATGGATTGTGTTTTTAAAGATGGCCACCGTGCTCCTTCCCGTTCCTGTCCGATGACGCTATTTCCGGTTCTGCTTTTTAACGGTGACCGCTAATTGCGGTGACCGCAGTTTGCATGTTGCGGGAGGTCGGAAGTGCTATCTGCACTTTCATCGGTGACGGTAAGGTTCTTTTTGTGGTCTTTAGCGGCATGGCGGTAGGGTCATTACCGGCATGACGGTATCTTCGTGTCCGCTTACTCGTAATGGTACGCTATTAGCGGCCTCTTGCAAGGGCGGACACGTTAATAGCGCCATGCCGGTAATTTGCGATTTTTACCGCACAACGTGTAATGAGGCCCTATATCTCATGTACAAACTCCCTTGGCATGGAACAAAATTCCCAGCCAACTACGACAGGCCAAGTTCATCGTAGAGTTAAAAAAGTTAATCAAGACCCACCTCTTTAATCTGGATCCAGGCTAAATCGTTCCACTCCCAGCTATAACCTGATCACTCCTTTTTTTTTCCTTTTATGTTCTCTAATTGTTCTGTTACTTGTGCGCTTCAAATCCCATGGGCGATTTAGCACTATATAAAAATTAAAATCAAATCAAATCAAATAGATCTATGTCTTGCTGGACAGTAGATAGCTGAGTGGTTTGGGATTTGTTTTGTACCGTTGTATTTGTGTTTTGTTTGTGCATGAATAGCATCTGTATATATGGCTGGAGTGTTACATAAAGTGGTTTATCAGTGTGGTAATGAGCGAATTGCACTGTATGCCCATGGAGTCCCATCGTACAGTTACAAACACGTCCTCCAGGTATCACATTCAGATTCAAAAGATAAAGAAGGCATAGGCATTCCGCTTTGCAGCTTTTGGGTCTCCAGATGTTTTGGACTTCAGCTCCCATCTGCCCCAGCTACACTAGCCAATGGTAAGGAAGCCTTGAAGTTGTAGTGGAACATGGATGGTAAGCCACCTGTTGATTACCCTTATTTATCGGATGGAAAATCTATAAAACCATTGGAATATTTAATATCAGACTTATACATGCGGTAACAGACAGTTCTATGTCAGAACACCAATGAACTCTTTCTGATGAAAATGAGTAACATAAGAATGTTCATGTTTCGTTCATTTAAGGTATTTGCAGTTTTTTATTTCAATATTATTTTTATAATGGGGGAGCTCCAATCCCCAAAGCCATCACCCTTCGGCACCCTCTGCTGCTTTACTTTTTTCCTCTCTTTTATTATCATTCTTTGTTCCCTTTTTGTATGACCTTTTCATCAGGAAACCATCCTCAAGATGTCTTTTTCATTTATCATGTCTAAGCTGATATACCATGAAAACGTGCACCTGGCAGCGTATGCAACTTAAACTCTGCACACAGGACATCTACGAAATGTCTTTGAAATTTTTACCAGGCTGCCCTATATTCCTCAATTAGCACGATGGCATAGACATCTCCACAGCCTGCTTCGCTACTCGCAGCAGCAAGATGTATCGCACAACCCGATTTCCATAGGTCTTCAAACCAAATGAGAAGAAAAACTTCATTCTAGCTTTTTCACTGCCCAGTGGGAACATTACGGGGCTGGAATTGGTTCTGCAACGAGAGACACGTGGGCAGAGGTATTACTAGGGGGTGGCTGATAGGGCTATAGCCCCAGGTCTTTTGATTGTAGTCCCAGACAGAAGCTCGTGGTCTACAGCCAAAAGGATAGCTAGCCCGAGTCCTGACAGTCCTGACATTAGCATGGACACAGATCTTTTCCAGACCTAGCAACACCCCAGCATGTGGGGTAATCAATTCTCAATTGCCCAGAAAGACCAAGCAATCTTAGTACATATTATCCCTAACTCGAAATGTCTAGCAAAGCATTAGCATAGATAGCTTGCTACAGCATTTATGGTTGCAAAATGACGTAGACTTTTCGAGAAGAAAAAGAAAGAAAACACTCATGAACACTCATGTCAGAGCCTACGTTAAAAGAAATGTCTGAAAAGATGCTGCACTGCTTCCTTTAAATGACTCGTTTACAATCGTCACGATGCAATGCTCAAGGAAGGGTGCGGATTTCTCAATCACAGAAAATAAGGGTTCTGTCAAATTACTATAATTGTTCAACAATGCGCGTGACACAGATTTCTGCAGGCTTCGTCTGCCGCGTGCGCCTTGCATGAAGAGAATGATGCTAATACGAATACAACATTAATTAATTGGTTCCTATTTCAGACCTGAATCTTTTCTAACTGCTTGGTTTGGTTAATTGTTTCGCTGTTCTTTTTATTTCTTCCTTTATTACCGTGAAATACAGTCTGGCATAACCAAAGGCAACTTCCTCACGTCCTCCCCTGAAGTTTAATAGACACCCCTGAGCAATCAAAAGACGTGTAGTGTACATAGCCGTTAAGGTGGAATGGACTAATGATAACCCAATAGCACGACAAGAATATGGCATAGGTTATCATGCAAGAAATGATATGTGCACCCGGATTGTATTCATTAATATTCACTTGCTATATCTATCAGGATGTGCTATGGTTGTATCGTCTCAGACGATAGTGCCATACCTATGCATGCACTTCCATGTGTGCATGGCAAATAGTATCTGTTATTCCATACTTCTGCCTTAACTCACATATCGTTACAACTATGTCATTATCACAAGTACAACTTCCAACGTTTCCTGTTTTAAGTTTGAAGGACAGACAGATCACATCTCACCCATGTAAAGTAATGTGCCCGCAGTTCCCAACCAAAACTGTTCATTGTAATATTCGTGCAATCAGACATAATTCCTAGAATATAGACAGTGCTTGTAACCGTATGACAGGAAGGTCACTGCCCATCTTTTAATGTATAATATTGATAAAATAAAATAAAATCATGGCTCTTTAACAAGTTTTAGCCACCACCATCAACCTATACCTCTAGCTCTCTCTCATCAGGCTCCCACATATCAAACACCCCACATCATTGGGAGCTAGACCTGTCTCAATGTAAATACTCTGCGTTCTTTCTATCTCTCTTTTGTGTTCACTGTAATTCTACTATTTCTTTCCTCTTGTAACTATATCAAAAAAATCATTATGTAAAGATTGTGTGAATTGTGGGATGTTTTGACCCACTTTTGCACTGCTATGCTGCATCACTCTGTTATGATGGTGCCAGAAACAGCAAAATATCCGCAAAACCCTTGCGCGTGCCAAAACCCCTGAAAATCACGCTTTTCCACTCACAAAAATCAGTCGTGGAACAGAGCTCACTACTGAAAGGTGTCACTGGGCTCCACAACAATGGAAAGTGGAGTGCAGAAGGAAAAAGCAGTGCTTTGCTACATGAAACTCCAAATCTTGCTTTAAATCACCTTTTCTTTGTTGCTGAAAACTCCAGAATGCCGGTACAGAACACCTTTCAAATATTCAAAGCTTGGTGCTACAATTCACTTAGATTAAGAAACCATTGTGAATTTACATGGTCCTGAAAGACTGAAAGCATAGAGAGATTTTCACAGCAAAAGTGGCCTGCCTGTGGATCTGTGCAGCAGAGGGCTGCTGTTATGACAGCTGTCAGGGGCCTGCCTGATTAAACTTTAACATGTATAAATTGAAAATCAAATGTTTGCAATCTAAGAAGCCTGTTACTGATAGTAACTCATATTGTAATTGTTTTGATCCCATGGGTTTAAAATCGAGAATGGGAATTCTAGCTGTTATTTGAGACAACAAGTGTGTTTTGTGCTAAGAAAAAGGTAAACAGAGTTAACAATTAAATTAAACCTGGCTGAATTTGCCAAACTGGAATAGCAGGTTTTTCTCACAGAAGGAAGGTCTTTCCCCCCAGCAGGAAATCAAAGAGAAGTGTTAATTACAGGGTAGGAAAGAACCTGGTCTACAGAGGCACAAGGAACAATGACAAACTGTAGAGCAGTAAATTCAAAGTGTGAAGACAGTCGTAAATGGCCTCTGCAAGGAACCAACATGGGGGATGGCTCCTGGGCTTCCAGGGAGAGACCAAGGGGTGGAGCCAAAACAACAATTTGTTGCTTAACATGGACAAAGAACATATTTTAAAAGGACAAATAACTTGCTATTTAAAATTGGGAAAAATATAAAAATAACAGAGTTGTTAAGTTAAATTCCGGCTGCACAGGTGAAGAGGCACCTGAACTATGTGACATGTTCTGGACAGCAATGTCAAGAAATGTGATTTTTCGCAAAATGTATTTCAGCTAGAATTGTGGAACTTTATACACTTATTCCCATGTTAAACACGCACACTTGCAGCAATTCGCTTAAAAATTGGACATTATGTTCATAGTGAAAAGGGCAAAATTCTGTGAAAAGCGGAGACAAGATCCCACAGCTACAGGATTTTGAGGAATAGCTGCTATGTAAAAGATGTAATCTGTATATGTGATTCTTATAGAAGTTGCACATGTGGAAATATGTATTTTGCCAAAAGTAGATTTTGTGTTCCAGGGGCTAGGTGTGGATTCTCAGCCTCATAAAATTGCACCATAAAGATGACACTCCGTTGCTCTCCTCCTATGAAGGCAGAGAGTAGACTCTGACCCAATCACCTTTCAAAGGGCCAAGCTTAGGCTAAACCAGCCCACACACCCCCTTTTTGATGTCATTTCAGAGCATAAATAGAGACAGCTCACCACACATAAAGACAGACAGATTTACTCACTATCCTGATGCGGGCGGAGCACCCAGCTGCTGAACTCTACATTTTCCTTGCTCCAGACTCCAGGAACTTGGCAAAGAAAAAAGGCCTATTGCATAGCTGAACCATTCTCAGCTAGGCCTCAAATGCCAGACTAGAACACCACAAGCCTAAGGGGAAGCATCATAATACAGCCGGGCTGTGCTGTTACTGCTTGCCTACTGAAATAATATCCTCAGAACCAGGAAGGGCAGATCCGATCTAGTCTTGTGCCGTGCTGTGACCACAGTTCCTTGCAGATCCAGTCCAGTCCTGTGCCGTGCTGTGACCAGAGCGCCTTGCTGACACTGCCCAGTCCGATGTGCCAAGCTGTCTTTCCTAAACCAGATCCAATTCCCTTTTGCATTTCTTATACCTCTCTTCAAACCATCCTATTGTCCTCCATAACCAGTATTGTTAAAATTATCTTTGCGCTGATCGTTTTCTCATCTGAAGAAGGTGATTTCCTTAGCAGGCAGTCACCCTGATCAAGTTTCTGTGTTCCTGTGTGGTATTCGTTTTGTTCATAGAGTGTAAGAAACCCATTTGTCATTTTAAAAGTGCATTCCTGTTTTCCATTCTTGCGCCTATCTCGAAAGATTACCTCTTCTAAAACGTCTGTAACTCCCTCAGTTTTTGTGATAGAAACAAAATTTCAACTTTTGCTTGTAGCTAACATCCATATCTATCCATCACACCTCAATCCATAACGATTCTCCCGTTATCACAAAAACCGCGCAGTGAAAGGTTTGCCGCAAATTTTCATTTTGGGAAAATTGTTCACGTGTAAAACAGCTTTTAATTGCTTCTGACTTGAATTTTAGGATTTCAAATGTTTTCTTTGTTTTAAATCATTGCTGGTGTTTGTGTGCAACTATCCAAAGAGGCTCCCATAAGAATGTATAACAATTTCAGCAATTTTGACCTTATTTGGTGTTTTTGCCAAGTTCATTCTATGGATAACTTCAAAAGCCATTCTGAAAGCTTGACAGTCAATTCCGTTTTTCTCTTGTGTTTGCTTGGGAAAGTGGGATTGATATTCTGTTTGAATTCTGCTTTTCCTGAATACCGGCGCTCTCCTCGTATCTCTTTACATTACCTATTGAGGTTCAGGGGTGTGCAGGGGGATCCTCTAACCACGGTGCTATCTGATCTGAACCAACACAAAATGATTCTTTTCTGTGCTGATTTGTTTTGCTCACTACTTACTCCTCGTGTATTAAAGAGATTATTCAGTGTTACATCCCTCCATTGGTGATTGTTCTTTACCTATTAAAACTTATTGTGATTAAATTTTAAATACATAAATAAATATTTACCTTTGCAAACCAGCCTTATTCATGGTTCAGTGTGACCGTGGGTGTTCCAGGAAAAGGGCGTGATATGAGTGGTATATCGTTCAGAATAAAGAACTTTTAGACACAAATAAATAAAATGCCAGTTTTGCATTACATTGACTTGGGTGTGTGCCGGATTGAAATCTCTTACAGCTTCGGGTCTCATTGCGACATACCAGACATACCACTCGTGACAGTCTAACACAGCGTGCTAACTGACGGGGTACATACACCTTGTTGGGCTACCATACTGTGCTACACTGTAAAAACACCCTTCAATAGAAATACTCAAAGGAGTTAGGCCTGTTTTGCAAAAGTAAAGTAACCCTGAGATAAGTCAGAAGAAAATTATAATTTCTGGAATGGTGACCCTAGTGGAAATCAATATTGCAAGGGAACACCTACTACACACATTTTTTTTCAGGGGTGAATGGGTAGAGCAGGATGAGAAAGTCTGGCTGCAGGAAATCAAACAACAAGTCACTGCCACAGAATTAGATATATGTCAGGACCAGGGTGCATTACACCAGGCACTTAGTGAATTGTATATGGCCCCAAAAGTAAAAGAAGAGTAATGTAAAATTGCCAAAATAGCGGCTTACCTGTACCTCCACATTGGAGTAATACAGGAAAAATATGCCGAAAGCCTAGATCTGGCAAAGAGGCAAGTACAATCCCTAGAGAAAACCCAAACAGATCTGGGCGGTGCAGAGCAAAGGCTACAAAAGATCCAAGAATCAGAGAGAGAAACCAGACAGTACCGGACAAAATTGAAGGAAGATCTGGATGTCCTGCAGCAAGAGAAGGCAGAGCAAGATACCAAAATACTGACACTGCAAAAAGAGTGTCACGAAAGGTTGGGTTCTCTACAACAGAACCAACAAAAGCTTGAGCAGCAATTAAATTATAATAGAGCCTGTGCAGGGCTGTCATGATCCCTGCTTCCAAAAGATCAGGACTTGCCCGACTCCCTTGGAAGCAGAACCATAACCCCGGTTCCGAGTGCCAGCCAGTCCCAATTGGGACCTTTTGGACCATGTCCTGGTGCCAGTGGCACCAGGCTCATAAAGATACCCAGTCCCAGCGCTGGAAGCGCCGGGCTCATAATGCTTGGGTGGACTTACCTGCAGCAGACCATGCTGCTTACTTACCTGCCAGTTGAACCCCTGATCCTCTTCTGTTTGGGACTACTTTTCCTGTTGGGTGGGGCAGGAGCCACTCCCTAGGTTCAGAACACTGGAACTCTTCTGGAAAGCAGGAACTCTTTTCTTACCTAGGCGTGGCTGTGGAAGGAGACACCTAAGCACTACAGGAGGCTATTTAAACCACACCAGATGGATGAATCTTGCTTTGCGTTATTCTGCATTCTCTGCAGCAGAGCGCTCATTGTGTCTTCTGCTTCTGATCCTGGGCCTAAGGGAACAAATGCTTACCATCCTGGAATCCAGTCTTCAGCAGCACCTGTAAAGACAAAGAAAGAACAGGTTAGCACTACGGTCTTCAGTGGCAGCGCATCTCTTACCTGGTCCATCGGCTGTCACCAACGCCTCGCGCTGCATTCCGGCATCTGAAAGACAAAGGCTTACCTACTCTTCGCATGCTCCGGAGGTCTTCGCACTGCATTCCGGCATCTGAAAGACAAAAGCTTACCAGCTCTTCGCACGCTCCGGAGGCCTTCGGCGCTGCATCCCGCATCTGAAAGACAAAAGAAGGTGCGTTTAAAGACATTGGGCAACTTTATTACTCACGTGCCATTACTCCTTCCCACGCCGAATCCAGTGGGTATTCCAGCACCCTTCAGCTTCTCTAAAGCTCCGAACTTGTACCTGCAAGATAAAAGGGACAGTTAGTGCGCATCGTGAAGCAGGCTACAAGCGCTTACTTACGTGCTTCCAGGCGCTTCTATTCCTCACGCGGGTTCGATCCTCAACTCTCATCAGCCCGCCATCCGCCATCGCCGGAACCCTGCAAAACAAGAGATATCATTACAAAAGACTTTTAAGACATTTGAAGTGCCCAGAACTTACCGTTCGTGCAGTTAACGACGGACAGCAGTCCTCTGAGGTCAAGAGGCCTGCACCCTTATCCAGTGAAGAAACTGGTTACGGCACCCTGCCCCGAGGCAGATGGAGAGCTCGGCGTTCACTTACCTAAGGTGAGGGCGTTAACCTTTGGGGTTCTACAGGAGAAGAGAAAGGGAAGAGGAGAGAGGCACCCAATAACCCCAGTTCATTAATCCCATATTTTCTATCTGCAGACATCTTACTCTTCGAGTCAGACATACAGTGCACAGAGGTCCAGCCCAAAGAGCCAACCGTGTGTTACACATCACCTTTGAAGATACGGCATTCACCCAGTCAAGACCGGCGCCTCTGCGGGAATCAGGTGAGCGTTACAGAACGCAAAGCCTACCGCAAAACTCCCACCCAGGCGCTATGGAAACCTCGGATACCGACCAGCTAGCCCAGTTACTTGGGGAACTAAGAGCAGAAGTGCATGCAGCCCGTCAGGAAACGAATGCTCTAAGAAGGGAACTGATTATTTCCAAGGAGCGAACAGATGATCTCGCTAGACAATTGCTACAGTCACAAGCCGGACAAACTCCGTTACCCGCATCAGGGGCAAATCTTCCTTCAACATCCTCTACGAACCCAGTGCAGATCAACCTACCTGGGAATGTACCTCTGGCTCCGCCCGAACGATTTTCTGGTGACCCAAAGAGGTTTGCAGTATTTATTAACCAGTGCCGGTTGCACTTCTTATGCCGGCCAGCAGCCTTTCCAACTGATCAAGCTAAGGTAGCTTTCGTGCTTTCGTACCTTAGTGGCAATGCGGCAGACTGGTCGATCCCTCTAGTTAATCAAGATGATCCGGTTCTCCATGATTTTCAAGCTTTTCAGCTCAGTATGGAAAAACTGTTTGCAAGACATTCACAGGGGCAGGCCTTGGACAACGAGCTCCTTTCATTGCGACAGGGTAATCAAGACCTTTTGGCTTATATTGCGTCTTTCAACAGACTGATAGTGGAAACTCGATGGCCTGAGGACAAAAGGATTACGCTGTTTTATAGAGGTCTACGTGGAGAGCTCAAAGATGTGTTAGCCCAAGTAGTGAATCCCCCGCAAGACTGTTCGGACTATATTGACTTAGTCGTTCAAATTGACCACAGACTGCAGAACAGGAAGGCCGATCGTTCCAAGTTTGATGCTCGAGTATTTTCCAAACCACCAACTCTTACCAAAGGAGTAGACTCCGGGGAACCCATGCAAATAGGGGGCCTGAAAGGACCACTAACAGAAAAGGAGCGGGAAAGGAGAAAACAGCTGCAAATATGCCTCTATTGCGGAAACTCGGGGCACTTTCTTCGAGACTGTCCGGTGAAACCAGCCAAGAAGGCAGTAGGAGCTGCAGTTACCAGGGTCACAAACTCTGAGCAGGGAAACAACCTCGCCCGACAAGAATAGAGGTCCTCTTGCCGAGCGTTAAAACCAGTTCCGTGACCTCGCATTTCGTGATACCTATGGTCCTCATTAGCCCTGAACATCCGGATCGATTGCATGCGATTGAAGCTTACGTCGACAGCGGTGCCATCGGCAATTATGTGGATCATGAAATGGTTTTGAGGAGGAATCTGACTCTTTGTCCAAAGGCTGTAAAGGACGTCATTACTACGGTGGATGGTACGGAGATAGCCTCCGGACCAGTAACGCATACCACCCAAGAAGTGATGCTAGTAAGTCAAGATGGACACCATGAGAAGATCGTGTTCGATGTGATCAAGGCCCCTCAGTTCCAGATTATTCTAGGAATTCCTTGGTTAGAGAAGCACAATCCTCAGATCGATTGGCGAGCAAGAACGGTTCAGTTTCCAGAATGTGTCTCTACTTGTCACCCTCGACCTGGTGTTGCACTGGCAGCAATTTCCTCGGAGGCTCCCCAGTTACCTCCTGAATACCTAGAATTCCAAGATGTTTTCCGGAAGGATCAGGCTAACTCTCTACCTCCTCATAGGTCTTATGACTGCCAGATAGACCTGATACCTGGATCTACTCCTCCTTGTAGTAGAATTTATGCCCTCACCGAGCCTGAGAATCTTCACCTCCGACAATACCTGGATCAATACCTAGCGAATGGGTTTATTCGTCCTTCCAAGTCCCCTGCTTCCTCAGCTTTGTTCTTCGTTCCAAAAAAAGAAGGGGACCTTAGAACTTGTATAGATTATCGCGCCCTGAACCAGATCACCGTTAAGAATAGATATCCGTTACCTTTGATCCCTGAACTCCTGGACCAAGTCAGAAAAGCATGCATATATACAAAGCTGGATCTTAGAGGAGCCTACCACTTGGTACGAGTAAAAGAGGGCGATGAATGGAAGACGGCCTTCCGCACCAAGTATGGGCTATTTGAATATCAGGTCATGCCCTTCGGACTTTGCAATGCCCCGGCCGCCTTTCAATATTTTATGAACGATGTCCTCACAGAGCTCATAGATGTGTGTGTTGTTATTTACATTGACGACATCCTCGTTTATTCTTCATCGGAAACTGAACATCGGAAACACGTGAAAATGGTCCTCGAGAGATTGCGTCAACACAAACTTTTCGCTAAGTTGGAAAAATGTGTTTTCAACGTGACTGAAGTTGAATTCTTGGGATTCATATTATCACCTAGCGGAGTGCGTATGGATTCAAAGAAGGTCGATGCAATTCTCAAATGGCCATCGCCATCCTCCGTAAAAGGTGTTCAAAGCATGTTAGGCTTCGCTAACTTTTACCGCAAGTTTATCCCCGAATTCTCTCGAATAGTCCAGCCCATCACTGCCTTGTTAAAGAAAAACAAACGTTTTGAATGGTCTACCGAGGCGGAACAAGCTTTCCAGAATTTGAAGACTAGATTTATCTCTGCACCGATCTTAAAACATCCTCGCCCCGAACTCCCCTACATCATTGAAACTGATGCTTCGAGCCTTGCCATGGGGGCAGTTCTATCACAAAAGGACCCAGTAACCAATCAGTTGCATCCCGTGGCATTTTGGTCCCGCAAATTCTCGCCTCCTGAAATCAATTACACTATTACTGATAAGGAACTTCTAGCTATCAAGTCCGCCTTTGAGGCTTGGCGGCATTATCTTCTGGGGGCCCGACACACCGTTACTGTGATTACAGATCACCGAAACCTGCAATATTTGAAAACCGCAAAAGCTCAATCCTCTAGGCACCTCCGTTGGGCACTATTCTTTGCCGAGTTTGACTTCATAATTACCTATCGACCTGGTACAAAAAACGGTAAAGCTGATGCCCTTTCTCGGATGGGAGTGGAAGAACATTTGATCAATCCTAAACCTGTACCTATCATTCCCGAACAAAGAATTCTAGGTGTAATCGCCACACAATCCATAGAGGAAGTTAACGATAAAGCCAGGCTACTGGTAACTCCAGCAGACATACAGAATTGGCATCTGCAGGGAAAGGACTTTACGGTGAAGGACAACCAATTATATTTCCAAGAACGGTTATACCTGCCCAGCACAGATTTACAGAAAAAGGTAATCTCTTGTTATCACGATTCTTTAATGAAAGGACATCCCGGTATGACCAAGTCCTCGGAAAAGATCAAGCGCTACTTCTGGTGGCCGTCTTGGAAAAAAGATATCAGAGACTTTATAATGTCCTGTGGAGTATGCGCCCAAAACAAGAGTCAAAAGGAAAAACCAGCCGGCCTCTTACGCCCTATTGACATCCCGCCTCGCCCTTGGCATACGCTTTCTATGGACTTCATCACCGATCTACCTCCATGCTCCGGATACAATACGATCCTAGTAATCGTGGACCTATTCTCCAAGATGGCGCATTTCATTCAACTCAAAGGCTTACCAACAGCAGCAACTCTGGCCCGAGAATTTCTCGAAAACATCGTCCGACTGCACGGTTTTCCTTCAGTTCTAATTTCGGATCGAGGTAGTCAATTTATTTCTCATTTTTGGCGAAGTTGCTGTCGGTCGGCTCAAATTGATGTGAGACTTTCGACCAGCCACCACCCTCAAACCGACGGACAAACCGAGAGGACCAATCAAACTCTGGAACAGTATTTGCGCTGCATGCTACAACAAACTGAAAAAACTTGGAAAGATATCCTTTGGATAGCCGAATATGCCTACAATAACTCTGTCCACTCGGGAACTGGGAAGACCCCGTTTTTTCTTTTATACGGTAGTCACCCTCGAACCTCGGAGTTGGATCCACTCCAAGATCTTGGAACACCAGCAGTAGACCACCTGCATTCTACAATCACCCAAGCCTTTAAGGAAGCCGTTTCTCACCTTCAAAGGGCTAAAGAACAATACAAGAAAGAAGCAGACCAACATCGGAAGGAAGCCCCCCAATATCAAGTAGGAGATCAAGTCTGGTTATCCACCAAATATCTACCTCTAAAAGGACCACGCACATTCAACCCAAGATACCTTGGTCCCTATTCCATCACTACCATAGTAAATCCAGTAGCGGTCAAGTTGGACTTGCCCCCTCACATGAAGATACATCCGGTCTTCCACGTCTCTCTATTAAAACCCGTGCAACCTCAAACCCGACTAACTACATCTCCAAAACCTATTCTAGTTGATGGAGAACTCGAGTTTGAAGTCAAAAGCATCCTGGATTCCAAGATCTCCAAATCTAAACTATTTTACCTGATTGACTGGAAAGGCTACGGTCCCCAAGAAAGATCCTGGGAACCTGCAGAATATGTCCACGCGCCTCGTCTAATCAAAAGATTTCATCGAACATTTCCTAACAAGCCCAAACCCCCGGAGAAGCCCGGTTTTGGAGGGGCCTTGAGGGGGGGTGCTGTCATGATCTCTGCTTCCAAAAGATCAGGACTTGCCCGACTCCCTTGGAAGCAGACCCATAACCCCGGTTCCGAGTGCCAGCCAGTCCCAATTGGGACCTTTTGGACCATGTACTGGCGCCAGTGGCACCAGGCTCATAAAGATGCCCAGTCCCAGCGCTGGAAGCGCCGGGCTCATAATGCTTGGGTGGACTTACCTGCAGCAGACCATGCTGCTTACTTACCTGCCAGTTGAACCCCTGATCCTCTTCTGTTTGGGACTACTTTTCCTGTTGGGTGGGGCAGGAGCCACTCCCTAGGTTCAGAACACTGGAACTCTTCTGGAAAGCAGGAACTCTTTTCTTACCTAGGCGTGGCTGTGGAAGGAGACACCTAAGCACTACAGGAGGCTATTTAAACCACACCCGATGGATGAATTTTGCTTTGCGTTATTCTGCATTCTCTGCATCAGAACGCTCATCGTGTCTTCTGCTTCTGATCCTGGGCCTAAGGGAACAAAGGCTTACCATCCTGGAATGCAGTCTTCAGCAGCACCTGTAAAGACAAAGAAAGAACAGGTTAGCACTACGGTCTTCAGTGGCAGCGCATCTCTTACCTGGTCCATCGGCTGTCACCAACGCCTCGCGCTGCATTCCGGCATCTGAAAGACAAAGGCTTACCTACTCTTCGCATGCTCCGGAGGTCTTCGCACTGCATTCCGGCATCTGAAAGACAAAAGCTTACCAGCTCTTCGCACGCTCCGGAGGCCTTCTGAAAGACAAAAGAAGGTGCGTTTAAAGACATTGGGCAACTTTATTACTCATGTGCCATTACTCCTTCCCACGCCGAATCCAGTGGGTATTCCAGCACCCTTCAGCTTCTCTAAAGCTCCGAACTTGTACCTGCAAGATAAAAGGGACAGTTAGTGCGCATCGTGAAGCAGGCTACAAGCGCTTACTTACGTGCTTCCAGGCGCTTCTATTCCTCACGCGGGTTCGATCCTCAACTCTCATCAGCCCGCCATCCGCCATCGCCGGAACCCTGCAAAACAAGAGATATCATTACAAAAGACTTTTAAGACATTTGAAGTGCCCAGAACTTACCGTTCGTGCAGTTAACGACGGACAGCAGTCCTCTGAGGTCAAGAGGCCTGCACCCTTATCCAGTGAAGAAACTGGTTACGGCACCCTGCCCCGAGGCAGATGGAGAGCTCGGCGTTCACTTACCTAAGGTGAGGGCGTTAACCTTTGGGGTTCTACAGGAGAAGAGAAAGGGAAGAGGAGAGAGGCACCCAATAACCCGAGTTCATTAATCCCATATTTTCTATCTGCAGACATCTTTCTCTTCGAGTCAGACATACAGTACACAGAGGTCCAGCCCAAAGAGCCAACCGTGTGTTACACATCACCTTTGAAGATACGGCATTCACCCAGTCAAGACCGGCGCCTCTGCGGGAATCAGGTGAGCGTTACAAGGGCAGATGGTTGCCCTAGAAAATCAGATTGAAGAACTAAAGGAGGAAAATAATAAATTAATAGTGAAGGATCTCCACACTCAAACAGATTTTGATGAGGAGCACCAGAAATTATATGCCATTAGGAACCAAAGGGACGACTTGGCTGAGCATAGGGGAACTCAATGTCAAGAGAGGGACACCCTAGGCCAGGAAGTCAGCCATTTAAAAACCAAGCTAGAAGAAAATCACCTGGCCCTTCAGGGACTGGGTGAACTCAAAATGGACTATGAAAAGCTGTTATAGCATACCAGGAGGATGGAAGATGTTCTGGCAAAGAATAATCAGTCCAGTAAGTACCAAACTCAGGAGGTGAGTCTCCTGCAGCAAAAATTGGCCCAATACTCCCAATACAGACAGGAAGCACAGAGAGACAATGAGGCTCACTGTTAAAAGAATGACAGGCTCCATAGACAAATAGCCATGCAGGAACAACTCACAGAGACCAGTAAGGCCTTAATAGGGGAACAAAAGGGTCTGATTCTTGCAGGTTGTCAGGGAGTAGGGGCTGAAAGAGATGAGGTCAGATGGGAGGGGGAAACCCCTGAGCATAACCTCAGTAACCCTGGCATCAGGGACTTTAATCCCTTCAATTCCATGGACTCTGCCACCCCCATGTCGACTGGCTCATATGAACCAAGGGCCACAGGGATGGTAGACTTCAAAACAATGTGAAATATGGGGCTAATAGGTCAGCGCCTCCCAGAAATGGATGGGCGGGCATCTATGTAAGGTCCCCAAGTACTAGGGCCATCTCCCCTGATCATGGAGACTCCAGTGAGGGGAGAATCAGAGAACTGGATCCTCAGAGATATCACATACCTAGGGATCTGTCAGTCAAATTTGGTGGGGAATTCCATGAGACTAGGCCCCCTAAGAGTATACTAAAAACCTCTTCCCAGCTAGGACAGTGGAGGGGGGGGGGTACTCAACCAATCCTGGGAACAAGGACGAGTCAGAAGACTCTTCTGAGTGCCACAGGTCCCAAGAGACTAGGCCCCCACATTCTGCCAGCTATTCCCAAGCTCGCAGAATCCAGGAGAGTCTAGAAGATCAGACAGCCACCTCTGGCAGCAGTGCATCTGAGACATGAGTGGACCAGGATGACCAGGACTAAAAAGTCAAGAGAGCTTTACTCAAGGATCCCGTAAAGCAAATAAAAGCTATTAGGAGTGTCATCACGCCCTACCACAAACATGCCAAATATTCGGTTTGGGAGCACCTTGAATTATTTGAGCAGATGATTGAGACTTTCCACCTGACGCTGTATTCAGTATGTAAAGTGGACATTTTTACCTGAGTACTCCAGCTTCTTTGCGGGGTTGGAAGATCAGAACCACTCCAGATGGGCCACCTATAGGGCGGCCATCCTGAAAAATTTTTCCATTTATAAAAACCCTCAAGCAGCCTGCATGGCAGCCTACAACCTACAATGTGGGGAAGACCAGGCCCCACAAGGGTGCACACTGACAGTAAGGAATTTGTGAACACCTTCTTTCATGCTCTCCCTAAAGACATTATGACCCAGCTAGTGAGGGACCTTTATGAGAAAAGATCACTAGACTGGGTCATTGAACAAGCAACACGCATCTATGAGGTGCAGAAGCCACTAGAAAGTAAAAATATTAGCAAAAGTCCCAAAACAATCAACACCACCGTTGCTGCTAAGGTAGCGGAGGTGAAGGTTGCCCCCATTTTATATCTGGAGATGGGGGGCATAAAAACCTTCCCACGCAGAATCCGACCAACCCCAAACCCAGAAGGCCCTCGGCCAATTCCAAACAGGGAGTCAGGGAGATAACCCCACTAATGGGACCCCTAAATCTCTTGACTACATCAGCCCATACTACAAGGGCAACAGACCAATCCTGGGCTATGTGTGGACTCCCCCAGCCGAAGTGGGGGGGATCCAACCAGACAGCTGGAAACCCAGGAAACTTCCCTACTCACTTTCCCCGGAGGGCAGTAATCCCCCAAATGCCAGACCAAATTTCTTTCCCTAGTGCCCGCCAAACCTCAACACCCAAAACAACCCTTCTTTCATTCCCCACTTTCCTGAGCCCAGACAGCCCAATCCGGTAGAGTGGAGGCTGAGGGTGGAGGGGTACCCAAACTATCCTAACCAGGGGTATTATGAGAGAAGGGATAGTTACCCTTCCCGGGATCAACCCAAAGTAGACCAGAGGACCCCGTACCAGCTAGAGCGTGTGTCCCAACTGGAGCGCCAGGTCCAGAACATGGCACAGGATCTGGGTCGCATGATGAGAGCTCAACAGAATCCTCAGATGAGCATGGCGGCCCAGAACTCCTCAAATCCAGTGTCTGGTGCTCCAGGACAATGATGGGGGAAGAACCCTGACAACCTACCGGTTCCCAAGGAGGAGGCACAAGGGGAAGGGGGGCGTAAAGCCTTAGAGGAAGCTTCCTTCCTCACTTGTGAAAAGCCCATAGAAACACAGGAACCAGAACCAAAATCTCCTGCCCCCGAAAGTCTACAACCCAAGGAACAGAGGGTGGGTAGGAGAAATAAAGAGCCTAAAAAGGCCCATTTTGTGGAGGAGGTGCACATCTTCCAGTTTGAAGGAGAGGGGTCCTCAGAGTATCCTGGGAAAATGATCTTCTCCTTCAGGAATGGGGGAACTCCTCCCAAAGAAAAATGGGTCGCAAAGGATCCCAATCAAGACTGGGTAGATGTGGGGACCGAGTTAAAACTGCCCATCATCAAACCTCAGAATGACCAGCACGAAAATCCCCTTTTTCAAACCCATTCTGGTGACTGCCTCCAAAAAGGGGGGGGGGGGGGGGAGCCCAGAATCAGAATCTGGGGAGCCCAAAACTTCCCCATATCTAGCTGTCACCTTTGTCATACAGGTTCCCAAGATCCCGAACAGAATCCTGCCCAAATCACCTCTTTATCAGTATCCAAAGCAAAGAAATTAATCCACCAGTTGGCCAAAAATGTGCATTATCGTTGCCCCCTTGAGGAAAAGGAGGGAAGATGTTATGCCCCAGTCCAAATACAGGAGCAATGTACAATTTTGGCACTGGTGGATACTGGATCCCAAGCCTGTCTGTCAAAAAGGGCCTTTGATCAGCTGAATTCGGTAAGGGGAGAGAAATAACAAATTCCTCTCACCCCTCTTCCTGGACAACTTCAGAACTTCGATGGGAAGGAAATTCCTGTTGAGGGGACTGTGGATTTAGACATTAAAATTGGGTGACACAAGGTGAATCCCCCGGTCATAGTTGTGACTCCAGAGGGCACACCATGTTTACTAGGGAATGACATCCTGCGTAGATTGTCTCCCCTCATAGATTGTGTAAAGAAGGTCCTCTGGACCCAGACTAACCTACCAATAAAATTAAAACAGAGTGTCAACCATGTTAGTTTAAATGGCACATGCCACATGGTTGAACAAAAACCTCACCAAATTGCATTTCCTTTCCAGAATAACCAAATTGCAAACATGACAGTAATTGCAGTAGGACAACAGACTGGTGAGGGGGAGTCCTCTCTATTGCTGAAAATCAACCTTCCTTCCAGTCTAAGGTGGCATTCCACACTGGAAGGAAACACTCTGAAATTCTATACAAATTCACAATTAGAAAATCCCATTCCGATAGTCCAAAATGATGAGAAATCAGCTCAAAGCTTGGCTGATATTCAGAAAATTGGGGAGCAGATGTTCATCCCTATTCAGTTAAATGAAGGGAAGGACTCTGTTCTCGCCTGAGTTTGGGTGAACAATGGTAAGAGCTTCATCAGCGAGGCCATGTTCCGCAAACTCAAAAGAGATCCAGCCATTCCCACATTTAAACTGTTAGACAAATGGGAAATGGACCTGGAAACACCCAATTCCAAACATCTCCTGCCTAGCAGGTGTATGCTCAAAATTTCCATAGGCAACAAGAGCATAGTCCATAATTGTTGGGTTGTGCAAGATGTCCCTGCTGCATTTTACTTAGACAGGGACATTCTCCATCGCTTTGCCATTAGTTTGGACCTAATAAACTTCAAAGCTTGGTCCCGATTAGCGGGTAATCCCATGGACTTTGATGATCCAGAGAAAGCATTTCGGTCAGCTCAACTGATGCCATATTCAGTTGAAATTCAGATTGGAAAGGAAGTCACCCTCCCAGAATGGACCCGACAATTCTCACTGGAAGTAAAAATTAAGAAAGGGCAGAAACTGAAAAATCCTGACGCCTATGTCCATCTCAATGCTCATTTCCAACAGCAAGGGTTGGGGGTGAACCCAACACCACTAGTCAACATAGAACATGACACCATTCCAATAGAGGTGGATAACAGTGACCTAAAGATTATCACTCTGGGCGCAGGCACCATTATTGGAATGGTGGTTGATGACCGACATTTTCCATAGATTTAGGTAACAAACTGTTAGGACCAATCCCCAAGGACTGTTTTGACAGTGATAGCGAAAATGACACAACACCAGACAGGATCTTCACCCGGCATGGGGGGAATTTCCTTGTCTACTCTTCCTGCCCTTATGGTAAGGAAGATGTGACCTGTGACTTCAGAAGGGATGAGGTGATTGTTCAAGTCCACAAGGACATCCTTCCCCACCTGAAGCCATTTAATCCAAATCAGCATGGACTTCTCCAGTTGGTGGAGGCTGCTGAGATAGCCAAACTAGAAGTCTTTTCAGGCTTCAGGCAGATGGTTGAAGAGAGAGTCAACCTAGCTGATGCCTGTTAGACTCTGGAGCAAAAGCAAAAATTGAAACAGGTTTTCTTAGATTTTCAAGATCTCTTTGCAATGGACTCAAATGACTGTGGTTGCACCGACATCCAGACAACAACAATTCCCCCAGACTCTGGCATGACTCCAGTGTTTGTGAAGCAATATCACTTGCCTCTCGCATCATGTCTTGGGGCATGAGATAACTTCTGAAGGTCTCTGTCCACAGGAAAAGAAAGTAGAAGCCATCCAGAAAATAAAAGACCCCAGAACTCTGCGGGAACTAAGGAGTCTCCTTGCACTAACTAATTACAGCAGAAAGTTCATTGAGGACTAAGCTGAGATCACAAGACCCCTGATCCATCTTTTGAGGGGGGGTCAAGTGGGAGTGGGGTCCAGAACAAGCAGAGGCAGTAAGACAACTCAAAAGTAGCCTCTCACAAGCGACTTGCCTAGCTTATCCTGTCAAAAACAAAGAGTTCTTCTTGGAGACAGGGCTCTCAATTACATGCTTGACTGCAGTATTATATCAAAAGTATGACAAAGTCAATAAAGTAATCTCCTATGTGAGTAAGACTTTCTCCTCTGTGGAGGAAAAATTAAACGATTGTAAGAAGGCACTCCTGGCAATGGTGTGGGCATTGAATAACTACCTCCCGTTTATCCAGGGGGAACACATCATAGTGGAGACTCCACACCAACCTTTGCAATATCTTCAAAGTGACAGAATCCGGGCTGGAAATGTGAGCAATTCCCGAATTACTTCCTGGATTCTGTCAATGCAAGGCTTTCCTGTGGAGGTCAGATATGGCCAAAACAAGACGAGCCCCCTCGCGCAAGGTCTGGCTGACTTGCATGATTGTGCCAGAGTAAACTGTCTCGAGGACGAAAGTCTTAAAATCAAGGACAACATGGAGGCATACCTTAATTCCCCATAAAGTCTATGAAGAAGACACGTGTGAGGGAATGCCCACTGTCTATGTGATGGGTGCTCCTACCATGTTGACAACAACGGGGAAAAGAAACTTGTGGCTGGTGTAGAGAATGCATGGGTGAATGATGTCCCAGAACCCCCAGCTGGGTACAAAATAGGTCCCCGAAGTAGTCAAGTGGCAGAGCTGATGGCTGTGCATCAAGCCATCCTCACTGCTGTCCAACACCAACTCCACAAACTGGTCATAATCACAGACAGATTATGTAGGGAACGGGTTCGTGGAACACCTGGTTGACTGGAAAACCAGAGGCATGCTATGTGCTAATAATAAACCTTTGAAACATGGGAAATAAGTACAGAAAATTGATGATCTGGTCACCTCGAATGGGATGACCATCTACTGGAAAAAGATCAAGGGTCATTCTAAAGTAGAGGGACCAGACAAAACAGGAAATGACCTAGCTGATCAGTTGGCCAAAATAGGAGCCATCCAAGGAGATCGACTTGAGATTGAGTCCCTGTTGG
This sequence comes from Ambystoma mexicanum, assembly GCF_040938575.1. Classification (NCBI taxonomy): domain Eukaryota; kingdom Metazoa; phylum Chordata; class Amphibia; order Caudata; family Ambystomatidae; genus Ambystoma; species Ambystoma mexicanum. The sequence goes on along the minus strand of NC_090926.1, from coordinate 359,346,465 downwards.
GGGAAATCCAGGTCACTGCTATCACTACGTCCCAGACAAATGCTCACAATAAACTCTCAACTGCCCAATGGAGTAAGGAGACCCCAGATGCTGATATGATTATGGCTCAAAAGGGGGATCCAATAATTGGTAAGTTTTATCAACACATTGAGGACCCTGAGAACTTTCCCCTGACGGATACGGATTACATTGGGAAAGAGGACCTCAGAGTGTTGATGAAATGTGCAAAAATGTTCCGAATCCAAGACGGTTTGTTGGTGAGGAGATCCATAGCTGTGCATGACCAGTGGGTGGTCCCTACCTCATTCCGAAGCCTGATGCTAAGTCACGCCCATGATGCGGCCACAGACGGTCATCAGGGGTTTCATACGACATTAGAAATGTTGCGAGAGGTTGCATACTGGCCACACATCAGGCAGGACCTCAACCAATACTTGAAGGGGTATCTTGTGAGTGCACAATTTCAGCCAACATCACTCACACACTGTGCTCCCCTCCAAAAGAGGGGGATGACACTGCCTTGGTCAGATATACAAGTCGATTTTATCAGGCCCGTGATTTGCTCCTCTAGGGGGAAAAATTAAATGTTGACCGTAACATGCTTGTTCACTAAATGGATGGAATGTCTCCCGGCCCCAAATTGCAAGGCAGAAACAGCAGCTGCCCTGATGATCAACCACATCTTCTCACGCCTTGGACTATGCCAATGGATTGAGTCAGACCAAGGCAGTCACTTGACTAGCGAAGTGATGACAAAGATGTGGGAGATACTTGGGGTGAAAAGGAAACTGCACATTGCCTACTGGAAAGCCTCTAGTGGTGGAGTTGAGAGATACAACAAGACTATTGTGAGCATATTAAAAACGTTTGTGGCAGATTCTAGGCCAAGTTGGGACATTCAATTACCCCTTGTCCTGATGGCCATCAGATCTACCCCTTCTTCTGCAACAAAAATGTCTCCATTTGAGCTGATGACTGGCAAAGGATGGTGCTACCCCCAGCATCTGCTCTACAGAACCCAAGAGCAGACCTTGATAAATGCCTCCACAACTCATAAGTATCTTGAGAATCTGAGAAAACACCTTCAACATGCTTTTGCCTATGCTCAGCGGAATATAGAAAGATCCGCAGACAGTATGAAGACCCACTATGATCTTAAGACAACTAGAAAAGAATATCAAGTAGGAGACCGGGTCTACTTGTACAATTTCCAAAGGAACCAAGCCAAAGAGCGCAAATTCCTCCCAAGTTGGCGGGGTCCTTTTGAAATTGTAGACAGAACTTCACCAGTCTCCTACAGAATCCACATCCCCAAGGGCAGTTAGGCAGAAGGGGAAGACAAGTGGGTCCACATAAACCAGCGGAAGAGTTGCCATCAGAGGCATACTTTGTGGCAAATAGAGGAGCCAACTGGAAACCCAGAGGGAGAAATTCCAGATCCCTAGAAAAATCCACCTGTTAAAACCATTAGTAAATACATGCAGGGAATATTGTAAATTGTATTCAATGTATGCATCTGCCCCACTACACCCTTGGGGAGTAGTAGTGGGGAAATTTCCATAACATGCTCTGTTCTGTCTCCTACCATTGGAACTAAGAAATTCTAAGTACCCAGGAGGACCACTAAGGGACCGGGAGGAAAGATCCAAGGAACGTGCAGTGCCGTTCCACACTCCCAACCAGAACTGGCGAGGAGAGCGTGTCTGTCCAGCACTGACAGGAGAAGCAGATGACTTTCTCCACATGGACCAAAGAAAAAAGAACATCCCAATCTCCCGACTTCCCCTTGACGGGCAGTCAAACTCAAGTCAGGAGGGGGGCTCTGTGGGATATATTGACCAGCATTTGCACTGCTATGCTGCATCACTCTGTTATGATGGTGCGAGAAACAGCAAAATGGCTGAAAATCGCGCTTTTTCACGCACAAAAATCAGTGGTGGAACAGAGCTCACTAATGAAAGGTGTCACTGGGCTCCACAACAATTGAAAGTGGAGTGCAGAAGGAAAACACAGTACTTTGCTACATGAAACTCCAAATATTGCTTTAAATCACCTTTTCTTTATTGCTGAAACTCCAGAATGCCGGTACAGAACACCTTTCAAATATTCGAAATCCTAGCTGGGTGCTACAATTCACTTAGATTAAGAAACCATTGTGAACTTACAAGGTCCTGAAAGGCTGAAAGCATAGAGAGATTTTCACAGCAAAAGTGCCCCGCCTGTGGATCTGTCAAAAATCTCTGAGCAGTAGAGGGCTGCTGTGATGACAGCTGTTAGGGGCATGCCTGATTAAACTTTAACATGTATAAACTGAAAATCAAATGCTTGCAATCTAAGAGGCCTGTTACTGATAGTAACTCATATTGTAATTGTTTTGATCCCATGGGTTTAAAATCTTGAATGGTAATGCTAGCTGTTATTTGAGACAACAGGTTTTTTTAGTGCTAAGAAAAAGTCAACAGAGTTAACAATTAAATTAAACCTGGCTGAAGATGCCAAACTGGAATAGCAGGTTTTTCTCACAAAAGGAAGGTCTTTCACCTAGCAGGAAATCACACAGAAGTGTTAATTACAGGGTAGGAAAGAACCTGGTCTACAGAGGCAAAAGGAACAATGACAAACTGCAGAGCAGTACATTCGAAGTGTGAAGACAGTCGTAAACGGCCTCTGTAAGGAACTAAAATGGTGGATGGCTCCTGGGCGTCCAAGGAGATACCAAGGGGTGGAGCCAAAACAACCATCTGTTGCTTAACATGGGCAAAGAACATAGTTTAAAAAGACAGATAACTTACTATTTAAAATTGTGAAAAATTTGAGTTGTTAAGGTAAATTCCTGCTGCATGGGTGAAGAGGTGCCAGAACTATGTGACATGTTCTGGACAGCAATGGCAAGAAATGTGATTTTGCGTGAAATGTATTTCAGATAGAATTGTGAAACTGTATACACTTATTCCCATATTAAACATGCACACTTGAAGAAATTTGCTTAAATATTGGACATTGTGTTTGTAGTGAAAAGGGCAAAATTCTGTGGAAAGCAGAGACAAGATCCCCCAGCTACGGGGTGTTGAGGAATAGCTGTTATGTAAAAGATGTAATCTGTACATGTGATTCTTATCGAAGTTGCTCATGTGGAAATATGTATTTGCCAAAAGTAGATTTTGTGTTCCAGGGGCTAGGGGTGGATTCTCAGCCTCATAAAATTGTGCCATAAAGATGGCACTCCGTTTCTCTCTTCCTATCAAGGAAGAGAGTAGACTCTGGCCCAATCACCGCTCAAAGGGGCAAGCTTATGCTAAACAGGCCCACACCCCCCCTTTTTGATGTCATTTCAGAGCATAAATAGAGACAGCTCACCACACATAAAGACAGACAGATTCACTTACTATCCTGACTCGGGCGGAGCACCCTGCTGCTGAACTCTACATCTTCCTTGCTCCAGACTCCAGAAACTTGGCAACGAAAAAAGGCCTATTGCATAGCTGAACCCATCTCAGCTAGGCCTCAAATTCCAGAAAAGATCCCCACAAGCCCAAGGGGAAGCATCATCATACAGCCGGGCTGTGCTGTTCCTGCTTGCCTACTGAAATAAATATCCTCAGAACCAAGAAGGGCAAATCCGATCCAGTCTTGTGGCATGCTGTGACCAGAGTGCCTTGCAGATCCAGTCCAGTCCTGTGCTGTGCTGTGACCAGAGCTCCTTGCTGACACTGCCCTTTCTGATGTGCCAAGCTGTCTTTCCTAAACCAGATCCAATTCCCTGACCAGAACTGACAGTTCCCTTTAAAAAGGTATCCAGTGAGTATAAATAGGAAGAATTGTGTCAGTAGCATATGTTCTTTGCATAGTCATAGTCCTATCTTAGACCCATCCTAACTAGTATTCAGACTCTGTATTGTTAGGAGTACCTTTGCTTTGTCTGAAATCTCTCTCCAAATCATCCTATTTTCCTCCATAACTAGTATTGTTAAAACTACCTTTGGGCTGATCCTTTTCTCATCTGAAGAAGGTGATTTCCTTAGCAGGCAGTCACCCTGATCAAGTGACTATGTTCCTGTGTGGTATTTGTTTTGTTCATAGTCATCCTCTAGTGTAAGAAACCCATTTGTCATTTTAAAAGTGCATTCCTGTTTTCCATTCTTGTGAAAAACTACCTCTACTAAAACGTCTGTAACTCCCTCAGTTTTTGTGATAGAAACAAAATGTCGTCTTCCGCTTGTTGCTAGCATCCATATCTATACATCGCACTTAAAACCACCTTCAAATTCCGTGTGATTCTCCCGTTATCGCGAATATAGCCTAGTGAAAAGTTTGCCACAAATTTTCATTTTGGGAAATTTTTACACATGTAAAACAGCTTTTAATTGCTTCCAACTTGAATTTTAGGAATTAAAATGTTTTCTTTGCATGAAATCATTGCTTGTGTTTGTGTGCAACTATCCAAAGTGGCTGCCATAAGAATGTATAACAATTTCAGCAATGTTGACCTTATTTGGTGTTTTTGCCAGTTCATTCTAAGGATAACTTCAAAAGCCATTCTGACAGCTTGACAGTCAATTCTGTTTTTCTCTTGTGTTTGCTGGGGTAGTGGGATTGATATTCTGTTTGAATTCTGTCATTCCTGAATACCTGCGCTCTCCTCCTATCTCTTTACATTACCTATTGGGGGTTGAGAGGTGTGCAGGGGGAACCTCTAACCAAAGTGCTATCTGATCTGAACCAACACAAAAGTATTATTTTCTGTGCTGATTTGTTTTGCTCACTACTTACTCCTCGTGTATTAAAAAGATTATTCAGTGTTACATCCCCCTATTGGTGATTGCTCTGTACCTATTAAAACATATTGTGATTCAATTTTAAATACATAAATAAATATTTACCTTTGCAAACCAGCCTGATTCCTGGTTCAGTGTGTGACCGGGGGGGAGGGGTGTTCCAGGAGGAGGGCTTGATATGAATGGTATATTGTTCAGAATAAGGAACTTTTAGACAAAAATAAACAAGGATTGTAGATGTGCACTACATGATAGGCGTTGACTTGGGTCTGCCGGATTGAAATCACTTACAGTATGCTGTAACGTCCTATGCAAATGTACCTGTAACTACGCCGTTATATCCCAGGGTCTGGGCATGTAACAAATGTAATAAAATAAAATGAAATAAATTGTGTTGAACGTGTGGGCTGCGGAACGGAGACAAAGACAAAGGCATTGTCAGGATGTCTGCTTTATCGATCAGCTGACTGACACGGAAGTCCTCCAAAAATACCAAATAAATAAATCTGTGACCTAATTAAAGATCTAGAGCTAGACCATACAAACTGAGGACAGCAGCTCCGAAGATCTGAATTTGAAAAAAGCATGGGCCCATTTGAAGCCTGAAGTTCGGTCTGAGTTTTGGATATATTCTGTACTTGGACACAATTATCTCTCAAATACCTATGCTAGAAAAGGAACCACATATTATAGATTTCTTCTGTAGGTCTTACTTGTTTTTCCCAAGCATTACTTTCTATTTATGAATACTGTCATTTTTGATTTGTAAATGACGTTTTAATTAGTTTTAACAAAGCAGGAACCACAAGAAAAAGCATTTCCCGAACTCCAACAAACACGGTTACAATTGCATATATTTGAAACCACCCTTAGCTTGATCCCTCCCAACCTTCCTCTCCCCGCCGCCACCCACCTACCCACCCAACAAATCTTAGGATCCCCTAATGTCAACAGGTCATGCAACGTTAGGCAACTGCAGTGTGGTGCACAGTTAACACAGAACTTCTACACTCCCAGGAGCCAGGCACCATACTCAGGGCATCTCTTGTCCCACGCCTGGGCCTCCATAAGTATCGTGGAACTTCACCCATTCACATTCTATCGCCACTTCCCCCATGGATTGCATCCACACTCTTCTCCATGAGGTATATGTCCTTGGCTTCGCACCCCATTCATTCAACCCTGGGAGGTGTCCTTTCCAGTGTTTGGCCATGCAAGCCTTGGCCGCGAGTAGCAAAAAGTGCACCATATAGGGCAGGGTTCTCCAATGGTCGCACTCTCTCACCAGGCCAAATAGTATCAACATTGTGTCCAATCTCTGTGGCACTCCTTCCACTTCTTTAATTCAACCAGGATTTCCTCCTAAAAGACCTGGACCTCTCAACACCCTACCACATGTGCCAGAAGTTCACCCTTTCCCCATATCCATGCCAAAATTGCGGGCTCACATCCAGGAACATTTTAGACAGCCTTACTGCATCCTATTGCAATCTATGTAGTAGCTTAATGCCAGGAAGTTTAAATTGACAGGCCTCTGAGATCTTGAAGGCCCTCCTACAAATCAACTTCCATAGGTGATCATCCAGTTGCTGCCCTAGGTCACTCTCCCACTTCCCTCTGAGTCCCTCGACTACAATTATCCTCACCCCCACCAAAGCTCTGTATAGTAAAGAGATAAGTACCTTCATATCCGTGTGGGTGTCCATGATCTTCTCCATAGGGGTGAGATACCTCTGTAGCAAATCCCTCCACTTCTCCTACATGAGAACACCCTTCAATCTCAGCTAAAATAAAACCGGCACCTTACCCACATTCAATGCTGTCTCAAGATCCTGTATCCATATAAAGCGCACATTCAACCATAGCTGACCCACCCTGGCTACCCAGGTTCAGGAATATCGCCCCTTATCGGTGGGGCCCAGATGTGGCTGATTGGTGAGGGCCAGGATGTGACCCCTCTCATACCGGTATCCCTTCTCCACACTTCCCATTGTACCCCCAATATCGGGTGCTCCCTGATTCTCTTAGGGATCCTTTCCCATGGTACACACAACCACTCCCCACTGAGGCGGGGCACATGTGGTGGTTCTCCAAGAAGACCCACTGTTTGTCTTCATCTTCCCAGAGGTGCGGTACCATTGCCCTCAGTTGGGTGGCTTTATAGTAAAGGGTTAAATCTGGGAAGCTCACCCCTCCCTGTTCCTTTGGAAGCACCAATGTATCCTAGACACTCTAGGCTTTTGTCCATGCCAGATAAAACAAAGCAAATAGCCCTTAGCCACCCTCAAGAGCTCCTCTGGGGCCATCACAGGTATCATTTGAAGCAAGTATTATGTCCTTGGAAGGAAGTTCATTTTCAAAGCATGTAGCCACCCATCCATGAAATGTTGTGCTTTCCCCATTCGACCATTTTGCCATTCAGTTTGCTCAGTCCGAGGGGGAGTTAGCCCCACTAAGGTCCCCCAAAGCCCTTGTAATGTTGAAACCCAGATATTAAATACTCTCCAGCTGAATTTCCATCCACAAACCCCTGAGTGTCTCCACATCCCTCAATCCTTCTCTAGCAAATGGAAACAGGACAGACTTCTGGGGGTTCACTTTAAATCCTGAGAGAGACCCATATTCATCAATTAATGCAATAGCTGCAGGGACTGAGCTCAGCGGGTTCCTTAGATGTACGAGGACATTTTCCACGTAGAGCCCCAGCTTAAACTCCCTCCCCCCACCACAATGCCCTCCACTTGGGATGCCCCTCTCAACTTCTCTGCCTTGGGTTCCATGGAAAGGGTGAAAAATAGGGGGGGGCAGTGGGCACCCCTGTCTTGTCCCCTGTTTTAATTCCAGGGCCCTTAGCAGCCCACCGTTAACTACCACCCTTGCCGTGGGGGAAGAATATAGTGCCTGAATTCCCCTCATCATCCTGCCCCCAAACCTGTATTTACCTAGGACCCCATAGAGGAAATCCCGCCCCACCCTATCAAAAGTCTTCTCGGCATCCAGGGACAACAGCACAGGGTTCCCCTCCTTGGTTCCAGCCTGGTCGATCAGATGTAATGTCTTCCGCAGTGTATCTGCCCCCTGCCTTCCCCTAATGAATCCGTCCTGGCCAGAATTGATCAGCCGGGGCATGATGTGTTCCATTCCTGAGGCCAAGACTCTTGTAAACACCTTCGCATCTATGTTTATGAGCGATATGGGCCGATATGACTTACAGTTCTTACAATTCCACCATTTCCTGGAATAACCACAGATAAAACTGAAGAAATGTGTCCAATATGTGGTTGAGTGGACCCTCCCTGAGGCATCGTCAATCTCCTCCACCAACCGGTCAGCCGTTGGTCCCTTAGCCTGGATGCCAGTAAGTCATCCCCTTTGTCCCATTTTTCATAATAACCTTGCCAGAGGGACTGCAGCACTGACACCACCTTGCCCACCTCAAGTTACCTCAGCTTTTGTCTCCTCATGCTGTACTGTGCCAACCTGTCCTCGGCTGACCCTACTGCCCAGCTTTTCAGCCTCAAGGGCTCAGATCTCCCCCGTCAACCTCTCTGCTAGCAGCGCTCTGGCCCTATTCTTCCCTGCCCCTTCTCTAATCAGCAGGCCCCTCCATGTTGCCTTCGCTGCCTCCCAGACCTTGCAAGGGTCAACCTCCCCTGTATCATTGAAGCAGAAAAAACCCAACCACTTTACTCATCTCCTCCGTGAAAAAACCTCATCCTTCAGCAGCATGTCATTGCATTTCCATAGGGAGTCTCTAGTTTGTAGGTCCACCATGTAAATTCCCATTATGACCATGTCATGGTCCATCCAGCTAGTAGGGGTGAGGTCACAGATGAATAACCAATCAATGTGCGGTTTTTGAATACACCAATAGTTGATTCCCGTCCTCGCACCATGCACAGGGGAGAAAATTGTATAGCCCCAGGTCTCAGGGTGGAGCTCCCTCCAAACATCCAAAATACCTTCCCTTGACAAAAGGCTGTGGAAGCCACTCCCCACTTGCGGTCCCCCCAACCCCATCAGACTCTTGCCACCAATTCTATCCATTGCAGGATCCACCCACATATTGAAATCGTCCCCCAAGAGCAATTGTCTGCTAGCCTGACTCAGTATTTCCACCACTGTGTCCTGTAAGAATATGATCTGGCCCTGGTTCAGGCAGTAAATACTAGCCAATGCAATCTGCACCCCCTCCAGAGTGCCCGAGACAAGCACGGCACTTCCATCGAACTTCTGCCACATCTTCATATCTCCCAAGCGAACCCGTCCATGAAGCAAAATGCAAACACCACCCTTTTTGGTTTTTCCAGATATCCAGAGTGCCTGTCCTATCTGACCTTGCAGAACATGCCTCTCTTCCCCTGCCACTAACCTCATTTTCTGTGTGAACATGATTGCCAGCCCCTGGTTTTGGATTTCCCTTGCCATCAGTGAGCACTTTGTGGGCAAATTCAACCCCTTCACATTTAGCGTTGCCACCCTGAGCACGTTCACCCGCCTGTCCTCATCCCTGTGTACCATTGCTGCTTCCCACAACTAGCTCCTGGTCCTTTTCGTTGCAATGACATTTAACCAACCCAACTTCTGTCCAGTATTCCGTATCCCCTATCTCGAAACACAGAGCAAATGGGTATTACCAGTGGTATCAGAGGCCCTTTTCCGTAAGCCAGTGCGTGAGGGACTGATAGTCTCTTCTGTGTGACAAAGTAAGCCCTGAAAACCTTAATCAAGTCCCCCTATACTGCAGGCTTCCTACATGATTTGCCCTCTCCAGGACTTCCATTCTGTCCAGGTATCGAAGGAAGCGACAGACCATGCATCTTGGGCCTCCACCCCTTCCACTGCCACCTCTGGGGCCTTTTACAGCTGGAACGTCTTACCTCCCTCGGAGAGAAAAAGAGCATTTATCAGACCTTCCACCTTCCTTCCCACATCCACCGCTGTCTCGCCTTTCTGCTCACTCAGGCCCAGTATGTGCAGGTTATTCCAGCACTCTCTATTTTCGGGGTCATCGACCTTCAGAAGGATGTCCTCCTCCCGAGTCTCCAGGTCTGTCAGCCTAGCCTCATGTTTCATCTCCAAAAGGTCCACTAGAAGGTGGTTGTTCTCCATCCCTTCCATTTTGTCCTCAAACTTGTCCACACTCCCCTTGAGGTTCCAAACGGAGGCCTGGATGACGCTCCTGAAGGCTTTGATTTCTTGAAAGATGTCTTTCAGATACTCCCTTGTCAGACCTGATGGGCCTCCCTCCTCCACTGCATCTCTCCCTTTGCCTCCTGTCCCTTCCGTCTCCATCATAGATTCCCTTCTGAAGTGTTGCAGGGAACCTACACCCCAGGGGACGTCCTCCAGCTTCTCTGAGGACAACTCACGGGTGGGGTGTTAGAGCTCCAGCAGGGCTGTCAGCCCTCCTTTCCATTCATGCCACAGGGTATGCATGGCCCTCTACAATCCAAATTCGACAGCTGCACCACTTGTCTGCACCCTTTGCCGCCTCTGCACTGACTCCACTGCTCTCCACGTGGCACCCGGTGTGCTTGTCCTGGCCACCGCACCACCTCCTTGTCCCGCTTCAAGGCTGGGGGCTCTGGTATTTCATGGGCGCACTTGGTCTGCGTGCCACTCCTGAGGTGTCCACAGCCCCACTGTGCCCAGACAGTGGGAACCTGCATTTCAGTCGACCCCTGGTACACACATGTGGTCGCAGGGGTTTATAGTCCTCTGCAATCTGCACAACCACCTCTCTGTGCAAGGGTTGCCGCTCCATTGCCAGGGGGCAGACTTCCCCGCGACTGCTCCTCAATGCCAACACAGTGCTGGCCGACTTTGGAGCCTGCTGCTCTTCACACTGCGTTCCGGACACAGTGACAGTGATACAGTGATGTGCTATCCCACCGATGCGCGATGACTCCGAGGGCCTACAGCTCTTCTCGTTGCAGCGTCCCTGTGACAGGGGTTTGCCCGCCCTCTGCTGGTGGCTCATCTGGCTGTTACGAGGCCCGCAGGATGTGCTAGCCTGCCCTGGCCGTCTTTGCCGCTTCCACCTCACACACAGGGACCCCCTGCTCCCTGGCTGGGCTGTGCGATCCCACCTCTGGGTCCCATGGGTGCCGCACGCCGCACACGGGGTGCTTGGTTATGGGGGAAGGAGGCTCAAATGTCCACCACTTGACGGTTGTCGGCAGAGCAGTGCTTCATGAGGCCATCACTGTCCACGTCCCCTGGTGGTCTCTCATGGATACTGTCATTTGGCTTTTTATTGTGGTCTGTTGTTATTGGAATCAATTTCTTATTTGTGTCCAGTGACAATGGTCTTTCTCCTGTTTCTTTAGTGTCACACGTTTACCAAACACCAGCAATATCCTGAAGTGCCCCAGTCCTCTCTAAGAGGGTAATTCATAGAATTTCGCAGAAAAGTGTCGCAAGCGGCTGGCGCAGAGTGTCCGCGTGCGATTGTGTGCGCCAGGAACGTGCGCTAAAACCGATTTCCGCGCACAGCGTATTCATGGATTTTAGGCTCCCAAACCAGCCGTGGCGCAGAGAATCGCAGCGACCCTGCAGCAGCGCCAGTAACGCCCCCAAGAACGCCCTCGCGCAAGGAAAAGCCATCAAAATCGCTAAATCATCGCAAAGGGCTGCGCTAACCCTGGACCAGTTCACCGGGCTGGCAAACAGCAAACGCCAAGCGGGGAACGTGTATTTCAGGGGTGCGCGGGAAGTTCCACACGCGATTGGCCCAGTGCGAGCAGGGTACGTGTATTTCAGGGGTGCGCGGGAAGTTCCACACGCGATTTCAGCAGGGTACGTGTATTCCAGGGGTGCGCGGGAAGTTCCACACGCGATTGGCCCAGTGCGAGCAGGGTACGTGTATTTCAGGGGTGCGCGGGAAGTTCCACACGCGATTTCAGCAGGGTACGTGTATTTCAGGGGTGCGCGGGAAGTTCCACACGCGATTGGCCCAGTGCGAGCAGGGTACGTGTATTTCAGGGGTGCGCGGGAAGTTCCACACGCGATTTCAGCAGGGTACGTGTATTTCAGGGGTGCGCGGGAAGTTCCACACGCGATTGGCCCAGTGCGAGCAGGGTACGTGTATTCCATGGGTGCGCGGGAAGTTCCACACGCGATATCAGCAGGGTACGTGTATTTCAGGGGTGCACGGGAAGTTCCACACGCGATTGGCCCAGTGCGAGCAGGGTACGTGTATTCCATGGGTGCGCGGGAAGTTCCACATGCGATTCCAGCAGGGTATGTGAATTCCAGGGGTTCTGGCGAGTACTACACGTGAATTGGCCGTGTGGGTCCTCCCAGGTGTACGCTCGACAACCTCCACGGCCCCTGCAGGCAGCCCACACCACGGGGGACTACCCTGCACCCCTGCTCATGTCCCGCAGGCAGCCCATCCACCATGGGCATGCCCCGCAGCCAACCCACATGTCACCTTGCACTACTGATCAACAATGCATGTCTCACACCACCCCCACCCCCCAGCAGTGCAGGGGCAGCCTCCACCAGGCCCCCACTCATTTCTCCCACCACCCCCACCCCCCAGCCACCAGGGGCACCCTCCACCAGGCCCTCTCTCATGTCTCCCACCACCCCCACCACCCAGCCACCAGGAGCACCCTCCACCAGGCCCCCACTCATGTCTCCCACCACCCCCACCCCCCAGCAGTGCAGGGGCAGCACCACCAGGCCCCCTGCTCATGTCCCCCTGCACCCCCACCCCCCAGCATCCAGGGGCACCCTCCACCAGGCCCCCACTCATGTCTCCCACCACCCCCACCCCCCAGCAGTGCAGGGGCAGCCTCCACCAGGCCCCCACTCATGTCTCCCACCACCCCCACCCCCCAGCCACCAGGGGCACCCTCCACCAGGCCCTCACTCATGTCTCCCACCACCCCCACCACCCAGCCACCAGGAGCACCCTCCACCAGGCCCCCACTCATGTCTCCCACCACCCCCACCCCCCAGCCACCAGGGGCACCCTCCACCAGGCCCCCACTCATGTCTCCCACCACCCCCCACCCCCCAGCAGTGCAGGGGCACCCTCCACCAGGCCCCCACTCATGTCTCCCACCACCCCTCCCCCCAAGAGTGCAGGGGCACCCTCCACCAGGCCCCCACTCATGTCTCCCACCACCCCCACCCCCCAGCAGTGCAGGGGCAGCCTCCTCTAGGCCCCCACTCATGTCTCCCACCACCCCCACCCACCAGCAGTGCAGGGGCAGCCCCCACCAGGCCCCCACTCATGTCTCCCACCACCCCCACCAGCCAGCAGTGCAGGGGCACCCTCCACCAGGCCCCCACTCATGTCTCCCACCACCCCCACCCCCCAGCCACCAGGGGCAGCCTCCACCAGGCCCCCACTCATGTCTCCCACCACCCCCACCCTCAGCAGTGCAGGGGCAGCCTCCACCAGGCCCCCACTCATGTCTCCCACCACCCCCACCCCCCAGCCACCAGGGGCAGCCTCCACCAGGCCCCCACTCATGTCTCCCACCACCCCCACCACCCAGCCACCAGGGGCACCCTCCACCAGGCCCCCACTCATGTCTCCCACCACCCCCACCCCCCAGCAGTGCAGGGGCAGCCTCCACCAGGCCCCCACTCATGTCTCCCACCACCCCCACCCCCCAGCAGTGCAGGGGCAGCCTCCACCAGGCCCCCACTCATGTCTCCCACCACCCCCACCCCCCAGCAGTGCAGGGGCACCCTCCACCAGGCCCCCACTCATGTCTACCACCACCCCCAACCCCCAGCCACCAGGGGCACCCTCCACCAGGCCCCCACTCATGTCTCCCACCACCCCGACCCCCCAGCAGTGCAGGGGCAGCCTCCACCAGGCCCCCACTCATGTCTCCCACCACCCCCACCACCCAGCCACCAGGGGCACCCTCCACCAGGCCCCCACTCATGTCTCCCACCACCCCCACCCCCCAGCAGTGCAGGGGCAGCCTCCACCAGGCCCCCACTCATGTCTCCCACCACCCCCACCCCCAAGCAGTGCAGGGGCAGCCTCCACCAGGCCCCCACTCATGTCTCCCACCACCCCCACCCCCCAGCAGTGCAGGGGCAGCCTCCACCAGGCCCCCACTCATGTCTCCCACCACCCCCACCCACCAGCAGTGCAGGGGCAGCCCCCACCAGGCCCCCACTCATGTCTCCCACCACCCCCACCACCCAGCAGTGCAGGGGCACCCTCCACCAGGCCCCCACTCATGTCTCCCACCACCCCCACCCCCCAGCATCCAGGGGCACCCTCCACCAGGCCCCCACTCATGTCTCCCACCACCCCCACCCCCCAGCAGTGCAGGGGCAGCACCACCAGGCCCCCACTCATGTCCCCCTGCACCCCCACCCCCCAGCATCCAGAGGCACCCTCCACCAGGCCCCCGCTCATGTCTCCCACCACCCCCCAGCCACCAGGGGCACCCTCGACCAGGTCCTCACAATCCCCAATCATGTGCGTTATGGTCAGCCTCCACAGCCAAAAAGCCCTACCAAGTAACCCATTCACCCACATGGAAATGGAAATTACATGTCAAACCCCCAATGTTCATGAAGCAAATGAACCCATGTCCGTCACACACAATGTTTGCAATTGAATGGGAAAACACCCAAAATGACATGCATGAAACCAATGAGATGATACCACACAGTGAAGTATGAAAACAAAATTGTATTGAAAAAAAGAAAGAATGCTAAAGAAATGAAACAAACTACAATGGGAAGTAAAAAAAATCAAGCTGCATGTCCGCATAAAAATAAAGAACTGCAAATCATAATCCAAAAAAATGTCGTCCAAAGTCAAATGTAAAAAAACTATCTATCAAATCAAGAACTATGTAAAAAACTCAAAAGGGTCAATGAGCCCAACTGTACAAAGGAAACCTAAAAAAAATCCTAACTAAAAAGCAACTATATACAAAAAGTGGAGCAGTGTCCGTCAACTCCAAATCATAAGAAAAAACAAAGGAAACCTAAAACTAAAGAACTATATACAAAGGCGGCGGGCAAGTCCAGCGGCTCACTCCGTGGTGTCCCGGGCCAGGGCATCATCGAACTCCTGTTCGATGTCCAGGAGGCGGTCCAGTTCCATGGCCCTGAGGGTCCGCAGGGACGACGCCGTGTCCTCCTCCAACCCCCTGCGGATTGCCTCGAGGCACTCGGCCCGCCTCAGGGCCCTCCGCATGGAGTTCTCCGCCCTGACCATTGTGAGCCGCGCCTCTTCCGCCCGCCGCCGCTCCGCACCTATGGCGTGGCCCAACCGCTGCCACACGGAAGACACTCTCTGTCCTGGGTCCTCCTGCCCTCCGGCCGATGCCTGCCCCTCCGATGTCGAAGGCCCCGAGCCTTCATGGCTCCCACCATGTTGCTGCTGCCTGCACATCCTCCGCCGGCTGGGGTGCAGTTGTTGATGTGGCCACCCCTGCTGGACGTCCGACTCCCGACTGTGGCAGGGATGCCTCCTCCACCAGCCTGGCCGCACTGTCAGAGGCAGCTCCACAGGGCACCCAGGTGACTGATGGGTGGGAAGATGGCACAGAGGACGACTGGCGCGTAGGGGGTCCAGTTGAGGAGGGGGTCGGAGCAAGCCCCATCAGACGGAGGAATCCGGCCTGGGTGACCTGTCCCAGCAGGCTGACGTGGTCAACGAGCAATTCGAGATGACGTGCAGTCTCTCCATGAAAAGACTGCAGGTCACCTCGAATGGCCCGTTGACGCCCGTTGACGCAACGCCACACCAGCCAGGACAGGCTCAACCCGGACCTGGATAGCCACGTCCGCAGGCAGAGGAAGGCCAGTTGAAGTCAGCTCATCCCCTGCCTGAAAACGGGTCTGGACGTAGGCATCCCTGCTGGTGCAAGATGATGCAGGGACAGGATCGGGGACAGGATTGCACACAGGCACCTCCGCGGCGGCCTGTGCTGCCTCCTGTCCCTGGTCCTGGACTGCACCACTAGCACCAGTGGGATCCCCACCTCCAGACCCCGTCTCTGGTGCTTGCACGGCCTCCTCCTCCACCAAACACCCCACCAACCTGGATGACTCCGTGCCATCTTCCCCTGTTGGGCCCTGTGGGGTCCCAGCTGCCCCTTCTGCTGCCGAGGAGTCCAACTCCAACCTCCGCCTCTTGGACCTCCCCCCGGCAGCTGCGGCCTGGGACGCGGCACCGGACTCCTCACTCCCCAACACGGGAGGGGAGCCGGGCCTTGCGTCTCCGGCTGGCGGTGGGATCCCCGCCGCTGTGCTCCACAGCACCTTCTCCGCCCTCTTCATCAGTTGACGCTGCAGACAGGGAGAAACAAAACACAGGCATCAGGGCACTGTACAATGGACACATACACACATGACAGTTGCACATGAGTGGCATTGGCAAACCTCAGACATGTCATCACAATCCCCAACACACATGTCATTGCAACTCGCACACATGAGCCATACCACAGCCATATCGCAACTGCCACCACCATCCATACACATACAACAGCATGAGCAGCCAAAGGTGACCCAGACATCACATGCAACACAGGAAGTGCACCACACATGTACACACACCACCACACTTGCATGCTTGTGTACACCTCTGCCAAGTGTCGCACTGTTCAGACGGGCATCCATGTCACATCTGCCAATCAGTCTTCCACATACCGCAGTCACATGCATCCATGTTGCATCACTGTTGCACCCTTGTCAAATACACACACATGCACATGTACACAGTGCTCATACATGCAGCCGAAAACAACATACATGCTTGACATCACGGACATGTCTACTTAAATACACATTCATCCAAACATGTGTGCACACACAACTGCATTTGGCATGCAAGCCTACACACACAAGCACCATCCATGTCTCACACATTACAGCCCTCGCATGTGTCAGCCCCACGGCCCTGGACACCCCCACCCATACTCGACCCCATACAAACAGATGTGCAACCTGTACACTACCGAATAATCACCACACGCACTGCTCACAATCAGGATGCATGTGCACTCACCGCTCGACTCCAGACGGGTCTGCTTCTCCAGAACCTGGACGTGGAGCGCTGGGGATATGCGTTCCAGGACCCTCATCTGTTCTTCCGACAAGTGGCCCCGGCGCCCCTTGGCATCCGCTGCCTTCAAGAGGCGCCGGGCCTTGTTCAGGGTCCTGGACCTGAAGTCCTCCCAGCGCTTCCTGACATGTTGGAAGTCGCGGACTGCCACCCCCTCCGCGTTGATGGCAGTCACGATGTCAGTCCAGATCCGAGTCCGTCCTTCCTTGTCGGCGCGGGAACTTCCGAAGAGGGCATCATACTGCCCCAGGACTTGCTCCACCAGGATACCAACTTCGGTGGCACTGAAGCTGGTGCCCCTCTGCCTCTCTGGCCGCGGGTTGTCAGTGGTCACAGATGGTGTTTGCCCACATGACAACCCCAGAGGCAGGAGTGCGTGGGCAACTGGGTCCTGGGGCTGGGCTGTGGAGCGATGGAATACCAGTCGGGAGTCTTCGGTTCTAGCAGGGGTGGTCACAGCAACAGCACCCCTGGCTGATGTGCAGGCAGCAAATGGCAGTGCACGTGGGCAGCAGGCAGTCAGGCAGCAGCAGATGGCAGGTGGGAGCGTGCTCAGGGCTCTGGGGGGCAGTAGTTCGGCCTTCTGGGCAGGAGCGTGGTCTTCCGTGTGCATACGCGTGGCCAGCTTGATACGGAGTGATTTGGCACGTGAAAAGTCTGCACGTCAGCGTGAAATTCGAGGAAAGGCCCTTAGCGCGTAAGCGCGTCAGCACGCATACGCAATTCTATTGGACCAAAGGCCCTCAGCGCGTAAGCGCGTCTGTGACGTGACCCGCACAGGTGTTTCCCACACAGCACGTGATGACAGAGCACACGTGGAAAGACTGCACGTCAGAGTGTCATCGCATGTCATTAGACAGCACTTCAGAGTGTCATCGCGTGTAATTGGTGGGAATGGGCCTAGCGCGTACACGCGGCAGTGACAAAGCGTGTAATTGGTGGAAATGGCCCTACACGCAGAAGTAACAAAGCGTGTAATTGGTGGAAATGGCCCTAGCGCGTACACGCCGCCTAAGTGACGCTGGACGTGTGGGCCTGTATAAAAGGTACGTGTAGAACACCATTTCCTTGTACGTGCTTTTTGTGGAGAGCGAGTGGGTGAATTCTGTACTTCTTGTCGTTTCACACGCGATTTACTTCACGGCGTTTCAAGTTCGTATTCCCTGTTACCTCTGACAGCTTTTTCTCTTTTTTCTCTCTGGTTTACCTGGGCCTGTTCCCTCAAACAGTGTTCCCTTCTACTGTTGTCCTGTCTCCTCAGACAGCGTACAAATCTTCTTTTGGCAGGGGTGTTGCCACCCAAACGCGCTCCTTTTTCACGCTCTTTTACCTGGCAGACGGTGAGTCACGCACGTATCTAACATCTGTGCTTGCCCCGTGTGTAGCCTACTCCTTCAGAGGTCATTCTAGGCTGCGTGTGACACGCATACGTTCATTCTTGTGTTACTGGGTGCCACAGCGTAGTGCAGGTTTTTCTTTCTGCACACGTGGTCTAGGAGGGGTTGCGTGCACCTCATCTCCCTTTTTTGGGGCTCCTGTGCGTAGCGTGACCCGTCATCTTTCCCCAGGGGTTACATTCAGCCTTGCAAGAGCACTAGGGTACAATTACCATCTGGTACCCAACCCCTTTGACCCCCAATTGCCCAGGACAATAGTTTACAGCCACTCCCATACGCACATTTACATCAGTGCCATGGCTGGGAGGCGAGGATTCCGTAAGGGTGGCAAAGGTGGAAGAGCCACAAGTGGTGGCCGTGGTGGATCCGGTAGGGGACGTGGTCGTTACTTGCAGGGTGAGCCTGTCCCCCCATGTGTGGAGGACCAGTCAAGGGCACCCATAGTCCCCCCCCTCCCGTTGAGGCTGATGTGGCTGACACCATCCATGCTCAGCCCTTGTTGGACCAGCCCATTGTGGCACCAGACCTGGCTGACTCCATGGCTGACTTCCAGGTCAGCAGGCCTATGACACGTGCGCTGGTGCACGTTGATGTCACCATGCCATGTGCATCTGGGGCAGCAAGGTCATCTGCTGCCCCAAGTAGGCAGGGCGGAGAGGCTGCAGGGGCAGCTGCGGCTCCATCCACCCAGCCCTCACACACCCAGCCAGGACAGTGTCGATCCTAGTCCATCCTGCTGACATTCCCCCTGACACCATCACACTTGAGCCAATGCCTGCACCAACTCCCATGCTGAGTGTGCAATCCCACACTCCTGATACAGAGTCCACCAGGGCTCCTGCCCCTAGTGTCCAGAGTGGCGCAATACACTCAGGATCACCACCACCTTCCAAGCGGAAGAGGAAGAGTGCTCGTCCGGCACAGGCTGATGCCCCAGACACGGCTACACAGTCCGGCCCGTCGAGGAAGCCCAGCTTCACGGATGACAAACTGAATGCACTTGTCGAGTATATGTCCGCACATGACAACGAGATGGTCATTGTTGCAGGATCCAAGACCACACCTGCACAACGCCAGGCACACTGGCAGACCGTTGCGGACATCGTAAGTGCCCTTGGAATCGTGAGGCGCACAGCCAATGATTGCTATAAGCGCTGGAATGACCTAAAGCGCAGGCCAAAGAGTAAGCTGGCCTCAAGTCATGCCGCAACTCTAGTGACTGGAGGTGGGTCTCCAGTAGTAGACATGGAACTCACTCCACATGAGTCAGTCGCTGGGACCTACGTCACGGAGGAACAGATCCAAGGCGTGGGAGATCTGCCTGATTACGAGGCATTGTCCGGTGAGTGCACATGCGTGTGTGTGTCATCCATGTGCATGGTGTGTGTGAAGGCTTCTGTTTGTGTGCCAGGTGAGAGTCGTATGGGTCAGCCATGTGCTTCATGCAATACATCCTGCGCAGCTGCATTTGGCCATAGCAGTATCCCTTCTGCCAACAGTAGACATCTAGCCCAACTGCACGCCAGTTGCCCTTGAAGTGTCACCTTGCCACAACATTGTTGCTTATTTTTCACAGTTCATTCAGTCAGATTGTTTGCATTCCAACACTTTTACTAGGCATTTCGCAGTCCTCTAGTCACATGTCTGACATGGCTATGGTAAAGTGGAGTGACTTTGTTACCTGGATATCATTTGTTCACACATGTCCCTGTGCAATTGGACCATTTCGGACTGGCAGCTCCAGGTGAAAAATCTGACCTGTTTGAATTAGAAAAGCTATTACATGCGGGAACTGGACTGAATGAATAGGTGCTGCCCTCCTCTCCATCTTCACTCAATAGCAATGGTACATGCCATCTGTGTGCTGGCATGTGTGTTTCACCTGGCAATCACAGGCCAATGTGTGATGCCACTGCCAGGCAGCATGCAGAAAATGTGTTCATCTTCCATCTTGGTGTCATCAGTGTGTGCCATTTGCCTGCCCTTCATATGCAGTGAGGGTGCATGCATGGGAGGGTTTTAGTCATGTGGGACATGTGTCAATCAAGTACTGGTTCTCTTGCTTCTCAGCCCTCATTGTGTGCCATGGTGCTAATGCCTGTTTCCATTTCTTTGTTTTTATGTCTTTGCAGGGGAAGACGCACCTGATACTGCTGGGGTTGTGGAGATGGTGCAGACCCAGGAGGGGTCCGAGGGCCGACCAACCACCAGTGAGGGACGTGGTGTGGTGGTGGGTGAGAACCCACAAGTGCTGCAGGTCGTGCTCTCAAGGGGTGCCTCTGGCTGCACCTCCCCCGAGCTGTACTCAGCTGTTGATTCAGATGAGACCTACGTGCCGTCGCAGGTGAGTGTTCCAGGGAGGGATTCTGTTCTGTCCCACCCACCTGCACCAGGGTCAGAACCCTCAATGGGGATGTCAGTGTTGGCAGCTACGCCTTTGGTGGTTACGGATGCAGGGTCACACTCCGCGACATCTGATCCTGTTCCTGGGCCAGCAGATCAGAGGGGGAATGCACTCCTGCAGCCTCAGGCAGTGCCGGCACAGCAAGGCGCAGTTCGCCTTGCCCCAGACAGGTGTGGTGCCCGCCGACGTGGTGGCCGTACGCCACCTGGCAATACCGCATGGGAGCAATCCATTTACGGTATGGCAACCCAACAGGCAGCATCATCCGAGATGATGGCTCAGGCCATGGATAGGGTGGCCACTTCCATTGTCCCCCCTGAAAGGCTGATGGAGCGACTACAGCAGGTAACCGACTCCATCTGCCAGTCACACAGGGAGGACATGTTGGCGTCCAACAGGGACAGGCGGGCGGCACTGGCGACTCTGCAGGAGGCCATCTCCATAGAGTCCCAGGGCCACAGGGAAGCCCTGAGGCAGGAGCTCCTTCACCTCAGGACAACTCTTGTTGAGCTTGAGGCTTCAACACACCAAAGGACAGAACAGCAGCTGGAGCGTCTCACCCGTACGCTCTCAGCTGAGATGCAGGCAACGAGGGCGGAGGTCCGGACATCCCGTGAGTTGTTGCATGGGGACCTCCGCACACTCATCCTCCAGAACCAGACCTACCACACCCGCATGCTTGCAGCCATGGAGGAGCAGACTAGGGCCTTGCGTGGGCTGCCTCCCATAGTGCAACCACCTCCGGATGCAGCTGCACAGGGTGATAATAGCGACAGCAGTGATACTCCCACAATAGGGTAGCCGTGTGGCCCATGAGCCCATGGAGGTGTTTTTTTTTCCCAGGATCCATGCAGGTGGTTTCTGGTGTGCATCCTGTCCTCGGACCTCCTGGGTGGCCTCCCCAACCCCCCCGGGCCCATCAATGGCCATTTTTTATTTTTTTTTATTTTTATTTTTATTTTTATTTTTATTTTTATTTTTATTTTTAATTATATTTTCGCAATTTTTTTGGGACAATGTGTTGGCTTCCGTGGTTCCTGTGGGCATACGCTGCATTGTGGCTGGGCACATGCAGGCTTGTCATGTATTTGGTTCAGATGCTTGGGTTAGAGTCACACACACCCCTCCTGCTTCCCGTTTCCATGGGCTTGCAAAGGGTGTGCCCAAGTGACATTGACGTACATGGTGACATTGGACTCCCACTACATGTGTGGGTAGTCTAGTCAATACTGTGTATACATTCCTAGTGCATATTGCTGTTGTGTTGTACACTGCATGTTGCATTGATGTGTAACTCATCATCTGTGTCTACCTCCCAATTTGCAGGTCCCTTCCTCATGTCTACACAAGGCCCTCTAGTTTGGAGATGGGGTCCATGTTGGCAGCAGTGCACCTACAACTCTACATGGTGCCAACACTGCACAGTTGGTAGTGTTGGGAGTGCAGGCATTTCCAGGTGGTGAGACTACTAATATATAACATTTGTGATGTCATGTTGATGGTAGTACCTGCTCAAGTTTGTTGTTGGTCCTGCATTACTGTGAGCATTTCAGGTGTTGCAAGTTTCAATTAGGGACACTCTACATTGTGACACTAGTGTCATGTTGTGGGGATTAGTTTGTTTACTTGCAAATAGCATGACATGGCACGGTGTGTCGTGTGGCGGTGCTGGGGATGGGTTGGCTGACATGGCACTGTCCTCTTGTTGCATTTTGCAAGTGGGTATTCATTTTAGCTGCTTGAATGTTTTACTTCACAAAACTGCATTGGTGGTGTCTGTGTGGGTAGGGATGCACACATTGTGACACTTCCAGGTGAACAATCTCAGGCTGATATGGTGTTGACGGTTCATTCTCCAGACATTCAGGATCAGTGTCAGGTTGAGTCATCATTGATTGTCAGATGGAATGTGCCAGGGCAGTGTGCACTCCACAGGGGTGTGATTTCTATGTGAAGTAATTAGCCACTAGCTGTGTACAGGCTGCCTCCCCCCGTGCCCTTTCCTTTCCCATGCGCACCGGCTGTGCATGTGGTTGGGGATGTGGGGCCACCACCATGTCCACGGCCAGGCCCCGGCGTGTTGCAACGTTGTGCAGGACACATGCTGCCACTATGATCCTGCACACTACTGGGGGAGCGTACAACAGCTGCCCGCCAGAACGGTCAAGGGAGCGAAAGCGTGACTTTAACACTCCGAATGTGCGCTCCACTATGCCCCGGGTTGTAATGTGGGCTGTGTTATATCTTACCTGGGGTGGCGTGGTGGGGTTCCGAATTGGCGTCATCATGTGGGGGCTGAGAGGGTAGGCACTGTCCCCTGTGGAGGTGGTGATTGGTATCATTGGTGGGGTTGTGACCTTGCTCAGTATCTGACATGCATGCATGTGCAGTGGCATTCATACTCACCAAGCAGCCATGTATCGCCATGCCGCCCAGCTTCTAGGTCCCGGCTTAGGGTGGACATTCGGTAAATGAAGCTGTCGTGGGTTGACCCGGGATGGTTGGCAAATACTGAGGTGATGATTCCCTTGGCATTACATACTACCTGCACGTTGATGGAATGCCAGTGCTTGCGGTTCCTATAGATGTGCTCTGATGCCCTGGGGGGACGTAGAGTCACATGGGTGCAGTCAATGGCACCTAGCACTTTGGGGAATCGTGCCACACCGTAAAAATCCAGGGTGGCAGCATGCCTTTCTGCAGGTGTTCTGGGCAGGTATATGTGCCTGCGGACTGATGGGCGTGCAGTGATGATGTTCAAGACCTGGTGTAGGCAGCGTGACTGGGTGGCCTGTGATACCCCACCCACAATGGCACTTGTCCGCTGAAATGATCCTGTGGCCAAGAAGTGCAGTACATTGAGAACCTTCTCCAGGGGGCTGAGTGCTTGGGAGCACAGGGTGGGTGATGTGAGGTCATCCTCCCACTCACTCACCAGGTCCAGTATAATGTGTGGTGGAAACCTGTAACTCCCATGCACCTGGTCATCAGGCATCCCGAAAAGGCTGGTTCTGGGTGTGAATATTCTGGCCCTGACTATCCTCCTCCTCCTCCTTTGGTAGCCCACGCCCACTGCTGCTAGGAACGGTATGTTCATCCTGGGTCTGAGCTTGTTATTTTGTTAGCGCGCAAATTAATGCGTTGCGCGTGTTGTAGGCGAGCGTGTGACCCGCGCACCCCTGAAATCCAGTACCCAGTCCAATAGCGTGTGGAAATTCCCGCGCACCCCGGGATACAGGTGCGCTGACGTACTTGCATGTGTAAGTGCCCACGCACCCCTGATATACACGTACATAGGCCAATCGTGTGTACGCGCACTTTTGTCCAATTACACGCGATGACACTCTGACGTGCTGTCCAATGACACGCGATGACACTCTGACGTGCAGTCTTTCCACGTGTGCTCTGTCATCACGTGCTGTGTGGGAAACACCCGTGCGGGTCACGTCACAGACGCGCTTACGCGCTGAGGGCCTTTAGTCCAATAGAATCGCGTATGCGTGCTGACGCGCTTACGCGCTAAGGGCCTTTCCTCGAATTTCACGCTGACGTGCAGACTTTTCATGTGCCAAATCACTCCGTATCAAGCTGGCCACGCGTATGCACACGGAAGACCACGCTCCTGCCCAGAAGGCCGAATTACTGCCCCCCAGAACCCCGAGCACGCTCCCACCTGCCATCTGCTGCTGCCTGACTGCCTGCTGCCCACGTGCACTGCCATTTGCTGCCTGCACATCAGCCAGGGGTGCTGTTGCTGTGACCACCCCTGCTGGAACCGAAGACTCCCGACTGGTATTCCATCGCTCCACAGCCCAGCCCCAGGACCCAGTTGCCCACCCACTCCTGCCTCTGGGGATGTCATGTCGGGGCAAACACCATCTGTGACCACTGACAACCCCCGGCCAGAGAGGCAGAGGGGCACCAGCTTCAGTGCCACCGAAGTTGGTGTCCTGGTGGAGCAAGTCCTGGGGCAGTATGATGCCCTCTTCGGAAGTTCCCACGCCGACAAGGAAGGACGGACTCGGATCTGGACTGACATCGTGACTGCCATCAATGAGGAGGGGGTGGCAGTCCGCGACTTCCAACATGTCAGGAAGCGCTGGGAGGACTTCAGGTCCAGGACCCTGAACAAGGCCCGGCGCCTCTTGAAGGCAGCGGATGCCAAGGGGCGCCGGGGCCACTTGTCGGAAGAACAGATGAGGGTCCAAGAACGCATATCCCCAGCGCTCCACGTCCAGGTCCTGGAGAAGCAGACCCGTCTGGAGTCGAGCGGTGAGTGTACATGCATCCTGATTGTGAGCAGTGCGTGTGGTGATTATTCGGTAGTGTGCAGGTTGCACATCTGTTTGTATGGGGTCGAGTATGGGTGGGGGTGTCCAGGGCCGTGGGGCTGACACATGCGAGGGCTGTAATGTGTGAGACATGGATGGTGCTTGTGTGTGTAGGCTTGCATGCCAAATGCAGTTGTGTGTGCACACATGTTTGGATGAATGTGTATTTAAGTAGACATGTCCGTGATGTCACGCATGTATGTTGTTTTCGGCTGCATGTATGAGCACTGTGTACATGTGCATGTGTGTGTATTTGACAAGGGTGCAACAGTGATGCAACATGGATGCATGTGACTGCGGTATGTGGAAGCCTGATTGGCAGATGTGACATGGATGCCCGTCTGAACAGTGCGACACTTGGCAGAGGTGTACACATGCAAGCAAGTGTGGTGGTGTGTGTACATGTGTGGTGCACTTCCTGTGTTGCATGTGATGTCTGGGTCACCTTTGGCTGCTCATGCTGTTGTATGTGTATGGATGGTGGTGGCAGTTGCGATATGGCTGTGGTATGGCTCATGTGTGCGAGTTGCAATGACATGTGTGTTGGGGATTGTGATGACATGTCTGAGGTTTGCCAATGCCACTCATGTGCAACTGTCATGTGTGTATGTGTCCATTGTACAGTGCCCTGATGCCTGTGTTTTGTTTCTCCCTGTCTGCAGCGTCAACTGATGAAGAGGGAGGAGAAGGTGCTGTGGAGCACAGCGGCGGGGATCCCACCGCCAGCCGGAGACGCAAGGCCCGGCTCCCCTCCCGTGTTGTCATCTCGTCGGGGAGTGAGGAGTCCGGTGCCGCGTCCCAGGCCGCAGCTGCCGGGGGGAGGTCCAAGAGGCGGAGGTTGGAGTTGGACTCCTCGGCAGCAGAAGGGGCAGCTGGGACCCCACAGGGCCCAACAGGGGAAGATGGCACGGAGTCATTCAGGTTGGTGGGGGGTTTGGTGGAGGAGGAGGCCGTGCAAGCACCAGAGACGGGGTCTGGATGTGGGGATCCCACTGGTGCTAGTGGTGCAGTCCAGGACCAGGGACAGGAGGCAGCACAGGCCGCCGCGGAGGTGCCTGTGTGCAATCCTGTCCCCGATCCTGTCCCTGCATCATCTTGCACCAGCAGGGATGCCTACGTCCAGACCCGTTTTCAGGCAGGGGATGAGCTGACGTCAACTGGCCTTCCTCTGCCTGTGGACGTGGCTATCCAGGTCCGGGTTGAGCCTGTCCTGGCTGGTGTGGCGTTGCGTCAACGGGCCATGCGAGGTGACCTGCAGTCTTTTCATGGAGAGACTGCATGTCATCTCGAATGGCTCGTTGACCACGTCAGCCTGCTGGGACAGGTCACCCAGGCCGGATTCCTCCGTCTGATGGGGCTTGCTCCGACCCCCTCCTCAACTGGACCCCCTACGTGCCAGTCGTCCTCTGTGCCATCTTCCCACCCATCAGTCACCTGGGTGCCCTGTGGAGCTGCCTCTGACAGTGCGGCCTGGCTGGTGGAGGAGGCATCCCTGCCACAGTCAGGAGTCGGACGTCCAGCAGGGGTGGCCACATCAACAACTGCACCCCAGCCGGCAGAGGATGTGCAGGCAGCAGGAGGCAGTGCACGGGCAGAGGCAGAGCAGCAGCAGCAACATGGTGGGAGCCATGAAGGCTCGGGGCCTTCGACAT
The DNA here is from genome assembly GCF_040938575.1 of Ambystoma mexicanum. Classification (NCBI taxonomy): domain Eukaryota; kingdom Metazoa; phylum Chordata; class Amphibia; order Caudata; family Ambystomatidae; genus Ambystoma; species Ambystoma mexicanum. Next base: position 359,319,839 of record NC_090926.1, on the reverse strand, counting down.
CGGAGGGGCAGGCATCGGCCGGAGGGCAGGAGGACCCAGGACAGAGAGTGTCTTCCGTGTGGCAGCGGTTGGGCCACGCCATAGGTGCGGAGCGGCGGCGGGCGGAAGAGGCGCGGCTCACAATGGTCAGGGCGGAGAACTCCATGCGAAGGGCCCTGAGGCGGGCCGAGTGCCTCGAGGCAATCCGCAGGGGGTTGGAGGAGGACACGGCGTCGTCCCTGCGGACCCTCGGGGCCATGGAACTGGACCGCTTCTGGGACATCGAACAGGAGTTCGATGATGCCCTGGCCCGGGACACCACCGAGTGAGCCGCTGGACTTGCCCGCCGCCTTTGTATATAGTTCTTTAGTTTTAGGTTTCCTTTGCTTTTTCTTATGATTTGGAGTCGACGGACACTGCTCCACTTTTTGTATATAGTTGCTTTTTAGTTAGGTTTTTTTTTAGGTTTCCTTTGTACAGTTGGGCTCATTGACCCTTTTGAGTTTTTTACATAGTTCTTGATTTGATAGATAGTTTTTTTACATTTGACTTTGGACGACATTTTTTTGGATTATGATTTGCAGTTCTTTATTTTTATGCGGACATGCAGCTTGATTTTTTTTACTTCCCATTGTAGTTTGTTTCATTTCTTTAGCATTCTTTCTTTTTTTCAATACAATTTTGTTTTCATACTTCACTGTGTGGTATCATCTCATTGGTTTCATGCATGTCATGTTGGGTGTTTTCCCATTCAATTGCAAACATTGTGTGTGACGGACATGGGTTCATTTGCTTCATGAACATTGAGGGTGTGACATGTAATTTCCATTTCCATGTGGGTGAATGGGTTACTTGGTAGGGCTTTTTGGCTGTGGAGGCTGACCATAACGCACATGATTGGGGATTGTGAGGACCTGGTCGAGGGTGCCCCTGGTGGCTGGGGGGTGGTGGGAGACATGAGTGGGGGCCTGGTGGAGGGTGCCCTTGGATGCTGGGGGGTGGGGGTGCAGGGGGACATGAGTGGGGGCCTGGTGGTGCTGCCCCTGCACTGCTGGGGGGTGGGGGTGGTGGGAGACATGAGTGGGGGCCTGGTGGAGGGTACCCCTGGTGGCTGGGGGGTGGGGGTGGTGGGAGACATGAGTGGGGGCATGGTGGAGGCTGCCCCTGCACTGCTGGGGGGTGGGGTGGTGTAAGACATGAGTGGGGGCCTGGTGGAGGGTGCCCCTGGATGCTGGGGGGTGGGGGTGGTGGGAGACATGAGTGGGGGCCTGGTGGAGGCTGACCCTGCACTGCTGGGGGGTGGGGGTGGTGGGAGACATGAGTGGGGGCCTGGTGGAGGGTGCCCCTGGTGGCTGGGGGGTGGGGGTGCAGGGGGACATGAGTGGGGGCCTGGTGGTGCTGCCCCTGCACTGCTGGGGGGTGGTGGGAGACATGAGTGGGGGCCTGGTGGAGGGTGCCCCTGGTGGCTGGGTGGTGGGGGTGGTGGGAGACATGAGTGGGGGCCTGGTGGAGGCTGCCCCTGCACTGCTGGGGGGTGGGGGTGGTGGGAGACATGAGTAGGGGCCTGGTGGTGGCTGCCCCTGGTGGCTGGGGGGTGGGGTGGTGGGAGACATGAGTGGGGGCCTGGTGGAGGCTGCCCCTGGTGGCTGGGGGGTGGGGGTGGTGGGAGACATGAGTGGGGGCCTGGTGGAGGGTGCCCCTGGATGCTGGGGGGTGGGGGTGCAGGGGGACATGAGTGGGGGCCTGGTGGTGCTGCCCCTGCACTGCTGGGGGGTGGGGGTGGTGGGAGACATGAGTGGGGGCCTGGTGGAGGGTGCCCCTGCACGGCTGGGGGGTGGGGGTGGTGGGAGACATGAGTGGGGGCCTGGTGGTGGCTGCCCATGGTGGCTGGGGGGTGGGGTGGTGGGAGACATGAGTGGGGGCCTGGTGGAGGCTGCCCCTGCACTGCTGGGGGGTGGGGGTGGTGGGAGACATGAGTGGGGGCCTGGTGAAGGCTGCCCCTGGATGGTGTGGGGTGGGTGGGGGGAGACATGAGTGGGGGCCTGGTGGAGGCTGCCCCTGGTGGCTGGGGGGTGGGGGTGGTGGGAGACATGAGTGGGGGCCTGGTGGTGGCTGCCCATGGTGGCTGGGGGGTGGGGTGGTGGGAGACATGAGTGGGGGCCTGTTGGAGGCTGCCCCTGCACTGCTGGGGGGTGGGGGTGGTGGGAGACATGAGTGGGGGCCTGGTGGTGCTGCCCCTGCACTGCTGGGGGGTGGGGGTGGTGGGAGACATGAGTGGGGGCCTGGTGGAGGGTGCCCCTGCACGGCTGGGGGGTGGGGGTGGTGGGAGACATGAGTGGGGGCCTGGTGGTGGCTGCCCATGGTGGCTGGGGGGTGGGGTGGTGGGAGACATGAGTGGGGGCCTGGTGGAGGCTGCCCCTGCACTGCTGGGGGGTGGGGGTGGTGGGAGACATGAGTGGGGGCCTGGTGGAGGGTGCCCCTGGTGGCTGGGGGGTGGGGGTGGTGGGAGACATGAGTGGGGGCCTGGTGGAGGGTGCCACTGCACTGCTGGGGGGTGGGGGTGGTGGGAGACATGAGTGGGGGCCTGGTGGAGGCTGCCCCTGCACTGCTGGGGGTGGGGGTGGTGGGAGACATGAGTGGGGGCCTGGTGGAGGCTGCCCCTGCACTGCTGGGGGGTGGGGGTCGTGGGAGACATGAGTGGGGGCCTGGTGGAGGGTGCCCCTGGATGCTGGGGGGTGGGGGTTCAGGGGGACATGAGTGGGGGCCTGGTGGAGGCTGCCCCCGGATGGTGGGGGGTGGGTGGGGTGGGAGACATGAGTGGGGGCCTGGTGGAGGGTGCCCCTGGATGCTGGGGGGTGGGGGTGCAGGGGGACATGAGTGGGGGCCTGGTGGAGGCTGCCCCTGCACTGCTGGGGGGTGGGGGGGGTGGGAGACATGAGTGGGGGCCTGGTGGTGGCTGCCCCTGGTGGCTGGGGGGTGGGGGTGGTGGGAGACATGAGTGGGGGCCTGGTGGAGGGTGCCCCTGGATGGTGGGGGGTGGGTGTGGTGGGAGACATGAGTGGGGGCCTGGTGGGGGCTGCCCCTGCACTGCTGGGGGGTGGGGGTGGTGGGAGACATGCATTGTTGATCAGTAGAGAAAGGTGACATGTGGGTTGGCTGGGGGGCATGCCCACGGTGGATGGGCTGCCTGCGGGACATGAGCAGGGGTGCAGGGTAGTCCCCCGTGGTGTGGGCTGCCTGCAGGGGCCGTGGAGGTTGTGGAGCGTACACCTTGGAGGACCCACACGGCCAATTCACGTGTAGTACTCCCCAGAACCCCTGAAATACACATACCCTGCTGAAATCGCGTGTGGAACTTCCCGCGCACCCCTGAAATACACATACCCTGCTGAAATCGCGTGTGGTACTTCCCGCGCACCCCTGAAATACACGTACCCTGCTGAAATCGCGTGTGGAACTTCCCGCGCACCTTTGAAATGCACGTACCCTGCTCAAATCGCGTGTGGTACTTCCCGCGCACCCCTGAAATACACGTACCCTGCTGAAATCGCATGTGGAACTTCCCGCGCACCCCTGAAATACACGTACCCTGCTCGCACTGGGCCAATCGCGTGTGGAACTTCCCGCGCACCCCTGAAATCCACGTACCCTGCTGAAATCGCGTGTGGAACTTCCCGCGCACCCCTGGAATTCACATACCCTGCTGAAATCGCGTGTGGTACTTCCCGCGCACCCCTGAAATACACGTACCCTGCTGAAATCGCGTGTGGAACTTCCCGCGCACCCATGGAATACATGTACCCTGCTCGGACTGGGCCAATCGCGTGTGGAACTTCCCACGCACCCATGTAATACACGTACCCTGCCGAAATCGCGTGTGAGACTTCCCGCGCACCCCGGTATACACGCACACGTAATTTTTTGTCAGCGGGTGTCCGTGTTTGTGGGTACCCCTTTGCACGTCATTTGTCCTGGAGGGCCACAGTATAGGACATTCTTCATGGCTGTATATAGGTTCTATTTGTTGGCGCACCTTTTGGCGCACATTTCTTCCAGGCGCAGAGACGCTACCGCCTGCTTTCTTGTGGCGGTCGTGTTTGTGCCTGTGCGCTGCTTTGAGCGTGCGCTTTTTTGCCCTATTCTATTCCATGAATACGTGTTGTAGGCGAGCGTGTGGGCGTTCCGCGCACTTGTACCCTGTACTTCCCCCGTGACGCCCACGTTTTGGCAAGTTGTTCCCCATTCCGAGTGTTACGCCCCGTGTTCCGCCTACTTTTGTTGCAAGCGCCGCGCTATGTGCGATTTTCGCTGTGGCCTGTGCGATTTTCACTGTGACCTGGCGCACGCTGTTAGATGGCCTGTGCGCCAACGTGCGCCGCGCACTTTTTTTCGCACATCCGATGGTTTTCTCGCGCACGGCCTTCCATGAATCGATGTGCGCTGCTTTTCGTGCGATTTTCGCACTTGTACTGCGATTTTCGCTATTCCACTGCGAATCGCACGTTTTTGCCCACTTGCGCCGCGCTAATTATTCCATGAATCGGCCTCTAAATCTGTGCCCCTCACACACTGACAATGTTAGAACCTTTTTCATTCACCATACGGTTGTTCAACATGCACTCCATTTTCCAAATCTCTCATTTATTTCAGGTTCTGATTCTGCTAGAATAGATCCCTGGTTAAACGATTCATAAATCCGAACCAGAATAGATTCCACAAATCTTGGCCCTAAATATCCTTCTCCAACCTACCAGATACTCAAAGGTGTTCAGGTTTTAGACCCGTCAAAAGCACAATAATTTGGCTCTTCATAAAATGATGATCTGAGGTCGGAAATTGAATCAGAACCAGTAGGAGTGCTGATCCTATGCGCCCTCTTGGCAGACTTCCATACATATGATAATTTAATAATTACAGAACATTTATACCAACCTGTGATGGAAAGACTTCCAAGCTGAACCTCAATGAGTTGCAGACACCACTTAGTGCACTGCTGTCTGCAGAAATGTGACATTAGTTAAGTAGTTAATTCGAGTTAAAGGAACTAATCCATACTGAAATCAAATGAATGGCCCGATTGTTGACCTGTATTATGGTGATTTGTGAACTTGAAGCATTGTCATAAAACCCTATATTGCCAGAATGCCAATTAATTATATTACATCTGCTGCTACTCAACATAATTTCATGTTTCACCCGCAACATGCAGGAATCTGCTATCTAGGAAGAGGACCCTTTAATTATTCAATCTTCGGCCATGGAATGAAAAAAGAACAATATGCATTTAACAAAGGTGGATATATAATAATAATGTGTTAAGCTGCCACTAATTCAATGTCAATATTAGCTGGGCTGAATAAAGTAGCGGAAAAAGTAGCAGAAAAAAAGTAGCAGCAAAAGTAGCAGCAGGAAATATGACTTTGACTAAGATGTGAGATCATGTGCATATAAAACTGCTTAAGTATCAGACTTGGTTCTTTCTGCAAGTTTGCCACCCTGTTGCCACTGATGACTTGGGGCTGATAGTGTGTGTTCTAAAGCAACTGCTCAGATGTTGGGGTTGTCATTTTCAAGAGAGAACAAGTACACTGTTACTGATGTAGAATATGAAAAGAGAGCACAGAAAGTTACTGAAGTTGAAACTCTTGTATTCTGGCTGTCATGTTCTCATGTAGCAGGGATTAAAGTATCCAAAACATGCACATTTTGAAGTTCTCTTTTCGCAGGAACAATGTAAAAAATCCCTGGAACTACTGTATGCCACGTTAGAAGGTCAATCTCTGTTCATTATACGTAGGGGAATTAAGAACAGAAAAGTAGTATCACAAATGTTCTTGCCATCTCTACTATTCAGTCACTTTCACTACATACAGTCACCAAAGCTATCAAAGCTATGACATAACAGCAGCAACATTATTTGGGGGACTGTATGGACTTGGGGATGGTTTGTTGACTGGCTGCTGGAAAGGGATATGCAGGCAAAGTGTCATCCAAGTCCCGTGCATGCTCTTGCCTCACATTGCACAGAATAGATAGGCTACCGGCTGGCTTCCAGACTTTCCCCAGCACACAGTTTTATTGCAGAGTGTTTAAGCACATGTAGTGTTGCTGTTATTCTTTGTCCTGTAGCATTATGAGCCTATACACTTTAAACATTTGGGGGAGCAAGACAATGTGCCCTCCCACCATCTTCTAGCCACAAAGGTGCTAGTGGAAGTGGACGTGGCAGAGTTGAGTTGATGTGGTTTTCACATGCTGGTATTTTGCATTTTCTGATCTTTCATGTTGTCTTTGAAAGGTCTTCGAAAAAAAGTGAAAAGTTAACGTTGTCACACTCTATCTCTGTAACAGTGTCATTATCCTCTTCCTTCTTCTGTGCTGTTTGCAAAATAATGTGTTGTGACCTGGATTATGATGAGTACGTACTTTTACCTTGGTCATCTTCAACCTCATACTCATCATTATCATTGTCATCATTGTCCTCAAGCTCACCATCAATGGGTGAAGTATACCGGGAATAGTCCACATCCTTCATGTTTGCACTTTATTCTCCTGTATCATCAGTAGACACAATGGTCCTCATTACAACTTTGCCGGTCTGGAAACAACGGACCGGCAAAGCACAAGTCTGGTGGGCGTGTGCCATCCCGCTCAGCAGGTCTGACTTGCTGAGCAGACCGGCAACCCCCCACAGATGTTAACGGAAGCACCACCACCGTTATTAACGGTGCCAATGCTTCAGTGTTCCCCATTCCGATTAAGTCCTAAGGGACTCAAATGGGAATGGGGAACAACATGTTACTGGTGCCTGACTTACCAGCCGCCAGGGTAGTAATATCCCGGTGTTACCAGCAAGTCAGGCACCGATAACTGTTTACGGGTCTTGCGGCTACCTGCCGGTTTTACCAGCACGGTTGCCGCCGGACAAGTAATGCGGGCCAGTGTTTAACTTCTTTATGTCTTTTGCTCAAAAGATATTGTGCAGAAACTCGTCCACAAGCCTCTCCTTCACTCTGGAACCTTTAAGTCCTCCTTACATGTTGCCACTCCAAAAAATCACTTCATAGCCATAGGAAGAATGAACATTTCATAACCACTAATGCATTCTCTCACCTAGAAGAATTTCTAAGATTTGTGATTTTCGGCTTCCGAAGCAACACGTGTTACACTGAGTTACAGCCGATTTATGTTATTAAATATCCTGCCTGCATCCGAACAATTCTGTGATATTCGTCTGCTCACACTGACAAGACATGTTACATGCATGTTATGCATGGTGGTCAGATGCTGAAATTCTCCCCATCCTAGTACTGAAATGGCACTGTGACTTAGAGCCAAAGATTACAATCGTCTTCTGCCTATTGAACCCTTCTACGGATGGGTACCTCCCTAATTGGTCAGGCTGGACAAGACATAAGGAATCATGGTTACTGTTGAATTCATGACCCAGTCCCCTTACAAGAGGGCAAACGTTCATATATGGTGCCCTACACCATAGTGTCATTTTTTGAAAGTGCCTCTACCTATGGAATGAAGTGTAGTAAGAACTTCAACATTTTACACAATTTAACAAGACCACATGAATCTATTATTTTTCTCATACATTCTCCACAGATGATCAGTTTTAGAATAATGCTGGCAACTTCTATACACATGAAGTATGCATCCAAAACATCGAAGTGATAGATTATTGGGAAGATTAACTAGTATGTGAATACTTTACCCTGATGATCACATTCTTAGTGCAAGGATTAAGCAGACATGTCACACTTTGGATTTATATTCTTTAGAATGTCTTCCACCCCTACATTACCACTGCCACTTACAAAGGCAGGAGCCACTTAGAGTGACACATCTCCCCACAAACTCCTCTTCTTATCACTCATCGGTCAACACTTAAGAAATCCAAGACTTCTCTTCCAGAAATAGTGCTGACAAGGGGGCTACTTGTGGGCTGACCCTGACCTGTGACCTCCTGCGATCACAGGAATACATTCTGACTTCAAAAGTTAGTATGTGGGGCTAATTGTAGACCTCAAATATTTTCCACATTTGCTGCCTGTGGAGCAACCCTGATTTTCTCCACTGTGGTCAGTGGCATCTAGTGATTTTCTTTTTTCGAATTGGAGGGGTGTAAATAGTGCCGGTGAATATGTTGCAGCAACTTAGCATAGCAGAGGTTCAGGGGGTTCTTCTCACAGACACTTATTTTAAATAATGTTTACAATTGGCTCATTTTATAGCACACTATGTGGGGAAAATGGGCATGAGTCAGACCTTTGACAATCAGTTTTGAAGGAAAACATATGGACAAATGTAAAAGATTGCAAGTCACCAACAGTCTCATGCTGCCCTTTCCCACTACGTGCCATTATTCTGCCAGTATAAAACAGCATTTATATTTTGCCTGTTCCCATACATGGCCATGCTGGCTGCTGCAGTATATGCCAGTATTCCCACATAAGAACATACTATTTTTGCTTTGCCCATAATGCCAGCAATGAAACTATAAGAAAATATATCCATGATGGCTATGCCAATATAGGCCTGTATCCTAATGTAAGAACATACTCCTGTTAACTTTGGCCATAGTGCCAGTAGAACATGCCATGTTACTGTAATAAAACAAGCCTATAATGGCTGCACCAATGTAGGCTTGTAGACCCATATATGAATATGTATCATGTTGGATTTACAGATAATGCCATTCATAAATGCCACCCCACTGCATGAAATTTACCAATATAGCATGTAGGAACAGTATAATGTTGGTGGTTTCTACCATAATACCAGATGAAAAGGCTATGCCACAGTAAAAACATATGTCCACACTGGCTGCAACACCTCAGCCCTGTGTGGCAAAGTTAAAACACACACCATTTTGCCTTTGCCGACAATGCCAGTAAAATGTCTTTACACTGCAAGTAAAAGTGTCCATACAGGCTTCACCAATGTAGGCCAGTGCTCCCATGTAAAAATGTAATGTTTCCCTGACCATAATGATAAAGAATGACTGGGTTGATTCTCCCAGTCGACTGGAAGGGCCTACGTGGAAATCCACTCTACTTATTTCTTTGATTTATCATATTATGTATTCATTATATATTCATGTTCATTGAAAACTCTTCAACAACTTTGTTAGTTCAGATATAGTTGTCTTTATTATTCAAAACCACTTTACGGTAGGCCTATTGCAATAATTATTTCATCCAGTGCATTTCGGTCTTTATATGACCTTCTTCGGGGACTGTATTTCCAATTTCCTTGTATCCTTGGCTTTGTTCTTATATTCTCTGTTTTGGAAAATATTGCCAAACTTTTTATCCACTCTGACTTAATCATCTTTAAATTATTTTCTATAATCTTGGGTATGCTCCTCTTGTGATAGTTTGTTCTGGGTGATCTATTTCTGATCGGTCGTATATGTCAGTAATATGCTATTGTAGGAAAACATGTCTTTGCTGGCTGCACAAATGTAGCCATGGTCATGTAAGAACATTTGGCATGTTGGATTACCCATAGAGTCTGTTAATAAATGTCATTCCACTGTAAGAGAGCATCCCAGTGCTGGTTGCACAAACGTATCCATCCACTCATCATGTTGTCTTTGCCCATAATGCCAGTAAAAATGTCATGCACTGTAGGAAAATATGTCCTTGCTGCCTACAACAATGCATGTTAGGACATGTATTATGTTGGCTTTGCCTAAAATGGCAAAAAAAAAAAAAAACAATGCCACTTTAAGAAAACGTCAGTGCTGGTGGCCACTGAACATGCACACACGTAATATAAATACTACCTGGCACCTCCCTCTGCAACAGCTTCCCTGCCTCTCTCAGACTTGAGCAGGACCACCTAAGATTCCGGAAGCAACTCAAGGCCTTCCTTATCGCTTCAGCTTTTTCTCCCTCTCTGTCTCTCCTGCTGATGACCCGTCTGCTTCGGTAACTGGTTACCTGGCCACCCTCTGAACCTTAATGAGCACTAGGCCCATACACTACCAGTAGCCTCTTGCACTGCTGTGGTCTAGCGCACAATTACGGACTGTACCTGCAACCTTACAACCCCCTGCCTCCTAGCACTTACTCAGAGCCGGCCAACTCGGTGGCACTAACCGGAGCTTTGCCTATTATACTCTCCCCCCTCGCTTCACGTTGCACGTCTCCTCTCCCCTCTCCCTTGCATGATCTGAATGACACAAGGCCTAGTTAGATTATTTGTTCTGTCCTCCCTTTCTCTCCCCTTCCTTGTCGTGTCACGCCTAGAAACACTTTTGTGCAGGCACATTATAAATGACTCATCATATAATATCATTCAAATGCACACCCAATAATATACACTCTTTCATTTATGTGTGCAGTGATGTCATTCACATGCACACCAAAACAAAATACACACTTTTACCTAATTCACATGCTCACCCATACACTACAAAACTCTGACTGTACTTTCACATGTCACACACATTTGCATGTAGACTTAGACAGACACAATCCTTTGCATGTAGGCATACATATATACATCAAGTCGTGCATCATACAGAAATGTATTTCTTACCTGCAGATTTGGACTTCAGATGTCATCTCGTGTCCTGCCATCATCGACCACCAGTTCCTACAAACCACACCAACAGGAACTATGAAGCTTGCATAGCTTCCTGGTTACTGGCATGCACTGAGGAGCTGGAACACCACCATCCTGCCTCCCCAACCTCTCTGAATGTTCAGGGAGACTCATAAACACCCCCTACACACACATGCAGCCCTAGAGTTCAACTTGTATCCTCAATAGGCATTGCAAGGTTGGGGAAGCAAAAGGCCCTGGACCTGGCATGGTCATTTGGACGTGGGCATACAGACTAAGGTACTAAGTATTCAAGGAAAACTAACTATGTTTCCCTGCATGCGGTCAACATTCAGCCAAGTATCGTGTCCTCACCTTCAGCAAGCAGCTAATGACCCACCCAGTGTTTTCACTGGGATGGCTTGGGTTCTCCATAAAATGGGCAGGTCCCCAAGTAGTCCCCAGATGTTCATCCATTAGCAATCTGCAACCAAGTAAATTAAGCAAATGCATAATATTGTTTCAAATAACATTCACATTATTAAATCTTCTGTACATCATTTGCAATCATAAGTAACAGATTTGAAACCGATGTACCCCAGCAATAAGAAACATCGCATTTCAATGAAAAGATTGGGCCATTTCATTAAGGGAAAGAAACAGGGAGTGAGAAAGAAGAGAAAAAAGAGCAACTGGAAGTTTGTGCCAAATAATCCTTCAGTCCCAAACAATTATTTTCAATGAATGTGTTCACTCAAAAACACCAGGGTCAAGTGGTGCTGTTGCGCAGCAACATGAGATCATCACATTCTGAGCTCGCTCCACTCGGCGGATGTGACAAAGCCTCAAAACATCCAGAATAGCAATTGAAATACCTCTGGGTCTATGTGAAGGGACCGGGAATGCCTAAGGCTAATGAGCAGAGGGCTGAATAGCGGCATCGAGAGTGTGCAGGAGGATTTTGGAAGATTGCAGACCTTGATAACTCCCATCCAAGATGGTGACCGTGGATGACTCCAGTGCTGCAAGGGCCGTGGAGGACTGAGTACCCCCGGCAATGGGTTAGGGATCACTGCCGACCAAATGAGGCAGCTGTGTGTGAAGGCCAGTAACAGCTGGAGCTGGGCCGGAACTGCAGCCAGGCAGATGAATGATGCACAAAGATTCCAAGGAAGAGTAGGCCACCCTTGCAGTGCCCATGACAGCAGTACGGCAGTCCTTAGCAGTGAGTGAGAGCCGGAAGATATAATAGGGACGCAAAGGTGGACTGAGGGGCCTGTTGGGCCGACGGTGGAACACCCATCCATCCTCCCTTGCCTGTTGGTTAGAAGGAGGTCTGCACTGAGGGATCTTCCACCAGGCTCCCAGCAATGGGGGTGAAGCCCTGTGCACAGGGGAGATCCGGCAGGCGGGATTCCTGTGGTGAGATCCTACAGGGGACATCACTGGACATAGAGGTGCAAGCTAATACTGGCAATCCACATCTGTGAGTTGCATAGCATATTGATGCAAATAGCAAAGTGGGCAGACTGGGAGCTTTCACACAGCCAGACATGGGCAGGGACGTGGCCAAGGAATAGAATAATAAGGCAAGCATGCAGGCCAAGATTGGTTCTTATACCACTCCCACGCCTGGGGCATGAGATTCATTGTTGCACAGTGGATTGAAACAACTGGAAGAGTGCCTGCTGAGGTAATCCATGAAGGAGATCAAGAAAGTGATCCAAGAGGCCAAAATTATGCTAGAACAGAAGATTGGAACAGAAGTGGGATTCTTGAGATATGATCTTCAGAACTTCTCGACAAGAGTACGAGAGGAAGAGACAAGAACCTCAGAGGTGGAGGACTCAGTGAGCCCCATGGTGAAGGATATTCAGGATCTACTGAACAGAACAAGGACCCTGGAAGAAAGGGCCGAGGATGTGGAAGCCATGGCCCAACACAGCAATATTACAATATTGGGACTACCCAAAAAGATGGAGGGGCCGTCTGTGGAGTTGTACCTCAAAGAATGTCTAGTTTCTTCTTGTGGAAAGGGCCTGCAGGGTTCCAAGCAGGGGGTGTGCCATGAGGATGCTCACTGTGGCCTTTTATCGCCAAGGTGTTAAATTCCAGAGACTGAGATGGGATCATGTAGGCTGCCAGTAAAAAAAGGCTAATTGCAAGTGGATTGAGCAAAAGTGGTGCTCTACCCCGACTTCACAAGGTCAGTGCAGAAGGCAAGGCAATCGTTTGAGGCAGTGAAAAGTAGATTTAGAGACTAGGAACATAAATATACCATGCTTTTCCCAGGCTCCCTTTCTGTCCCTACCCCCCCAGGGCATATGATTGTTCAACGACCCCACAGAAGCATGGGGCGGGATTGATGGAAAATAACACAAAGAGACGGATAAGACCCAGGAATCCAACATGGGCCTGGTGAACAAGGAAAGGAATAATCAGTGAACTGAGTAACCAACAGGAAAATGAACACTTGTGGCCCGGAGCGCTTGATGGCGAGGCATGAGTAACCCAGGAGAATAATTCTATGGTGGACCAGGTCAGAGTGGAGCCAGCGACTATGGACAATTGCACCCCCTGAAACTCTCACCCAAGGGTGACACCGAAGGTTTTCTAGAATTTAAGGATGAACAATGCTTCTAGTTGAGGGAAATATGGGGAGAGGGGTAAATGAAAGGGGATGTTTAAGGTTAAGTTTTGTTTCCAAGTTGTGCATAAGCCTGCTCGCAAACCTGCAGCTGCCTACGTGGGTCCCCAGCTGCCACCCAGATTAACCGGCAGAGGGTTCAGAAAGGGTGATCAGGATCTCCCTGAAGTGCCTGACATGGAATGTCAATGGAATCCTTGACACAATCAAAAGGGGTCTACCTTCCTAAACAAACAAAAGGGGGACATAGTACTTCAACAAAAGACGTGTATTATAGGACCGGCACGTGCCTTCCTAGGAAGGGCCCAATATAATGTGGTGGAAATGCAGGATACATTTGGGGATCTAGAAATGTTGCCATTCTGATTAAGAAATCACTCACTGTTATTGTTTGGAAAATAGAAAGCGACTGCGGTAGGAGATATGTCCTGATAAATTGGAACCTGAAGTTGGAATCCATGACAGTAATAAGTATATACAAACCACCAACCCTTCAGGCGCACATGCTGAACACTTTCAAACACATCTGACAAAATTTGGGTCAGACATGACAGTGGTGGGGGGTGATTTCAATGAAACAGTACAACCAGAGAGGGACAGGTCATCACACACAGGAAGCCAAGGCTTGCTCGGGATGGGATCCCACATGTTCGTAGAGGCAGCGGGACTGTGGGGCGTGTTGAGGGGCTTGCATTCACAGAAACAAGGTTTCTCCTTTTATTCCAATGCACAGGAATCATTCTGACGACTGGATAACTTTTTTTCCTCGCAAGGGTGTTCATGGGAAGGGCTGAATAGTTGGCAAGAGTCATCTCAAATCTTGCCCCCTTATACATGAAGATCACAGTCAGGGAAGCAAGAATAGGAGGAGGATGGGGGCTGAATGCCAACTATCTAAAGAACCCCACGATCCTGGAATCACTAAAAGATGGCATGGAAGAAAATGTCTGCATGCATGTGGGATCGGTCAAAAGTCATACCACGGTGTGGGAGGCCTACAAACCACGTCTTAGGGGGCTACACAGAGAGGAAAGACAACTAGAACTTGGCCAGCAGGAGGCTCAAGTCAAAGAGGGGGAGAAAACATATGTAGAACATAACACTGAGGACGGTAGAAGAGACGTCATGAAGTCAGTAGATCACTACAGAACGCTAGCCCAGGATAACACAAACAAGGCGAAAAAAAAGTGAGACAATATGAATTAGGGGATACCTCTGGAAAACTGCTTGCCGGGATGGAAAAAAGGGCTGAGGCATCCAGGTGGGTGCCTGAAAAAATCGAACAATGTGGGAGAAATCTCTGAGACAGACAAGCAAATTGCTCAGGCCTATGCACAGTACTGTCAGGAACTGTACCAAGACAGAAGAGGACCCCGGGTAGGTGGCAGCAAAGGATACTTGGATGGGATCAGACTACCAACTATACCAGGGGATATGTAGCAAGTAATGGAGCATGACCACTCAGTGTAGCAATTGAAATTGGAAATCGGCCAATTGCAGCCAGAGAATAACTGGCACCTAGCAGGGTCTCAATGAAGTTCTGGATGAAACCTAAAGAACCAGTGACAGAAGCAGTGGTGGCAATATTCCTAGAAAATTATCAAAAGGGGGAGCTCTCTGAAGACCTGAGTACAGCAAGGATAGTGATCATACATAAAACAAAGAAAGCAATGTCCGAGCAGTGTGCAGCGTATCAACCAATCTCTATACTGAACAGGGAAACCAAAACAAGCGAAGGCCCTAGCAAACAGGCTGTTAGCTGTGATAAACTGAATGATTGACTCAGAATAATGTATCTTCGTACTGATGAGAACCACAAGAATGAACCTCAGGAGGGTGCAGAACACATTTGGACTGGCCTCACAACTGCAGGGGCTGCATGCATTTTTAGCCCTCGACTCGGAGAAGGCCTTTGACTCCGTCAGATGGGAATTTCGATGGGAGGTCATGGGGAAACTGTGGTTCGGCCCACGATACATGGCTTACGTGAAGGTACTTTACAGGAACCTACTGGCTAGCATGAGGGTTAACAGCAGAAGTCCAGGAATGAGACAGGGCTGCCCCCTCTTGCCTCTCCTGTTCCTAATGGCAGGAGAACTCCTAGCAGAGATGGGGAGGAAAGGACACAATACTGAATGATTTTCAAAGTCCAAGAGAAGAGAACTGTTGCATATCACTGTATGCTGATGCTGTCCTGATCTACCTGGGGGACATGAGAAATTCGGGAATGAGTGCGATGGAGTTGGTCAGTGTCTTTGGGGAAGACAGTGAGCTGAAGGTTAACTGGGAAAAGTCAGTGCTGCACCTGGTGAAAGGGGAAGCAGGGGTGATTCTGTCGATCACGAGGGATACCATCAAATGCCTTGGCATTAAAGTGGAAACAGAGAGCACAGATATTTTGCGTACCAATCTTGAACCATTGCTCGCACAACTTCAAGAAGGTGTGAGCACAGGGCGAACTTGACAATATCCATACTAGGGAATGCCAATCTATTTAAAATTATAGCCCTACCAAAACCTTCAGAATTCCCTGATAAAAATCCCCTAGTGCGTCTTCCAGAAAATCCAAAGCATACAAAAAGAAGTCATATGGGGGCAGCGTCCCCGAAAATAGCCCTTAAAATCCTAAGAGGCGGGTCTGGGAAAGGAGACTGGGACTTCCAGACAAACAGAAGTGCTAGGGGCTTGACATATATTTGACTAGAACGGGAATTGATGGATGGCCACCCCCCTTACAATGATTCACTGGAGTCACCAGGGCAAGAAGTTACCACAGGAAGGGCAGCGACTAATAATAATATGTAGAGAGGTAACAAAGAAAATGGGATGGGGAGGTAGAAGAACATTGAAGTGGCCCCTATGGGAGAACCCACACCTGCCCGAAATCATGAAACTAGGCCAAAAAAAAACACAGTGCTACACTAGAGGGTTCTTTGCCAGAAGGAATTATGCTCCTTTCGACACCTGATAGAAACAGTTAAGCTGACAGAAAGGGATCAATACACATATATGCTGCTGAAATATGTGATGAGTTCCGAAGGCAAAGACAATTGGGATATTCCAGAATAATCTCTGCTGGAGTTCACCATAATAGAAGGGGAATTTACGGGCGAAGCCATGATGATCCTATAATAGGCAATTTATAATTTCACCTCCCTGCCGTTAGTGATGCTGAAAACAGAATGCAAGAGCTACCTGGGGGTGCTGGCGGAGAAAGAGTGACTGGAAGCCGAGTGGAAACCAAGGGAAACCAACATCTCTAGCAGACTGTGCCTTTTCTAATACAATATTCTACATAGGATCTACTGCACCAGGGAGGGTTTACACCGTATGGGTAGGGCAGCAGACCCATCCTGTCTGAGATGCAAAACTGAGGTGGGTACGTTCCTACAAACTATCTGGCACTGTCTGTCTATAAATTCCTACTGGATGACAATTTTAGCTACAATGTCCAAGGCAATAGGTACTCTGATACGGAGATAACGAAAATAGGACTCATACCCATTTGGAATGCCATGGAGATTACATCACATGACACGAAATTGCCAGCAAAAGCCCTGATGGAGGGGAAAAGGGAATTGCCAGCCAAGTGAGGTAGGACGGATCACATGAGCACAGCACAGTGAAGGGAGGGAATGGAACACTGTCGCGTACAGGAAGAGAGTGGGCCTCATTCCGAGTACGGCGCTAACCAATGGCGCTATTAACGCCTTGGTTGATGCCGTACCCGGACCGGCAGCGCCTTGGTGGATGGTGGAATCACCGCCCCATTCCAAGGTTGGCGGGGCGGTAATTCCCCATTCACCAAGACTCTTCCCCATTCCCGAATGAGCCCCCATAGGGCTCAATGGGAATGGGGAAGATGCAAATAACGGTGACCGTTCATTACGGTCACCGTTATTGGCTTGGAGGCCCCTTTGCGCCCTCAACTTTAACACCTGCTCAAAGCAGGCGTTAAGGGCGAGGGCGCAGAGGGAACTCGGAGTATGGCGGTAAGGGATTACCGCCACCGGTCTCGTTACCGGTGGCCGATATCCCTTACCGCCATACTCGGAATGAGGCCCAGTGTGTATAGGTCTAGAGGTTACACTATGAAACATCTCAAGATTTGGGGAACGTGGCAGAATGTGGGTTAAATAAGGTAGCAGGGTCTGACGCACATGATGGAACACAAAGAATCAGGAAGCAAGGTATTGATGGACGGGATCACGGGGGTAGTGAGGCAGGGAGCCGGTGGATGTTGGGGAGGCGAGAGGGTGGGTGGAAGGTCACACGTTTGTTAGTATCCACTGGTGGACATGTTTTGTATGGTTTTGTACACGAAATTCCAAACCGAATACAAATGTCCACAACAAAAAGAAAAACATCAGTGCACCCAGATACTTGTCGATGGCTTCTTCACCTCATGCCAGTCTAACAGAGTAGTTAGGAACCTCTCATCTCTGGACTTACTCTTCGGATTTATATTTTTCAGAATTCAGCCTATCCCTGCATTACCACTATCTCTGACAAAGGCAGTGGCCACTAGGGGTGACACAGCACCAAATAAATACCTCTTCCTTATCTCTCACTTGCAACCTTCTTCCAGTTCGATTCCTGACATGTGGGATACCTGTGGGGCTCCCCTGCTCTGTGAGCTTGTATGGACCTATCTTACACCTACAAAAAGTTATACAACGTTTCCTCTTCAACCAGTAGTTTCTCTGCCCACAATAAGAGGTTGCACTGACATGCAACCATTGACTAAAATCCCTTCCTGCCTTCAAAGAAATATAACACTTCTTTGCGACTAGCATTTGGTCAGGTCATGAAAAATAAACGCTCATAGTTAGGGGTGCGTGAAATATGAATTGCGGTGGCAGAATTCTTGCAAAATGTGAGTATTTTTGCCCACTCCCTTCATTTAGCACATGAAACATCTTGACATTTCCCATTGTGCCTAATAATAATTGCTCACGTGCAGTTGCATCAAGCAGAAATCAACAATACAGTCCTGCTAAAAAACCATGATCCCGATTTCAAAATTATTTACGTGCTAAAGTACATTCAGCCGAACATGAAAAACATGCATAACCACATTTGCAAACATTATTAATGGCAATATACATTTAGCGGAAAACAAAAGACAAATGGCTAATTGTGTAAATGTTTATTCACGCAGAGAACGGATGACAGGCAGAAATGGAAAACCCACGTTTGGATAAAACACACACGAGTTTTGTCTCAACCTGGTATCTGCTTTCTCTTGGTGACTGTGACTGTCACTGGGAGATTGTGGTTTCTGAAAACACACAATTCAGGGTGTCTGTCTAATATGCTACTTGGCACATTACACGCCAAGCATGCTGCTAATGGGAAGATGTTGCTAGAGAAGGTAGTCTCCAAGTCACAGTTGAGAACTGTACAAATGCACCAGCTAAGTTTGTAATTGGTGGGACAATCATTGCCACATTATGAGTTGGGTGTTGCGGTCAAAATTGGCAGTAATGCCGCAGTAATATTGTTAACGCTGCAATACCGCACTGCCCAATTATGAGTTAGGTGGAAAGGAGAAGGAAAAACCTCAAGTCAGAAGCTGGTCCCGCTGCATGCTCTCCTGCTCTCGTGAAGTAGATTTCTACTTGCGGGCACGTGAACTGCACCCGCAACAAGGGAGTGCCCAGTGGGTGCTGTTTGCTGAGGCTGAGGGTAAACGCTGGGGAAGACGCTGTGGACATGGTGATCACCGCTCAAAGTCTCTTTTGGACTCTGTTGTTGGAGTATAGTTGCATTATTATATACAGAGACTGAAAAACTACTTTGGAACATCTACTTACTACTGTATTAACGTACCTTCCTTTTACTTTTTCTTGTTTACTTTAGCCCCGCCCCTGCTCTCCTGAATTAAATTTAAATTTAGTCACATCAAGGGAGTGTCCAGTGAATGTTGTTCACTGTTAGCGGGTAGAGGGGGTGCAGGGTGAACTTCTTCTATATTTTTTTCTTTTCATGTAACTGCTGTACTCCGCTGGTCATTTTCGATTGCCACCCTCATCTAAAGAATATCAATGGAGACCGTGGGTACTGATTCTCCTGGAGTTTTGTGTTTACACTCATGAAAATAAAGATTTTAGGTGGGCTGTGTAACCCTCGCTGATATAATTAAGGGGCTCGGGTGGGTCATGGTGGGGTCAGCCGCCAAACGTTTTATTTGTTTATATGGTGACCAAAAGGATGATCTTGTCTCAAAACGTCTGGGGTAGCAACGTAGGATTTCTCGGACCATACGTACTGTGTAATCTGGCGGATTTGTTAGCAGGGTGTGGATTACTACTTTCGGGGATTTCAAGTATGTTGTTTTGTGAATAGCTAGTTTGCTGGCAGTGGCTGGTGGTGCTTGAGGAATCATTGGGTTTAGTTTGCAATGAGTAAGAAAAAGAAAGCGACCCGGAGTCGCATAGATATACTATCTGCCCCTTTGGTGTTCAGCACTAGACGGGAGTCTATCCCGAGCGATAGCTTTGCCGTTACCTATCTCTCCTCAAAAAGAGCGTGAGGAGAGGGGTAGCGGCGGAGGGATTGGGCCTATTGACGCAAAAGCAAATGCCTCTCTCCAGGATGCCCAAAAACCAATACAAAGGGTAAATGGTGGGAGGATTAGAAATGGATCCAACCGGTGGGGCGGTGAACATGCCTATGTATACTCCAGATCATTTACAACCTCTCTACGTGGAAGACATGGAGGTGGATGTTGTGGGGGACGAGCTGACTGGTCCATTTACGTCTGTGTTGACTAAAAAAAGCGATCCACACTACTCCTTTTCGGATACACCCCCGTCTTTTTGAGTGGGGAAATTACTTTGCAATGTCTCAGCACCTGAATGAGGTGGGCTTAGTGGAAGAGGAAGGAGAGTCAACAACGGGCCCCTTTATCCCTCCACAAGACCCCAAGATGATCGAAAATCTGATAGTGTGTGCTCTGTACAACATGAAAAATTGTTTAATACATGAAATGAGTCTGCAAGCAATCTATTTAAAAGAGCAACCCGATATACTTAAGGTAAATTCTGGAAACATTGGTTAAGGCTTTTCATGAGTCTGCTGGTATGGATACAGAAGGGACGCGTGTAACTGGAGTTAAAGGTGTATTGGTGGACACAGAGAAGGTCTGTGTGGTGTCCTCGGATGATTCACAGGTGGTTCAGAAAGAGGATGACAGTCATGTACCTTTTGTAACCGTTGCCTCTAAAAATTAAAAACAAAGATAAAAGAGGAAACTGCAGAGTGACCTTGTTTCGGAATTAAGAGCCTCTAAAGCCACATCATGTTTGAGCAATTTAGAATTACAAGACCTCCAGGAGCAGATTTTCCTTGGGGGAGTCCCAAATTGAGAATGAAGGAAATAGGAAAAAGAGTAAGGTAGCTGGACAGCAGGAACACAATGGGATTGTGGATGAATGTGGTGTGTTGGGGGGGGGCTAGAAGCCCAAACAGCTCCTGGTCACTTCATTGATCTGACGACGGTTCAAGTCGAGTATGAATTAGCAGACTCTAGATTGGTGGATGAATTGAAACAAAAACAGGGTGAGTGTAATGATATTATGAACAAAAGGAAAATTAACAAAAACCTACAGTATTTTTAAGCGAGCCCCATCCCCTCAGATCAAGTCTAGCAGGGCACACAATTTTAGGCAACAACTAAGTAACGAGGGTATTTGGAATCGGGGCAGTATAGACCGCGTAACTGGTCCTGTATCTGCAAAGGATTTAGAGACTTTTCCCAGTTCCCAGAAGAGAAAGGACTTTAGATCGGGAGACTCAGAAGGGGAAAGTATTGATACAAATTTGAAAAGGGTGAATGCTGTGCAGGAAGAAGGGGAGTGGGACCCCTAATGTGAGGAGGTGGAGGTAAGATCAACAGCCCTGGTATTTTCCGAATTGAAAGTGAGAACTACAGTGAGGAAAATACTGCCTGAGAATAATGAAAAGGAACCCAAGAAAAAAAGAAGAGGTTTTTAGAGTGGAATCTGCTTGTGAAATCTCATAGAGGAATTTGGAAACTCATGCAAATGTATCAGGGGCTCCTGTGAGGGAGAACCTGGTTCATATGTCGCAAAGTTATTTAGCAAAAGGGATGTTAATAGAAGTGGGAGGGGTAATGGTATGGTGAGGGATCAGTCAATTAGGTTGCGTGATCCAATATACCCTGAAGTGCCAAGTCTCACTCTGAACTATCTATTTGATGAAGTTGGACCGGATTCTCTCCACAGAATAGGCATAGTTGCCCTTTTTGATGAGATACCCACACTTCGTCTCATGTCATCTGCTGATATCCAACTTGTTGATTTCAGATATCCCTCTCGCTATGATTATGTGAGATTGGTAATCCCTTCCCTGTTAGTACGGGACATTTTATTAAAGGAGTCTCCCGACCTACAGAAATATGGTTACGATATTTCGATTTCTAAGAGTGAGACAAATGCTCATTTGGAGGCAACGATGAGGGCTAACTTTGAAGTAGGGGAAGAAGCTGAAAGTCAGGAGCTAGGAGTCTTATCAAATGATACTCCAAATTGGAGATGGTTGGAATTGTCGTTAAGAGACTCTATTGCCCAACTAATAATCTTGAGTCACCCACTTTAGTGAGCGCTCGCTCCTCAGTTTCCAGCCATGGAATACTAGAGGTTCATTTAATTTGTTGTCTAATGGAAATGTATGTAATGATTTGTAACCATATGATGTAATTTTTTTCCAAGAGACATGGGCTAAAGGTAATTTGGTATTTGATGGGTACAAAGTAATTAACATCTATGTACATCAAGGGCCCAAGAGAAGGCGGAAGGGCGACGTGGCAGTAGCCATGAAACAAGGGTGAAACATCTTCAAACGAGGTGAATGGTGGATCCTGGATATTATTTTAGTAATTTCATTGGAAGATGTGAATGAGAGTGATATAGTTTATATACTTTTAATAAATGTGTGCTGGACCTCTGAGAATAGTTTGGCCTCAGCCTTGGAAAGTTTAAGCACTAGAATTGAAGAGTGGCTCTCTAATTACCCCGGTGGAGAAATATTGCTGGCAGGGGATTTGAATGTGCAGTGCAAAATAGCAAAGAAGGATGTTCAAGACTACCTGATGCTGGACCCTGTTAAGTTGTCTATGAAAAAATAATTTAGTCCATTGTTCCCAGTGGCTGAATTTTGCAGACAGTTGGGGTTTGACACTCACGTATGTGGTCGGCTAGGGGTCTTAACTCTGTAATTGATTATGTTTTTCTTACATACAAATTGTTCTCCCGGATAATCCGTTACGAAATTAGACCAATGAGATATAGTGACCATGCTCAGCTTTGTTTACAGTTGTGGTGGGAGGTTGAAAGGGGAGTATGTGCTGTGTTTTTAAGTGATGTGATTGTAAACGTAAGGGGCAATAGTGTAGAAATGGAAATGCAACTATGCTGTCTGATTATAGATTGGCTTAAGCCACTCAAATCACTTTCGCATCATGAAACAATGTCACAACATGTGAACCTGACATCATTGCTTGAGAAGCCATTTTGTGTAAGAAGGCCAATTTGAGTTTTTGTTCTGCTCGAGCTTGAGCACAGTAACCGACCGCTGCTTGAACCTTGAGTTCCTTACATAGTTAGGAATGCCAGGCTGCCACATGATTTCTTTTGTCTTATAATGAGAGAACTGTGAAGCTGAACATAAGCATGAGTAATCTGCAAACCCAGGTGCTTTTCTGTCTAGTTAGGCCATTATAGCAGGCAGCTAGAAAGAATTATACATGGCTGTATGTGCTCCCCCTCGGGAGTTCTTATTCATTTCTGATTCAGAACTGTCTGACCTTAGCACAGAGAGATAACATTGGCTGTCATGACAAGGAATGTCACCTCATTATAGGGAAAATAATATGTTTTCCTCCATCCAGATGCACCCGTTTCTCAGATAGTAAATTGTCTTGGCACTGGCAACCAGAGTGTTGAATGTTTTATTACAATGACTTATGCAGTAACCCCTTGAACGCTAGCCTGATGCTGTCTGGACAAAGGGGGCCGGGCAATGCCTTCTAATGCTGTGAAGTTTGCTATATATGTGCCTGTTATACTTGTGCTCACTCTCACTACTCACGGTGTCCTTCTTACACATCGTGGGGCGCTGAGATCCATTTGATCAAATGCTAATATTGTATAAATATATTTGACTTTGGATCCTCATGACTGGCTTGTCATTAGTATATGGTTGGATGCCTTAATTGTGGTCTTTGATCCATCAATAGATTGAGGAGGACATCCCAGAATATGGAAAACATTTAATAACACAATGATGTTGGACTTTGTATCAATCCTTATGGAAGGAACATTGGCTAAGTATTCACTTCAAAATGTCCTACCTACTTGGAAAAACAAACAGCAAAGCAATTGTCTTTGGGGAATAGGAATGTTGGTAGGATTCCTAACAGATTTCATGTGTTTAAATAAGAGATTCCTAACGGATTTCATGTGTTTAAATAAGAGATGAAAGATAGAAAAAACACCCTACAGAGACATATAAGAAAGGCTCAAAGGGAACTTGGTACTGGTGAGTCCTATACAGAACAGGTTTGTAAACTGAAACAAGCATATCAGAACTGGCAAATGTTCCATAATGTGAAATTATATCAAATGGACGGTAAAAGAATGTTAGCTTCCTTAAAGGGGAACAATTCTAGTTGGTTTTGGGAATTGATCAATCAGACGGAGGCAAAGCAACAACGATTGGTTACCAACCGATTTTGGAGAAGGAATGGTTGCTGCATTTTAAAAACATCTATAAAAGTCCAAAATCTGAAGGGGCAATGAGGGTCACATATATACGCAATCCACATTTACGAATGAGTGGAAGATTGAGACCTCAGTCAGCACTATTGCCACAACAATAATGAAGTCCAATTCATCCAGAGCAGGAGGTCTGAATAAAATAAAACAAATATTCTGCTGAAGCAAAATATGGAACTGTGGTCAGAAATCTTACATATCCAATTTAATAATATTGTTCAAATGCAAAAGATTGCAGATTTTCGGAGGATATTGCACATGATACCCATATTTAAGAAGGGTCTGAGATTGTTTCCTATGAATTATAGATCTTTATATATTATGGATGTGGACTCTAATATTTTTGCTGCAATCATGCTTGACCACATAGAGACATGGTGTCTAGATATTCAGATTTTGGACTATCGTCAAATGGGTTTCCGTAGAAACATGGGTATGGATTGCGGGGGCCTATTGTTTAGCTGTCTACAAGGTCTTGCATGGCACTCGTCCACCACTACGGTGTTAATTGTGTCAATGGATATTTCCATGGCATTTGACACTGTAAATAGGCATATTTTGTGGAGGAAGCTCGAGTGTTATGGCATTCTGAAGGGCCTATTGAACATTTTGATTCAACTGCACAGGGATTCCCAAATGAAAATAAGATTGAATTTGGAAGGCCTGTTGTCTAAGGCCTTTCCCACATATTATGTAATACACAAAGGTTGCATCAAAGGCCCAACATTATATAATATTTATGTAGGTGATACAGGAAAGGCGCTGGATCATTGGTCTCTAATCTCGCCTAAAATTGGGTCTTTGAAAATCACTTGGGCAGCGTATGCAGATAATTTTATTCTAGTTGATTCCACACCCAGAGGTTTGCAGAGGCTAATTAACACTTTTGTGGAGTATATGCACTCTCTTGATCTTAAAATTAATCCTGCTAAAACTGTTATATTGAAGAGCTCCAAAGGGCGGAACCTAAAATCTCAGAAATTCCGCTGGCACAGGGATAATAATGAGCTTGCAATCAAAGATAACATCTAGCATTTGGGAGACAGAAAATGGGCAGTGTTTGGTCCGAAACTGTGGAACTCGATTCCTAAAGAAATCAGGACCCTCAAATTACTGTATCAGTTTCGTAATGCCTTGAAAACATTTCTGTTCAGATAAGGGTCTTGATGGTTATTGCTTTTTTTGTGCCTCTTTCTCGGCTCAGTACCGTCTCACATGAATTTATTGTTTCAGCTGCGCCGCTATACGGTTTGGTCCATCATGTACACCATATAAATACAAAATACAAATATCTGATTATACAAACACTTTTCTTTCGCAATGATCTAAAAGCGAAAACAGTGGCTTTGTCTAAACAAATGCGACAAATTGATAGAAAATATGATACATTTTACATTATTATCTTGTGAATATTATAAAATGAACTGTGTTATGGTCTAGAGTTTTTTCCTGGGTGTTTTTTGCCAGAGTTTAAGTTAGCTGAGAGTGCGATTTGGAGATTGGTTTTATTTCATCTGCCTAAATGTGTTCCTTTGCCGATTATCAGATATGAGCTAGGACTTCAGTCAATCTTGAGTGCGGTATTATGAATAAAAACTGTCTTTGCTAAGGAAATGTGATATGACCCCAAAGGACAATCTTTATAAGCTGCTTGGGGTTAATGATACGATAGGATTTATGAAAGAACTCTGTATAGACTGTGAGCAGGTTTTCTGAAACTGGGAGTTTCTTTAAATACTCTTATGACAAATCCTTTAAAGGTGAAGAGAATTATTATCAGCATGGATTGAGATGACAATAGGCAAGAAGCTCTGGGCTTTCACCTCTATATCCAAGTGGTTTTGTCACAAAAAGTACTTGGCTCAATGGAGAGCTACCTGACAAAGTATCCAAGCAAATGTGTAAGGAATAATATTATGAGATTTCGATTTAACGTAATGAAAACCAACCGAATAATGTTGATTCACAATCCACTTGATGTAACAAAGATCTGTTGTAGGCATTGTAACATGGTCTCAGAGGTAGAATCCTTATTACATTAGTGCAATTGTGCCCTGCTTTGCATCCGATGCATGTTCAATATTTTAGAGGTTTTGTTAACAAAGAATGGATCCCTCGACATCTGTTTTGGTTAACTATTCTGCTTGGGGACTCTATGGGGGTCATTACAAGTTTGCTGGTCCGGAAACTATGGTACCGGTAAGCTTGCCGGTACCGTAGTTCCCGGACTGGCAAACTACGAGTTCTGCTCGCGGGTGCCATTACGGGCACCAGGTCTGTCCTGGCGGGCATACCGGCACCCACGAGCAGAGCATGTAGAATGCACCGGCACCATTCTGAATGGTGCCGGTGTATCCGACCTCCCGATTCCCATTGAGACCTATGGGGCTCAATGGGAATGGGCAGCATTTCATTCCGGCACCTGCGAATGACAATTACCAGGTCCGGCAGGGCCACAATGACCCGGTAATTGTACATTTGCAGGTGCCGGAATAATTTACAAGTTTGGCGGCAGCCTGCTGGTTTTACCGGCAAGGCTACTTCGAAACTTATAATGAGGCCCAAAGTCTCTAAAATTAAGAGTGCTATCCTTTTTAAGTGGATCATTGCCTGTTAGCCCATGTATTTCTTTTCTATGTCATGTTTTTCTTTTTTTCAAATTGTTATTTCATGATATGTTTAAAATCTTTTAAAGAAAGATTTGTATTTTTGTAAGGGTTCATATATACCATAAAAAATAAAAAAATAAAAAAAATTCCTCTGCCTTACCAGCCAAAACACCCGCCATAGAGTCCTATGGACTCCAATTAACGTGGACTAACACCTCCCACTGATACTTGGAACCTGATGATAATTCCACCGGACCAAGTGGTTCTGATGGTAATACGATGTGGTGGTATCTTAATGGATTTACAGCCGAGATACCACCAAACTTGTAATGCAGCTAATGTGTTGTGATAGGTGCCAGACCCGCCTATGAGCTTGGTCATGCAGGTATGGGAGGCTGGCAACAGGATCAGAAGTTTGTGGGAAATGAGAGCATCTTAATTGCAAAATATGTTTCCCAATCTAATTCTAAAAGCTAAACTCTAATTATATAAACTAACTGTAAACTCTGCACTGTGACTGCTATACTGTACTGCATACTAAACTATAATGACATGGCCTGCTGTTAAGTTGTTCAACTCATAGAAAAAGCACGTTTGGGGGGTACCTATAACTTTGCCACCCTCCACCCCCTGGAAAACGGTATATGACCCCCCCTCAGAAGCCAGGAGATACCTGTTGGCGTATTCTAACTATATTAGACTTTACAAGAACTGTGATGGATTATTTGAAGTGTAATGCAATGAAGGGTATTTTGGAAGTAGTTAGATGCCTGTCTGTGTATTGTAACTATCTTAGCTTTTAAAAGTATTATTGCAGTATTATAGATGTGGTTATATTCCCATATGCGTATTCTGACTGTGTATTTTGCTACAGTTTAGTGAGTACATTTGGGATGAAGGAATATTAAGTAGGCATTTGTTAGATTTGCTGGTAACATATCTTTTGGAGTAATGGAGGTGTTGTTACATTAGAACAAACCACTTCGTTTTTTGACATGTGCAGAATATGGCCTGAAGTGGTTACAGCACCGGTGTTGTAGAATATGCGCACTGTTGTGAATGTTTTGTTGACAAGAATTACTTGGCCGTGTACGAAGCATGTAAGCTTGCAGTTGTTTTTGCTACCATCTCCATTGTACCTTAGAATCATTAGTATCACATTTTGGCTAAGTGAGTTTATTTGTATGTTGTAACGATTGTCTGAATTGCAAAAAGGGCATAATATGCTATGATTTGCATTCTGCAGAAGCTAGTGAAATGGAATGGATTCAGAATTTCATATGGATACATGAACACATCGTTCATTAGGGATGTGCTCTTGTGAAACATGGTTGCAGATGGTGCATGCATGTTTCCACATGTATGAAATCTATAAGATTTCATTTACAGGGATATTTTTGATTCCCATTACTTATAGTACATACATTAGAAACTCTTGTGGATCTTCATGTGTATTTATGATAAATGTTACCATTGTTGTACAGTAGTCTAATGCTTGCCTTATACCCGATACACTGTAAGTGCTGTCAAGATTATTTGTGGCATTTCTATGAAGGACGAGCATTTGCAAACAAAACTGGTCTGTGCCATTTAAGTAAACGTTGTGAACTATTGGGGGCAATCGGAAGAGACAATTGATTGCTACATTTGCATAACAATTTACTCCAGTTGTATTGCTGAATTTCAATGGACCAGTGAGTTGTGCCTCTGTATCCTTTGATGGGCCTGCAGTTGTTTTTTGAGAAGATACATTTGTCTGTCTTTTTTTCCACTCTGTTTTAATTAAGCATTTTGACATAAGAAACCAACAGAAAAAACATAGTACAAACCGTTTGAAGCACAAATAAGATGCTGTACATTGTCTCCCCACCCCCTACCCCACGCCATCCCTCCCCTCCTCTTTAACACAACCAAACCCAACCGATTGTTGGGGACAAGTAACATCAAAGTAATGAGACCAATTAATCAATCCTGACTGACATGATGAGTTTGACATATAGTGCCCAGCTATTTACAGGTTTTCAAGTCTCAGAAAAACCAACTGGATCTTACAGGAGCAGATCATTAAAGTATCAAGGCACTGCATTCCTCGCTCAAGTGGACCAGGTTCCAATTCAACAAAAAGGAGTCCATATTGTTGTGGGTGATAGCTGACAGCTTCTCGTATGTAAAGATAGCCCATAACATGGTGAGCCACTCTGTTCTGGACGGGGTAGAGGAGTGTTTACACTTCTGGGCAAGGGCCAATCTCCCTGCTCTCAGCATTGTCCCAATC
Source organism: Ambystoma mexicanum (assembly GCF_040938575.1). Lineage (NCBI taxonomy): Eukaryota > Metazoa > Chordata > Amphibia > Caudata > Ambystomatidae > Ambystoma > Ambystoma mexicanum. The sequence continues at coordinate 359,290,967 of NC_090926.1, read as the reverse complement.
ACCCTAGGGAAGGTGCTCCAGTCTGAAGCTTTAGGGGATGCAGGGAGGGTGAGACGCTCACAATATCTTTGATCCAACTCAAAAGCTCAGACCAATAAATCTGGACAGACGGACACTCCCACCACATGTGATACCAAATTCCACATTGGGCACATTCCCTAGGGCAGAGAGGAGATGTCCCCGCAAAAATCTTCAAGAGCCTAGCAGGGGGGGAGGTGTGAAAGATCTTAAAATTATGCTCCATAGCCGAGGTATAAAGGGTCCCCGGGAAGAAGAACTCTATAGACTGCCCCCCACGTCTCCTCCGCCAGTACCATACCCAACTTTTCCTCCCAAAAGAGTCTGAAATTCTGCCTGCCTTCTAGATTCGCTGTGATGAGGAATCTGTAGATCTTAGATAGTGATCCCTTCCCCGTAGTGGATTCTAAAATTATTTTTCAAAGGGTTTGAGGGGGCGAGTAAGCTCAGCACACCATTTGGGGTTGGTGAAGATCCCTTTGAGGCAGAGATATTCTAAGATTGTGAGTGCTTTCTCCCCATGGCTTCAGCTAATTGGTCATATTCAATGAAGGTGTTATAGCGAAACAATTAGGCGGCATTCTCCAAGCCCATATACGACCATGACTGAGTGTCACTTAGGCCCTTATTACACAGGTTGAAGGGGCGACCCCATGAGGAGGTCAATGGGGATGGCCAGGAGGACAGAATCTTGTTTCCCTTGTCACTCTTCCAGGAGGCCCAAGCACAGCCAGGGTTGGATGTGTGTTGAGGTGACCAAGGAGGTCTTTAATCAGGGTCAACAGGAGGTCTTGTACTTTCCTAGGATGGGTGTGGATGTCCTCGATATATGACCAATAAGTGCCCATCTCGTCCCTCACGTGTTCCAAAATTACCCTAAACTGGTCTGCCTTGTGGTATTGCCTAAAGTCCGGGAGCCCAAAGCCTCCAAAAGATTTCGGGAGAGTTAAGGTTGAATGTTTAACCCTTGCCCTTTTCCCATATCAAATAAATTGTTGGACCAGACCGTGCAGGGTCAAAAGGAAAGCCTCTGGGATGATGATGGGGAGGTCTGTGAACAAATAGAGGAGGCAGGGGAGAGTTTTCATTTTGATCTAGACCATGCGGCCAAACCACAGGAGAGATAGTGTCATGACCACTGTGAGGGGGCACAAGTTGTGCCACAAGCAGGCTCCTACCAGAACCCTGAGGGCCTTAAAACCACAGCAAAAGGGCTCCTGGAGCCAGTCCTGGTGTCTTTGGCACCAGGCTCATATGTAGGAAGGAAGGGCTGTTCAAACTAGGTCCCATTTATGTACATGGGCCTTTAAATCCAACATGGAAGCACCCACACAGTCTAGTTCTAAGAACAAAGCCATGCAGTACAGTGTTTTGGGTGTGGCAGGCCTGGAACTACTTTCCGTGGTACTACTTTACCTGGGCTATATAAACCACACCCTGACTGCAGAACACGCTTCGTGTTATTCTGCAACCAGCAGCGTGACGCTCACCGTGTCCAGCTCCTGGTCTTCAGCATCTTCCTGTAATCCTGCAAGAACAAGAACAAGATTATTCTGTTTTACCTGAGAAAACACCATCCAGCACTTAGCATCTCAACTGGGCTGCAATCTGTGGAAACCGAGAGAAGAAACATCACTCACCTGTGAGTACTAGCTTAAGGACTTCCGGCGAACCGCTACCACAGCTGCTGTTCGAACATTGCGACCTGCAATAACGAGAAAGGGAAAAACAATATTAGAATGTGTGCTTCCAAAACATCGAATTCCATCAGTCTTACCTGAATTCCATCGCGCTATGCCACTCTTCCATCGGGAGCACCACAGCAACATCTGCAAAGGAAAAGAGACATATTCAGGTTCACTTTCAATATTAAACAACCACACAGCGCTGTACTGTACTTACCTTAACAGATTCCGGGGGCTTGTTTTTCATCGCACTCTCATCCACTCGCAGCACCACAGCGGCCTGTGAGGACAAGAAGGAGAAAACACAAGTTAGCTTTAAAAGACAATAAAGGCGCTGTGCTTTGCGCTTTCTCTTACCAAGAAACGTGCATCTCCATCCGGCACGCCAGCATCAAGACCTTCGCACCTGAAAAGAAGGAGACATTAATTAATTCCCACCAGAAACAGAACAAAGACTTAAAATTAAGAAACCTACCTGCCTACCTACCAGCAGATTCGGGGTCACAGCAGGCCTAGGCCCAAGAAAGGCGTACTGCACCAATGAAGCAACTCGGGCAGCTCGCCAACAAACGTCAAGTGCACAAGAAACGCAGGACGGATAGCTCACGCTACAAATAACTAAGATTCATTATTCAGCACTGGGCAACTACGCTTCCAGGGTTTCAGATCTCAGAGCCTTCCAGGCACCCATGGGGATATCAGGTGAGCATAACAGAACATGAAGCCTTTAAACCTTTTCCACCTGGGCGTCATGGAGACATCTGAAACTGATCAGTTAGCCCAGCTTTTGGGACAATTACGCGCCAAGGTACACGCAGCCCAGCAGGAAACCAATGGTCTAAAACGAGAGTTAATAGTCACAAAAGACTGTACTGATGAACTAAGCAAACAGCTAGTACAAACACAGGCGGGGCAGGCTCCATTGCCCGGATTCACCCCATTCGTTGCTACACCATCAGTCAATCCAGTGCAGATAACGTTGCTGGGAGCAGTACCCCTGGCACCACAAGAACGGTTTAATGGAGACCCCAGAAGGTATGCAAAATTCATGAACCAGTGCCGCCTCCATTTTCTTTGTAGGCCTGGGGCTTTCCCAAACGACCTAGGGTGGCCTTTGTGTTATCTGGAAATAACATTTCTAATCCAAAACAACATAATGCCACCTCTGAGCAGTATTCTGGATTCTGTGATAACCTTGCTGCTTATCAGTCAGTATATTCAAACTCTCTTCAGTTCGCATTTACATAACATGAGTTTCTCTATAAGCAATTAGAAGGTTTAAAAAGGTGTATGCTCTCCAGGAACAAAAACGAATATTGGAATCAGAGAAAGGTTGCATAGAAAAATTACATTTATGTACAGATAATTACATCAGTCAACCCCTCTCCCGCCGTGTGAACATTGGGTTGTGGGTTTCTAGCATGTGCATGCAATAGGAATGCAAGCTATATTGAGTTTCGCCTATTTTCACGTTGATGTGCTTTTTCCCACTCTGAAAATTCCCAGGTAAGACCAAATATCATGAAGAGCAACTTCCACTAGAGAATCATATGCCACTGAATCTGATGATACAGTATATATCTCAAAGCACAAAATAAGTCTTGGGAGTCTTGTGACCTATCACACTAGGTACTAACCGAACAAGAGGGAAGAGAAAAAAGGACGAGTCATAATATAACAAAATGTGTAGCTCTTATTAGTGAAGGCAACTTCAGTTCCACTGTCGGCACCTAAAAATATGGCCCCGCCCTGAAATAATGTAAGGTCTCTGGTTGGCAACCTAAACAGCCATCTAACATTCATGCAAAGATGCATGGTAAATATTCCAAATCACTTTGCTTTAATCTTGCAAAACCTCACCCCTAATCGGAGAAAGGCGAAACACATTTAGACAACATCGACATACTAAATCTAGAAGCACATTTTGGAAAGGAAAAGTGGACAGTCAGAAACTAGAAACAAGAAATCAAAACTGCCTGTTCCTTATTTTATTTAAAAATACACATCCGGCATCTCCTGGACATGCATGCGGGACGCCCTGGGTGTCCAGTATACAAACTATCCCGATGATACCCAGATGATACCCAGATTGTCATCTTGCTAAGTGGGAGGTATGAGCTGGATCTGACTGCCATAAACACAATATGCAACACCATCTAGGCTTGGTTGGCAGGCAAATTGCTTGCATTGAATTGTAAACAAATGGAGCTTCTGATCGTGGCATCCAGAGCTCGCCTTGGCAAATTAGACCTGGCATACGCCAATTTCCGCATTGCAGGCAATATCATTAGGGTGTCAAAAAAAGTCAAGACCCTGGGGGTTGCCCTAGATGAGAAATTATCTATGAGACCACATGTGTCTTACATTCGATCATCCTGCGGCCTTATTACCAATCGAATAAATTACATTCACCCTTTTCTCTCTGCCAATAACTGTGTGTTACTTGCCACTGTGCTAGTTAATTCCAGACTTGACTACAGCAATAGTGTCCCAGCGGCTACCACGTACCTTAACATACAAGCCCTGCAAGTTGGACAGAATAATGTAGTTTGGGCCATTCAGGGCCTGCCCAAATGTGCTGCTAGGAGGGCACTTCATTGGTTGCCTATACAAAACAGGATCACCCACAAGATCCTGACACTGGGCCTCATTCCGATTTTGGAGGTTGCCATGGCGCTATTTGCGCCATGGCTGCCTCCAAACTCGGGTCCGTGTCTGGTCCAGGTGAATTGGGACTTACCGGGACATTCCGACCTGTGCGGACCCGGTAAGTCCCCATTCAACCAACCATTCCCCATTCCCATTTGAGCCCCCATAGGGCTCAATGGAAATGAGGAAGGCGCTAATTATGGGCCTGTTATTAGCACCATGGTCCCTTAGCGAGACCTGCAAAGGACGTGTGGTCTTACCGGTGACCGTTAACCCTTACCGCCCAACTCGGAATGAGGCCCTCTGTCTTTCAAATGTCAATCAAATACATGTCCTACATATCTTATCAATCGGGTAAAGACAAACGTAGGCGGAAGGAAGCTTTGCTCCTCCGACTATCCCACATTCGTCCAGCCCAGATATCAGCTGGTGTGTTTCAGAGGTACCTCCTTCGATACTCAGCAGTGGAGCCTACTTTCCAGACATATATGCCTTGCTGAAAATCTGGTACTTTTTAAGAAGTAAATGAAAACCTACCTGTCCAACCTTAACCCAGGGTGAACTTAGTCTGTTCTCTTGTCCGCCACTGCCTGTTCTCTGACTCTTTTCCCTGTTTTGTTTTTTGTGAACCATGAGGCCCAGGGTGTGTGGTGCGTTATAAAAATACAAATATATAAATAAAAGCAATAACCAGCTCTACCACCAAATAATGTGGTTTTCTGGGAAGCATTTAAGTCAGTGGTTGGATCAGAAATGTTCAAGATAGCTTTCAATCCCACATCTCTGCCTTTCTCCGGTAGGGGCTTACTAATTCATCTGATTTCATAAAAACCTTGTGTTATCAAGCAAACAAATGGTAAAAGGAAGGCAGCAAGTTTGTGCTTTTCATAAGGAGCAAAGGTTCTTCGAAATTCCTATGTTGTCACTTTTTTCCCATTTGGTAAACATTGGTCTCACCAAATCATAAAATACACAGTAACCATTTGGTGCATCCTAACTCTTCCCTCCACCAACAAAAAAACCCCAAAAGATAATCATGAGAATGTAAAGCCCTTTTCTAAAAGTCAAAACTAGATGCTATAATATTGGTGATTTATCGTCCCGTTGTAAAGCGTGCATTAATATCCAGAACATTTGAAGATGTTTAGTGGTCTGCAAAACAACACGTTTTGGACTATGAGCATTCCTAGGCTTTTAAATTTAGAAGAACTATTGTCTATTTGATCAGGCCTTGTCTCGACTGGCAAAGGTCAGAGGCAGTAACCTGAGATGTTGCTCCTGCATTATTTGGCAGACTCTGATACCATGATTGTCTCTGCTTATCCAGACCAATTTCTGGCCTTCAATCAGGTATGTTGGAGTCCTTTAAGACAGAGGGCCTCATTACAAGCTTGCTGGTCTGGTAACAACGCTGCCGGTAGGCTTACCGGTACTGTTGTTACCGGACCCGCAGAGTACAAGTTTGTGGGCCGGATGCCCTCCCACCTGCAAGGTCTGACCTGGCGGGCGGAAAGGCACCCGCTCGCAAACTTTAACAGTAGCACTGGCACCCAATCAGAATGGTGCTGGTGCTACCGTCCTCCCCATTCCCATTGAGTCCTATCAGACTCAATGGGAATGGGGAGTATCTTTTTCCAACTTCCGGCTTCAGGGACTGCGGGGCTTTAATGCCCCAGTGATTCCCCATTACCAGGCACTGGAAAAAATACACCGCCGGAGTTGTAATGAGGCCCATACACTGTAGTTTTGGCTCCTACTTTGCACTTGTTACCACACTGAGTGAGCAAAGGATACACATTAATGGGAAATAGCATGCAGAAGCCCTTACACTGGTAGATCGATAAACTGAGGAGTTGGTTGGAGGGTAGAATGGAATAGATAAAGGAGGATATGTTTTTAAAGGCTCCTCACCTAAGATATTGGAACTGTGAAAGGCAAAGAACCATGGAATCAAGATGAAATCTCAGCAGGAAAGAAGAATGGGAAAGAAGAAGAAACATTGCACGAAAATGAATGAGCACAGACGTTTTTTTTATGGTGGACGTTATGAAAGGAGACCAGAAGCCTCGGGTAAAAAAGGAGCTTCTTCATTTTATTAATTGCAAGCAAATGATAGAACAGACCACAGAAGTAGCATAAGACCCACACCAGGATGTAGAATCCACTGGCACTCCCTACCCCACACACTCTCCACCAGCCTCTCTCCAACTGTCAGACCTAGAACACTCACAAGGTCCCAAGCACATTGCATTCCATACTCAAAACACTCATTAGATTAAAGCATGCCACCATGGAAGGTGTGTCAATAGACATCACACCACAGAAAGGTTGTATTCAAAAGGAAAGATTAAACTTCAGAAAAAGTTGCACAAACCTCTACTAAAAATGGCTACCAGCAACAGCTAAAGACATCCTTCAGTCATTCCACAGGCAGACTGCACTGGAATTTGAAAGCAAAACAGAAAAGAGTCAGACATCTAGGAAACCAAATGCAAAGGAGATAAGTGTGTTTACATCTACAATGAAGAACTTTCAAAACCTGCAAACAAAACCTCTTGAAACTGTCAAAACAGAATCCCGGTGATCAAAAAAAGCAAACAATGCCTGCTTAAACCATAGAGGATGCTTCACTGCCCAGCCAAAGTTATGGAACCTCAAGCTTTGAGATAGTGCACACTGCAGATACAAAAATCATCACAAGAAAACCTCTCAAACAAAACCCATCAAAAATAATCCAGAAACACTATTCGCTGACTTTGCATCTCTCAAATACAAATGCAAAATCAGCTTCACTCTATACTAGGCATTTCAAGGCCTGGATGAAAGCATGCTGTGTTATGCTCAATACTTGCAGAAAAGATGGACATGGGAATTTATCATGGCTGATGAGGATGGAGAGACACAACATACCATGTACACCATAAATGCATTTGGCGCCTAGAAACACTTCTCTAGAGGCGCGATACAAATACCAAATCATATCACATTCAACACATGATTCATGGAGGTCAAGAATACGTTGACTCCTTTGAAGACAGCTTTACAACATTACAATTCAAAGCAGGAGCTAAAAAGGCACAAGTAACAAAGATGCAGCTACAAACACAAGAGTAGCATTGGTAAAAATCGAGTATTCTGGTATTCCATATAAAGTGATATTGGATACAATGGGAAAATACTAGAATTGTGTAATTTCGAACATACTTGCACAGACAAATTAAAGTCTTCACTAGTATTATCAAACTTTTGCAAGCTATCCATAGGTTGGGATAGTCTGACAGTTTTTTTTTTGTTATTTTTTTTTTACTCGGATTGTGACGTCTGGATATATACTGGGATGTTGCAATCCAGGAGTATACTGGATTGTGAAACAGATAATTGGGGGCCAACTGGGAGCCTGCAATCTGGTTTGTAAAACATACAATATAACGGAATTGTGCAAACTGGAAACATACTGTACAGGAGTTGGCAATTAGCGAGTAAAACATTGTTTCCAAAGAGATTTTCTCTGTCAGAATTGTACAAAATGCACGTATGCTAGATTGCCCAGACTAGAGCAAACTGGGATTCTGAAATCTTGACTGTAAAACTTGGAATATCCTGGAATTTTGCAAACTGAAAATATACAGCAAATTGCTAGTCTTGGCGCATAATTGTTTTTTTATCAGACAGCACATCTATTGGGATTGGTCAAAGTTAGCCAATGCTGGACTGTACCAAAGAATTTATTTGGATTGTGGAGACTACCAATATACTGTATTTGTGGAAACAAGACACACAGTCAGGTTGTTAAACCAGTATTTTACTGGGATTCTCAAATTGGGAATCTATGGGGATTATATTAGGGTTGTGTAACCGGAAGTAAACTGAGAGTAACTCGGGATGGCCAAACTGTAATGTATTCCAAAAATCCAGATGGTTACAATTCTGGGAATATAATGGGATTGCGAAAACTGGTAAAATACTGGGTTTGTCAAACTGGGACTATGCCAGGACAGTGCAAACTGGTAATTTACTGGACTACCAGAAGTTTGCTTCTGGGATTACTTTTATGACTTGCATGTATTGGTGTTTGTCAAGCAAGCACAATTGCCACATATCTACTCTGGTTTCCTTGTAAATAAAGTTGCAATGACAGCTCGTGTGCAGATATTAGTTCTAGTGATAGTAGTGTTGCACATTTTTGACATTGGCTGATACCAATGGCTAATACCAGCCATTTTTGGTCTTTGTGCTGGGGCTACAGTTAACAGTGTCGTTGCAATGACTTTCCAAGACTCAACTTGTCCTTCCTATTTTCTGGCCTGAAGCCAGGAACTGTATGGGTGTTAAGGACAGCTGCTGTTGTTCCCGTCAGTGGTGAAGAGCTGCACATATATGGTGGTTGTGCTTGTGCTTCAACCTGTTCAAACCCAGACACTGCCTCAGTGTGAAACCCACTGACATTTAGTAATGTTACTGTCACTACTGACATACATCTGGCCACAGCTCAAACATTAAGACAAGCGCAAAACTGGTCATTTCCCTGTTGATACAATTAATGTTGAGCTATCAGAAAATGACCAGAGTGAACACCTTTCAGAGGTCAAACAAAAGACCCTGACAGTTCAGCCCACACTAACCTGCATTCATACCAATAACAGACACTTCATTGGGTGGCACTCTTTACTGAAGGAACATGTGACAAATCAATTTCTGGGGCACCATTGTTTCAGGGAAAATATTGGTTTCTAAACCATCATTCAACCCCCCAAAGCTAGTGCACCAGAAGGGATCTGAACAGATTGGAAACACATGCAAATTATAAAACTGCTTGTCCAATTTTGATAACATGGACGGAACGATAGGCTTATCTCCGCAAGGCTATGGATCGTTGGTTAGTAGCAACACATCGAAAATACTATTATTACCCAATGATAAAAGGGACTGTCCAGTCAAGGTGTATAAACACATCCACATTATTATCACGACAGACAGTTCTAGCACACTACAGAATACAAACCACCCTGTAAGGGAATGCAGCAGACAGGCAGTTTAAGAAAAGCAAAAGGGATGCACTCTGGATACTGATAGGAGGGTAGTCGGCATAGTTATTAATAACAATAGTTCAGGGATACTTGGTTTCAACACAAAGGGAGTAATGGGTCGTAAAATGTCACTAGGGGCCTTCGGAGAAGACCAGGGAGACAGAACTAGAATGTATCTTGTGCTGTAGGAGTTTTTGGTGCTTCACAGGTTTGGGTCAGTTTCAGGGTTCTTTGCAGTTTCTGCAACAAAGTTCAAGACAGGCACAGCTTCTGGTATCAGGTGGCAGGAAGTTCAGTGAGTGAAGCTGGTCAGACAGCTGTAGGCTGGCCAACACAGTGGCTCAAGGTCAGGAATTGTTGGCTCAGTGCTGGTCGGCAGTTCTGAAGCACTGTTCGAAGTGTCCCAGATGGCTTTAGCAAATATGATGTAACAACAGTCAGCGTGCAATAGGTTACAGATCGAGGGGCTCGACTGGCTCGATAATGTATTGTAAGGCAGACGACGGCAGATGCTTGTCGATGCACTTCTCCTAGCTTCTTCAATGGGCTCACATTGTCATTTAAGGTGAATGGCCCACAGTTGAGGAGAATGCTGCAGGCAGATGCCTTGTCCTTGGTTTGGTAAGAGACTCTCTGGCACTTCCCTCCTGCGAGGCTTGCTGCAGAGCTTAGCACGGCATGGTGTGTGCGAGCTGGGTACTGTTCTGGAGCTGTTGGAGGGTCTTCTGGATTCAGTTTCTCCTTCCGTACACTGGGAGATGTTTAGCGGCGGGATCCTGCTTCCCTCTTGGAGATCCTAGCCTTCCTTCACTGGCAGAAGATGTGTAGCAGACTGCACTTTCTGCCAAGGTCCATTGATGAGATCTTCTTGTCACTCCTTGAGAAGTCTTCAGATAATCTCCAAAAAGTGGGGCTCAGCCCTCTTTTAAAACCAAATGGACCATTGGGATTGGTGTAGGTGAAGCCTACCTTAATGATCCAATCCTGGGTCCCCACCATAATCTCCTCTATGTGTCAGGTCATAACCAGAGAGCTTTGCAACAGAAAAGGTAAAGGCGTGAAAATATGTAATACTAAGTCCCACTCATCTTCCTGTCTATTGTGTATCAAAGGGACCCTCCAGTTAGTGGAGCTCTCTGTGGTTCCTGATTAAAGCTGCAGGTCTTCCTTGAAGCTGCGGCGAGACCAGACTTTCTGGCTCTGTCAATCCACATACTCATACCCCCTGAATGGGGTCTCCCTGTGGGGGTGACTATTGTAAACGAGCAGTTACAGACATGACAAGTGTCTAACAAGTGAAAAATAAATGAATAAATGTCACTGTCAATCGATACTGAGGGCAGGAGCTGGCATCAGGTTGACACAGTGCATATGGAAGGGTGTTGGGGTTTCCTGTCTCCTTTGTTAGCCTCTGCAGCCAGGCCACATGTGGACTTGGTTGAATTAAACTTGGACTAGTATGTGGATGCTTCCACACTAGCTACAGGGCTCAACTGAAGGACAGGGTGGATCAATGGAGCCTTTGTTAGGTGATAAGGCTGGCCATGGCAAGGGGAAGATTCGGGCCTCCCCCTTCTGAGTTGACATGGTGTACTCCTGACTGTCATATTCCAACTAAATATGACAGGGGGACTGTGCATGTAGGCTATGTTCATCTAGGCCATACGGGTCTATGTGTATGTCCTGCTTTGAGCATAAGGAAAATGTGCGGATTAGCCACACACATTTTCCGGATGTTGAACTACCATCATTCAATTTCATTTAAAATTTCAAAATAGCAGAGGCATCAGCACACCCACTGTGCAGATGGTCCAATTCCTCACAAAACCACTGATGGCTTTTTCATAGCTTGCCTTTAAGACCTTAGACAACACATAGGTTTCCACTTTTCTGGCACCCGCAACAGAAGATAATTGAAGAGAGCAGTGATGGCTGGATAATGATATGACAAGGGAGCGTATTGGAGACCAGCCATGATTTGGATGAGTAGTAAACTGCAAGCAATCGGACCGAGCATTGATTACTAAGTCAGGATACTGAAAACTGGCCATAGCGTGCCTTTTGATATAGTGCAAACTGTCAATGATCTGCTAGGTCAGCATTTAATAATTTAAAAACATTCCATAATGGAAACTGCTTATAATATGATTAGTGGATTTGCTGCAAACTGGCAATGTTGTCTAAAATAGAAATAAAGTAAACTGGGATGGCAAGGTCGCTAGGTTGAAAAATACTTCCATACAACACTGAACAAATACAAATGTTTATATTTGTGAGGCTCCTCGTGGTGGCTCCACATGAGGCCACTTTGATGCTGAGAGGAAATGATTGCAGATTAGGACATTACATGGCCCTGGACTATGTAAAAGGATCTGCGCGGACTTTCTTCATAGCTTTTGCTCACAGAAGTGGCACTAGACACCTCTTTGATAACAAAATACAGCTATTAGTAGATAAAGCTTGCGTGGGCTTGGTTCTTTTAATGTAGGTATATTATTTATGTTATCCAAACCCTTGTAACGTTCAGGTATTTTAGAAATTACCATTACATCCTGCAAACAACACCAGTCTGAATGGTAATGGATTCAGCGCAGCTATCACACATCTCCTGGTGTAGTAAAAGCTGCCTAAGTGTGCTTTTAGGGGATTTATGTCTGAGCAGTACAGCATCCCAACACACAGCCCTGAATTAAAATGATTATCTTGTCTCTTAAAGACAAGTAATCATATTTTTTGTGTAATAATTGTAAATCATTTTAATAACTAAACATTGCTATGCCAGTCTTGTGCAACCAGCCATTGGGCCTGCCCCTAGGACTGAGTTGGAAAGCCTAAGATATGCAATGACAGCTGGCCCATTTTTGCTGGATTGCTGCGTGGTCCTTATAGGTGATCAGTGGGTGCTAAAGGTGGGGAATATCTGGGAGGTTTCAAATATACTGTGAAATCCATCCCTTTTTGAATGTCACATTCTAGAAGGGCAGGTTTCCATTCAGACTATCCGTTGTGGGGTATCTAGCAGTTAAACTCCCAAGAAAATTCATCACAGGGTCTCAATCGACTGCCTTCGGATACAAAACATGCATTGTCAAAGCTTAACGTTTTAGCTTTGCTAAGGGAACCTGTTTCAGTTGCACTGGCATCTTCCCAGGTCCCCTGAAGAGAGTGACTTGGGAGGCGGCCTAACTTTCCCGGCTTAGACATGCTTGGTGTTGCTGGCTGATTAATAACCATGTTAGACTATGGTCAGGGATGGTGGATATTGGCTGCTGATGTGGTTGGCGATGGTCGACCACAGGTCTTACTGGTTGCCAATGTGATGATATGGTGTTGATGGTCAGTATGATGATTCCAGGATAACCAATACTAAATGTGCATTCCGAGACAAACCTCAGTGCAGCCACAAAACACCTAGGATCTATGCTTGCCTCAAATCCCCTGAGTCCCATGTCTACACAATCATGTCATTCATCTTGCGTCACATGTAGGTAGCACTAAGCACAAAACTGTTTTACAAAATCATCTTGTCATAGTAATGATTCTTTTGTAAAGAAAAACAGATCTGAAGAGATTGACAGTTCAAAAATGTGAATTGGCAAAACATGTACCCAAATACTGTGTAGGTGTTTGGGGAAATTGCAAATTATTAAGTTGTTCCATGTCAGTTGTAAGTAGATCCTGTAGGACGTTTTTATGTTTTTTGTCTTCTGGGACCCGTGGGGTTGCATTTGCCATAACAAAACAATACTAACATTATGATAATGCTAGGAAACCAACAGGGTCAAGTATCTGCTCAGTCTTAATATGAGGCACAGGGAGCGCTCTGCTGTTTAGCCCTATGTGCAGCAATCTTTTGCGGGGAACTGCTTAGATTCCTTCATTGTTTCTGTTTTCATTCATCCTCTCGCCTCTCTTGCTTCCTCTCTCTCCTTCCCACCTCCTTCCTCTCGTGCTGTCAGATCTCGCTGGATTCGCTCACTCTCCATCACACTCATATATGTGCAGACTTGGTGACCTCTTAGTTTCTGCACGCCATTCCCATTCTTGTTCCTCTCATCCTTCCTCTCCACTCTCTCCCTGCTGTCCGAGCTTTCTCTTTCCACATTCTTCATTAATCCCTTGGTCTACAATCACTTGTTACTCTTCTTATCATTCGCCTTTTTTCTCCCTATCCCACGCTCCATCCTCTCTCTCGCATTCTTCTGAAACCCTCATTGCGCAACCCATACCATCGTCTGCCGCTTTTCTGTACCGTTGCCTTCCTCGTTTTCTCTTATTTTCTATCTCCTTTTCCGCTCTCTCTCAACCATATCAGCACTTTCTCCCCACCCTACATTTCTTCACATTGTTTAGATTTTCGGTCCACCCCTTTCTCTCTTTTTCATTTATGTATCACCCCTATTTTCTCTCTTTTTCATGCCATATTTATTGTCCTTTATTCTTGTGCACCGCTCCTGTCCTCCAGTCTGCCCAGTCCATCTGTAGATCTCTCCCGAAGGACTTGTGGTTTCCTGCTGTGTGCCCTGCAATCCTGCACTCGTCGGAGATCTTTCTGAAACAGTGACCCGAACTGCTCTCAATTACCTTGCTAAAGGTTACAAATGGAAAGAACACTGCGAGAAAGAACAGCTTACTCTGTTTACCCAAGAGATTTAGCCGGTAAATATATCAGCGCACAGATTACAATCTAGACAGAGGTGAATCAAATGCTGAGTGCCCTCCTCTCCTACACAGAAGGACATTCTGATCTGCAATCAGAGGTTCTCAAGGCACAAACAGGTGGCGCTATTGCAGAAAATCACAGCGACTTAGGGGCGTGTTCTACGGCGAGACTTGCCAAGTGCGCAATCCAGTGGCTGTGGTGCAGGTCTTCAGCCACGCTCCACAAGAAGTGTCTTGCTCAGTGGCTGACCTGCAGGATACCATTAGCATTCGTGACACACGCGCTGCGTTATGTAGGACTGAAGCATGTCTTTCCATATGTGGAAAGTGGAAATCTGCATATATGAATCCCCATGATGAATTAATGAAAAGGTAAGTTAGAAAGGAAACCATGAACTGCGCCCAGATGCCTCAGGGTTAGGTGCGGTATATACATCCAAAAATAAATAAATACATGAATTGTATAAGGCGTGCATCATGAAGCATTGGGTCTCAGGCGACAAATTCTCCACACTTCTATGGCAGGCGCCATCAGACTCTGCTCGAATGAGAGACGTGCGAGCAAGTCACATGATCAATGAGAGAGGGATGTAGACAAGAGAGGACCACTTGTTCTTGTTGAAAGTGGAGATGTGCAGGCTGGAGACTGACCATTGTTTACAGGTTACTCCTAATAGAAAGTCATGAGAACCACTATCTTAGTGAGATAATAGGGAACCAATTGTTAATAGTCTAGAAGAGAAACTATAAAACGGATCTGTCTTACTCACATTCTGTGGAGCCAGTACTTGTTGCAAGCTGAGATTGTAGTGTGAAATGTTTCTGCTTCCAAACATGCATGCTCTATGCAGGACTGCAACATGACTGTGTGAGAGGTCCCTCGGTGGCCAGATGAATGGACTGCTCTAAGGGCTGCTCTAAGAAATGTGAAGAGCTGCCTTGAAATTCCCAGGAGCCCCCACTATAGACACCCCGGGTCTGCACAATCTGGAGTGGGGTTTAAGAAAGCTCTTCACCTGCCAACCAACATTCTAAGAATGGTGCACTCGGACCCTGAGTGTTCATGGCTTGGGGATTCATTCTCTAATGCAAACAATGTCATGCCTCCCAGGAACCTTAGTTCTCTGCATAGGGCAATGGGGAGAGTTGCCAGGAAGCCCCAGCCTCTCAAATGACATGCCTTCACCCTTCACCCTTCCCCCTTCCTTCACACTGGTTACAGAGAGAGAGAGAAAGAGAAAGAGAGAGAGAGAGAGAGAGAGAGAGAAAGAAAGAGAGAGAATGAGAAAGAGAGAGAGAGAGAGAAAGAGAGAGAAAAAGAAAGAGAGAGAAAGAGAGAGAGAGAGAGAGAGAGAGGGAGCGAGAGAGCGAGAGAGAGACAGGAGAGAGAGAGAGAACGAGAGAGTGTGAGAGAGAGACAGGAGAGAGAGAAAGAGAGCGAGAGAGAGAGAGAGAGAGAGAGAGAGAGAGTTTGACAATGCCAAAGTGAAAAAAAAGGAAATGTTAACTGTCTGCGGTAGTATCAGATTTGGACCAGTGCTTTGTTATGTGTTACCATGTCCCGTTTTGACTTGAATTGTTTGTATAATTTGTCATGTCTTTCATGCTTTCTTATGCTTTGTTAGGCTGTATTATTCAGTACCATACTATGTCAAGTCATGCTTTACCAATGCCCACACATTGTAGTTAATTGTCTAAAACCACCAACCCCTGGGGCGCAACGCCTTTGGAATAATTGGACTACAGCACCCCTCCTAATATTCTAGGTCAGTGTTCGCGAGACCTCACTCACTCACTCACTCACTCACTCACTCACTCACTCACTCAGCTCTTATGAAAAATACTAGAATGTGGAATGTGAGCAGCGTCCATTACACTGCTCTCCTATCGCCCAAAGAAGGAACTGGCAAATAATGTATTTAACAGATCCTATCGTTATTTGCAGGCCATTTTGCTACTTGTGAATGTTGAGGTATTTTGAACTGTGAGGGTACATTTCTATAGGAAGGTCCATGCAGAGCTATAGCTATGCAACAAATCTGTACCTTCTTCCAAAACAATTCAACCCAGTCACAAAACAACACTCTGTTTTGAAAACTGCCCAGTTTATACTGATGTTGTCCATTAGTTTGACAAGCGAAAAAGGGTTTTCTCTTTTGTAAATAAAAATAATGAATTATCTTGAAATCATGCATATAGACAAGCTGCATCTCAAGTGCAAACCAATGACAATATGACAATACACAGGTAACCTCATCACACAAATTGTTTCTTATTGTACAGCCCTTTACATATTGTGGTGAAGAACAAGGGATTTTCCAGGCTCAATTTACTTTTCATATTAGCATTTGTAATCTTCCAGTCAGGATGTGGAAACCTAAGGTGTAATCATACTCTTGTTGTTAAATAAGGATGTATATATTGTCCAATTACGTTACTATGCGATGTGTGTACACTGCAAGTACAAATTATTATTGCTACTATTGATTCCTAAACATTAAAAAAAATATTCTTACTAACTAGACCTCAAAAGCTATGTGGTCATTGCCTAAATTGCAGAGTCAGTTGAAATCATTCCATCGTTACTACCTCGCAGATTTTTGTGATCTTGGACAAAATATTTAATCTCAGTGTGTGTTATTTGCTAAAACTGTGAGTCCCTAGAAGTGATTCACTTTGCATAGTGTATGCTATTAAAAATAAAAATATAAACAACCCCTGCACTCATGGTTGGATATACTGTGTGTTGATTCAGATAGAATAATAATTGTATTACAGTACTGATATGATATGAAATTTATAACACGCCTCTACACAAGTGTTTCAAGGCACAATGCGGCATGGGAGGGGGAACAGAGGGAGCACAGAGACAACAATCTTACTAAGCAAGGTGACATTGAGATTGCACAAGTGCAGAGGAAAGGCTAGGGGAAAGGTGCCAGGGGGAGTGGTGCAACGATGTACATGGGATCTAAACAATAACAAGAAGTGCGGTGGCAGGTGCAAGGGTAAGCGCAGACAGCAGGTGTCCAAAGGTGCAGGTTGGGGGATTGTATGGTTACCGATACAGACCCAAAGTGCACGGGTTACCTGGAGGCAGTGCAGGTGTGCAACTCGGTGGGCGGGGACCTGAGCCCGAAATCAGAGCATAGTCAAGTGACCAGTGCAGTATCAGACAGGAAATCAGCAGGGGAGAAAAAGAGAGAAGGCAGAAGCAAAGAGGAAGGTCTTGAGGTGCTTCCAGAACCGGAGATGGTTCTCCTCAAGTTTCAGAGAGTTGGAGGCCCCAGAGGGAGTCCCCAGCCAAAGAAAGAAATCTACCACCAACTCATTGCTCAGAGAAGTGACTGAGCCTGAGGGAGTTGGAGGTGGAGTAGGAACGTATTTATGAAGAGAGAGTTGGAGGTATTGAGACCCCAGGATCCAGAAGGCCTTGTGGATACTGCAGAGGGTCTTGAACTTAATTCTCGCAGCCACTGGGAGCCAATGCAGGGATTTCAGTGCTTGAGAGATACAATCCCTGGGCTTGAAGAAATGGCCACGTCTTGAGGTCCTGTTCTGTATGAGTTACAGAGGATGGAGAGTAGAAGCAGGCAGATTAAGAAAGAGGCTGTTGTAGTAGTCCAGCCTAGAGAGAACCAGAGCTCCAGAGACAGTGAGCTTCTGGGGGAAGGAGAGGAAATGAAGAATACCTCTGAGGAGGTGCAGTTGGTAGTTTGACTTCTTGGAGATGTCAGAGATGTGAGGAGAAAAGGGGAGCGTGTAGTCAAAGATGGCCCTGAGGTTCTTAGCCTAACAGGTGGGAGCAGGTAGAGGGTCAAGGGAGGCCAGCCAGAGAGTGACAGGAAAGACGGGTGCAGTTGTGCTGATGAGGAGAAATTCCATCTAACTGGCCTAAAGGCAGAGATCAATGGCAGCACACCACTCCTGGATAGCAGTCAGACCGTCAGAGATGAGAGAAGGAGAAGAGGTGGCAGAGGGGAGCCTGAAAACAAGCTGAGGGTCATCCGCATAGGACTGAAAGTTGGAGCAGAGAGTGGCAATGTGGTGGGCGAGAGGTACCAGGTACTGGTTGAACAGTCAGGGTGAGAGGTTAGACCCCTGGTGAACACCACAGGTAGAGAGTGAGATGGAAGAAAGGAAGGACCCAAGTTGGACCTGAGAGGGTCAATCAGAGAGGAAAGAGGTCAGCCAGGCCAGGGCCTAATCGGTAATACCCAGGTTGTCACAGAGACAATTGAGCAGGATAGCGTGGTTGACTGTGTCAAAGGAAGAAGAGAGATCAAATAAGATTGGGACACGGGTGATTAGAATCAAGGTTAGAGAGCAGGCCTCAGATGTTCAGGAGAGCAATGTCATGCTTCCGGCTGCTCTGAAGCCAGAATGATGGTCATGGAGACAACTAACATATTCAGTGTGACTATTAAGCTGGGCGATGGGTAGCTTTTCCAGGGATTTGGCCAGGAAGGGAGTGATGGAGATCGGGCGATAGTTAACCAGGCCGGAGGGGTCAGCTGAGGGATTCTTGAGAAGAGGGTGCACAGGAGCGTGCCTCAGGGGGAAGGAAAAGCTCCAGCGGCGAAGGAGTGGTTGCAGAAGTCAGCCAGGGCAGGAGAGAGGGTGTCAATGTGGCCCTGGATGGTTTTGGAACAAAAGGGTAGAACCTGTTAACCTGTTTTGATAAGACTAGTCTAGAAACCTCATCAGGGGAGAACAGAGGAATGGCAGAGAAAGAGAGAGGAGATGTGGCTGCAGAGGGGGGCATAGGTAGAGGAGAGAGTAGAGGGAAGAGGAGCATAGGAAGAGAGGGCGCACAGGATTTCCTGGATTTTAGAGTTGAAATAAGAAGCCAGGGCTGCGCAGAGGACCTGCGAGGGGACAGGAGAGGTAGAGACAAAGCAAGGTTGGCCAGCTCCTTGCAGATTTGAAAGAGTTTGGGCGAGTTGTTAAATGCTGCAGAGACGCAGGCTTGGATGAGGGCTCTCTTATTAGTGAATACAGAGAGCCGGTACAGCCTTTAAAGCAGGCGACAGAACAGTTTGTCAGGGGATGCACAAGAAGCTAGCCATTTCCTCTCAGCCACCGTGCACTTGTGTTTAAGAGTGACGAAGTCAGAGTTGTACCATGATCTGCACTTGGCATTGGGCCACAAGCGAATCCTCATGGCAGGAGAAAGAGCATCAAAGGTAACAGAGATAGAAGAGTGAATCCAGAGGAGGAGGAGGGGGATAGAAAGCTGCGGCGAAAGCCTCACATGACACACGCTTCACGGGTCTGAGTGGCAGTGCTAGAGTTGGCTTGACCTGCAGGGTAGAGAGGGAGAGATGGGAGGAAATGAGCAAGTGATCACTCCAAGGGAGAGGAGTGCTCAGAGGGATAGAGAGGGGGAGGTCTGAGGAGATCAGAATGTACAGAGTGTGCCCTGCAGAGTGAGTTGGGCCAACAGGGAGATTAGAAAGAGAGAGCGAGAGGTGCAGAGGCCGTGAAAGAGTCCTGAGGAGGGACAGGAAGCATCCAGGTGGATGTTGAAGTCTCCAAGAAGGAGGAGCTTTGTGGTTGAGGCCAGGAGGGAGGAGGAGAGGACTGCCCTCTCACCTGGGGATTTGAACAGGTGGCCAATAGATAGTAGCCACAGTAAGAGAGTGGCCAGGAAAGAGAGAAAGCCTGCAGACCAGGCATTCGAAAGAGGAGTAGGCCTGCATAAGAATGACAGATGCAGGAATCCACTCTGGGAAGATCAAGGCTACACTCCCTCCGTAACGGTTGGATCCGGGCTCAGAGAGGATCTTGTAGCCATCAGGGAGGATATTGTCAAGGATTGTGACAGTGCTGGCAATGAAACATGTCTCGGTGAGACCAAGTACATCAAGGTCAAGTTCTTCCAGGTGACGGTAGATGTCAGAGGAGTGTTTGACAGCTGAGCAAGAGTTGAGAGTGGCAATATGGAGAAGATTTCCAACCTTGAAAGACTTCTGGGGAGGGGTTCAAATCTGAGGTACTCCCTGCACAGATGTAGAAGGAGCACTGGGGGGCAGAAGAGGAAGGAGGAGAGAGCAAGGTAGCCAAGGAGGAGGCAGAGGGGGGAGGCAAGGAACCTGAGGAAGTGAGAGAAGTGACAGCAGGAGAAGAAAGGAAATTGGTGAGGCGATGGAAGTGTCTATCAAAGAGGGGAAGGTTGGCCTGAGGCCCTTGGACCAAGATGGTGCCATTCAGGTAAACATTAATGATGACCTTAGAGGAGTGGAAGGGGGCCAGGAGCGCCTCCCACCAGGTGCCACCATTAATGGGAGAAGAAGAGAAAGGAGAGGTCAATTGGCAAATGGAATCCTTTATATTCACACTGTTGGTCAACCTGTGATAACAATGAGTCTCCACAAATTATAAGATGAGTGAAGCTGTGCCTTTCATGGGAATGCTGCAAAACACATGTTAACTGAGTTTTCAATTAGATTAAGGGCCTGATTCACAGAGCATGTTCCTATGCGATTGCACCATTATAACATGCTTCTATGAATCAAGCCCTAAATGTATTAAACCACTCCTCCCAAGCCATGGATGGAACTCTGAGTTGCATTTGTTCATTTGTCTCATCCTGAGTATCTGACAGCTAGGTGGGTTAACCATGTCATCCATGTGACACGCCTGGTCAGCATTCTAAAATATGAACATCAATGTTTATAATGTTGCCTCAAATAACATATTAACAACGAGGTTTCCTTTTCTCTTCCACTCTAAAATATTTAATTTAACTTTTACATGCCCTTAATGTTTTTGTAATTAGTATCTATTGCAGCAGATAGTGTGTTTTTCTTCTCCTTTGTGTCATAACATAACATAACATAACATCAATGCAGGATAGCTCAGTGGCAACGTGATTGCCTTTGAAGCACGACGACAAGAAGCAACACAGGATTGATCCCCGGGTCTGCGCTAAGGAATCGCTGGATTTTTAAGTGCGTTATAAATACACAACTAAGAAAAAAAAATCAATTATGCAGCTAATAAAAAACAATTCTTGTAAAAGCGCCTCGATGCCTGCGGGCTGTGTGAGCGCTTTAAAAATGCAAAATAAAATAAATAACAAACAAACTGACATACCCGTGCGTTATTTGCAGCCAGTCTTAACCATATTTGCTTAATCATTTTTCCTCAAAAGTGGCGTTACCCTAAGCAGCCGTAGATCATGTAAACAAATATGCTTTGGTTCTTCCATAAACTCGAGTCCGTGAGCGTGAGTTGGTCCCTCCTCATTACATACACTGAAGCTACTGGTAGCGTAGCTTTGTTTTCAGCCATCCTACAATATGATTACTAAACTTGCATCCTACTTCAAGTAACACGTGCATTCTATCTTAAGGCGTGCTTTGTTTTCTTATTGGTTACAGATTGTCTTGCATTCAGTGCTCAAACAAATGGCTTACCATTTCCACTGAGATAATCTCCCTCATGGCAGCGTTTCTGCACCCTAAGAGCGTCCGCCTTTATTGTCACCTTTTGTAAGTGCATGTGCCCCAATCTCTGCCCATTGTCATAGATACTTCTGGTTACCCGGTAACACAGAGTACCTTTTTAGTAGTGGGCTAATCTAGTGATCAAGTTGCCCAATAGAAATCTAACTATAGAAGAACTAAATGTTTTGAACAGAGAACTTTCATTTGCACCATCTACGATTTCTGATCCAATTAATCTTCAAATAGACTTGTTCAAATTCACCTGCAAATTAAAGCTGAACAAATTCTTTGCTGCTCAAGTAGAGAAATTCAAAGCGAAATCACTGATACCAGAAAAAGTAAACTTACAATAACTGATATTGAGGATACATTTCTATTAAGATCATTAAATGAAGTGCATGAATTTGAAATGAGGAACCTTAAGCAAGAGCTCCACATCCTACCAGTGAACTATCACTCACATGAATTCAAACCACACTCAAGATTTACACCACAGATGCCACAAGGTAATGTTATTGATACATTTCAAAGTTTCTAATGATATTAATGAAGGCCAATACACTTCAAGAGTGCAACACTTGAAATAAAATAGCAGGGCAAACCAAACGCAACCAGAAAGAACTGCACTAGAGAACCTAAGAAAACTAAAACAAAGATGATTCAATAGTCATCAAGGAAGCAGATAAATGGGCACACATTGTTATAATTGGGAGAAGAGACTACATAGCCATGCCTATGCATCATCTGAATACCCCTGGATGCTATGCCATCTTGAAAGATGATCCTACCAAGAAGGCTGTAGAACAACTTAATGAACTGATTGAAAAATGGCATAGAAAAGAACTGTTTACTTATGAAGAGCAAACATGTCTAAAGATTAAGGAAATAAGACTTCCGACAATGTATTTCTTCCGAATATAAATAAGGAATTTGAAAGGATATCTGAAGCAAAACCCATCCTTAGAGGAATAGGGTGGACGATGGAACATCTATCTGAATACATTGATGTCATGATAAGACCCTATGTTGATCAATTAGCATTGTACCTCAAGGATTCAACGAGTGTACGCAACATTCTGAAAACAATAAGTTGGGAACATGATTGCTATTGCTCACCCTAGAAGTTTGGGCCCTTTATACATCCATCAGACACGAACTAGCACTCAAGACCATGGAATATGCATTCAGAGATACTGCTGCATCTCACTTCCAACAACATAACATACTCATGGAAATGCTGTAGGCGACACTACAACATAACAACTTCATTTTCAATGATACATACAATGGACAAGTACAAGGAGTGACAATAGGCACCAAATACATGCCAGCACTGGCAAATTTATTTATGGGCCTCTTTGACGGCACTGCCATCTATACAAATGAACATTATCAAAAAGGAGTTCTTCTGTGGTCTAGATACATAGACAAAATACTACTCATTTGGAAAGGAACCACGGCACTACTGCAGGCATTCATGAATGACCTCAATACTAACAACTTTGGAATCTCATCTGTGGAAGCACATGATGATAAAGAGATCAATTTTCTAGATTTAAAAATATACGTATCAGGCGGTATACTGCTCACGCAAACTTTCAGAAATCCCACAAAGTAAATTCAACTCTGTACGCCACCAGCTTTCACCAGAAATCAGTCATACGTATTATACCAGTGGGAGAATTCATCAGAGCTAAGAGGAACTGTGAGGACCAGAGGGTCTTTGATAATGAGTCTGATTTACTAACAACTATATTTCAGGAGAGAGGTTACCAACATCACAATATAAGGAAGCATTAACAAAGGTGTGATCCATAGATAGGCAAGACACACTGGTACAAAAGAAGAAGAATAAAGATGCACTCGCCAACAAAGTCAAATGTATTACTAAGTATTGTCAGAATCACCATGAAATTTGCAAGATCTTGAAAAGACATTGGCACTTACTACTTCTAGATAAGGACTTAGAGGGATTTTTGTATGGTGAACCGGTGGTGATCTTCAAAAGAGCAGACACATTGAAAAACAAACTCAGTCCATCCTTTTTACAAAGTAAGATTAATGAAAAAACAATGACTTGGTTAAATCCAATAAGACAAGGTTTCCATAGGTGTTGTTCATCTGAATACAGACCAATTCTGTGACTCAAGTTGGACAAAACTACAGATTAAGGAATGTATTAACTACAAAATGTTGTATGTTGTGTATGCACTGATTTGTATCTGCGACAAAATATATATAGCTAGTACCATAAGGCCATTGAGGGTAAGAATAAGAGAACACATTGCTTCCATTAATAGCCAGGACCCACGCTTGCCGTTAGCCGTACATTGACAGAAGGAACACCAAATGCAGAACAAATTAGAGATCAGACGTATAGGTCTCAAAAAGGTTACACTAAATAAGAGAGGGGCAAATAGGGAACGCCAGTCTAGGCAAACAGAAGCAAGAATTATTTGTCAATTTCGCAGTACTGACATTGGTCTCATTGTAGACAATGAAATGTGCTCATTTTTATGAAAGGCAGATGTGGAGTAACCACAGAGACATAATGTGATTGATGCGAGCGAGGCATCTCTCTCCATATCCAATCTGAGTACTATTTAATGTCACGTTGGCGAAATGAAAGCAATAGCAATGAATACTAAAACTATTTTCATAAAAAATAAAAGATAGGCATTCATCCTTCGAAATTAAATTCTGTTATACATAATTTCACTGTAACATAACAGCAAATGTTCTGTATAGTGTTAATGTGTGCCGAAAATAGAACTTCAGATGCAATAGATCTCTAATGTCCTAGTAAGGTTGCTTTGTTTAATATGGCTGAACAAAAACTCCCTTGATATTAGACATAAGGATATGCGTCAGAACAAATTGTTTGCAAGCGTAAATGGGAAACAAAGGTACAAACTGTAGTATCCTGTGTTCCCAGATTTAATTATGATAATGTAGGTGCAATATGAACGTTGGCAGCAGAACGAAACAACAAGGCAACTTAGCCCACTACTGAAAAGGAACTCTGGGTTACATTCGGTAACCAGAAGTAACTATGACAATGGGCGGGGCTTGGCGCACATACACTTACAAAAGGTGACAATAATGGCGGAAGCGCTTAGGACGCAGAAACACTGCAGTGAGGGAGATTATCGCGGTGGAAATGGTAAGCCATTGGTTTGAGCACTGAACGCGAGGCACCCTGTAACCGATAGGAAATCGGAGCATGCTTTAAGGTAGAACGCACGTGTTACTTGAAGTGGGATGTACGTTTAGTAATCATGTTTTAGAATGTCTGAAAACAAAGTTACGTTACCAGTATCTTCAGTGTATGTAATGAGGAGGGAACAACTCACGGACTCGAGTTTATGGAAGAACCAAAATACATGTGTTTACATGATCTACGGCTGCTTATGACAACGCCATTTTTGAGGCAGAATGATTAAGCAAATATGGTTAAGAGTGGCTGCAAATACCGCGCGGTTATTTGTGTGTGTTTGTTATGACACCATGGAGAAGAAAAATAGCAACACAGTATCTATCTGCTGCAATAGATATTAATTACAAGGGCGTTAAGGGCATGTAAAATTGAGATTAAACATTTTAGAGTGGAAGATAAAGGGAAACCTCATTGTTAAACATTGTTGTTCATATTTTAGAACAACCAGGTATTACCCCATGACTGAAAGCTTTACAGAAGAGTTTCTTGAGCTGAAGAAATACGTGAACAAACCATTGGGTGAGTTACAAACCACATAAGGGTCTACGATTTGCGACTCTAAAGTGACATGGCACTAATGTAGAACTGTATACCTGACTGATCTACGAATTATCTTTTCCAACCCTTGAACCCTACCCATCACCAATCCCATTTTTGTCTATGAACACCACTCACACACACATTGTTCTTTTAAGAATGAGATCATTGATGTCCGGTTTTGACAAAGGCCAGTGGCCGAAACATTTGTTAACCCAAGGACACGTGTGAATTATTTTTGGATTAGAGTGATTATTATATGTCTTGACTAAAGTAAGTACCATCAATAATCAATTATGTATACTGCTCAGCACATTTCTTGAAGCATTTCCCATATTTGAAAGGCTTTGTGTAAATATTCTCTTGTGATGTCAAACGTCCACGTCCCAACCATGTGGCCATAATTTTCATTACGTTCAATTATACACACTTTTAGATCTTTTAATGTATAATTATAGCCAATCATGGAATAAACATTGTTCCCCTTAATGCATCCGCTCATGCAGCCAATCCATTCTGCATCTAGTTCGAGACCTGGATCCAGTGAACCTCTCTTTTGAGTAGCATGCTCTCTATGTTGAATCGTCTTCGTGAGCACGTTATTTTTTTCTATAACTGACCATTAATCTCATTAACTTTGTGTCTTTCTCAAAACAGGGCACAGTGGGCCAGGCAGTCTCCCAGCCAATCAGAAAGCTTAGAATGAAGATCCTACCTGACGGCTAAGGCTGCATTGCAAGCCTCTTCAGAAGTGGGAGGTTGTCATCTTCCCTGCTGGGCAGCAAGTAAGTGTTCTCCCAACCCCCAAAACACTTGATGTTCCCTGTGCTTGTCGCTGCGGCCGTTTACTGCTACTATCTGTAGTTTCTTTCTCACCTTGTGCATGGGGGGCATCTAATTTTGTATTGTTTTAAGGTGAGAAACAGCAACTTTACAATTACTATTAGCATTCTGAAAAAGCATTCTGGGATTGTAATAGGAATACCCCCCTCTGGATGGGAGTATTAAGGGACTGGTAATGCCCCCGGGCTTCGCTCAGCGCTTTAACATGGTCCGAGGTGTTTCCTTACCCAGTAATGCCTCTGCCCGTTGATGTTTATTGCTTAAATAATGTGTGATGTGCTGAACTCCTTTACTTATCTATGTATGTATGAATGTAAGTGCAACCCTAAAGCACTGCACAAAGGGGACACACCCAATGGGTTGCAGGCACGATGTGGAACTATCAGAGGAGTTAGGAAGGGGAAGATGGGGAGAGGAAGTGGTTGGAGAGGCAGAGGTTGTTGAGTAGACAATCAGCGATTGAAGAGATGTTGTTTGAAAGGTAGAACCTTCAGATCCTTCCTGAAGTGTGCAAAGGAGGAGGCCATTTGAATCTTTATGGGTTACTTGTTCAAGAGAACAGGGTGCATAGATTTAGTATATAAGTCATAAGTCAATTCTTTATTTCAGCTCAAAGTCATGCACATGATGTACAAATACAGTACTACAAAAAGGAAGAAAATACAGTACAACATTGATTATATAAAAAGAACATCACAAATACATAAAATCTCGATGCCAATTATAATATGCTGGGCCACAAATTCATTTATAAAAACATGATGAATAACAATATAACCTTCTATAATAAGAGGAAAGGCTGCTTGCAGCCTCTATTAGGATCTATATGTTTACTTCTTCCTTAGTTTAAAGCCACCTTACTAAGAAAAGACAATTCTAGCAGCAATTCTATCATTTCTCTCTAGTAATTTAGTTCCAAGACGTCAAGCCATTAGTATGTAGTCTCACACCACTGATGCACGATTTATGATTACCTGTATACATTGTTGTCAGGAGACAGATGAATATGCCATCTATAGTGTTCTCTTCTCCCCCGCCGTCATATGGAAGGAACCATGGTAGAGCACCATTCATGGTGCCTGTCCCCTCTCCACCACCGTATCGTGAAAGGAAAATACAGTATTTACTAAGACAACTGGGCCAGCCTTATCCTGATGTAATCGAAGAGGAGGTGAGCATGAAGGATCAGGAAGAACCTAACCTGCTGTGATCAAGGTGCAAAAGCAGATGACACCACTGCTGGAACTGAGGCATGTGGACGCATTGGACATGAAACAGATACGCATCCACCATGAATCTCCACAACCAATAGGTCAAACTTCACTTAGACATGAAGAATATGCTTGCACACAATAGGTTAGAGAAACATATCCCATATAGGCTGTAACGCAAGACGCATACAAATACACACAAAGCCTGCTTAATGCAAAAGAGCAACAAGAATGAGTGGCCATGTGAAACAAGATGGACAGCGCAGACACAGTTGAGTGAAGGGAAGGCATCAGAGAAGACGCAGAGCCTGCAAGCCGAAAAAAAACGACTGAATAAGCTAAATCCACTGTGCAGAGCAACACAGAAGATAACTGCCCAACCCCTGCCAAGGTTACAATAAGGGGAGGCTCGGACCGGCACTGGGGAGGACAGGAGAAGATAATATCCAGGGGCGAAACACATTTCTCTTAGATTATGCCAAGGAACAAAACAACTCATTGACAACCAGGTGCTCATTAGATAACGCACATCATTGAAGAAAAGTAGCTCGACAAAGACCCTAAAGGACAGAAAGGGTAAAGACACCCATATCCAAATAGACTAAAACCCAAATAAAAGATGAGTAGAGTAATTCAAAACGTGGTCCCGTCACACGTGACCTAGTGTGCAAAACAGTGCCTATAAATTAATGATAGATACAGAGATCCACCTGCCAAAAACACCCTTAACGTTTCTCTGAACTACGACGTGGGACAAGGTTGAGTTCAAAGCTAAAAGTTGTGGCTCACTGCCCAGAGAATTAGAGACATTTTAATTGGGAAAACGGCCACTCAAAGTCTCTCCTCATACCAATGTCGTTACTCATGTGTTGATGACCTGCCAAATAATCGAGGTTGGCAAAGTTCACACTAACCAATCCTTAGCCTCAATTAACACTGTCATAGGTTACAATAAGTGGAGGCTCAGACTAGCACCCTGGGGGATGGGAGAAGATAATACCCAGGGGCGAAACACATTTCTCTTAGATTAATCCAGGGAACAAAGCAACTCATTGAAAACCAGGTGCTCATTAGATAAGGCACATCATTGAAGAAAAGTAGCTCGACAAAGTCTCTAGAGGGTAGAAAAGGTAAAGACACCCATTTGCAAATAGACTAAAACCGCAATAAAAGATGAGCAGAGTAATTCAAAATGTGGTCCCATCACACGTGACCTAGTTTTCAAAACAGTGCCTATTAATTAATGGTAGATACAGAGATCCACCTGCCAGCAACTCCCTTAACGTTTCTCTGAACTATGACGTGGGACAAGGTTGAGTTCAAACCTAAAAGGTGTGGTTCACTGGCGAGAGAATTAGAGACATTTTACTTGGGAAAACGGCCGCTCAAAGGTTCTCCTCCTGCCAATGTCGTTACTCATGTGTTGATGACCTGCCAAGTAATTGAGGTTGGCAAAGTTCACACTAACCAATCCTTAGCCTCAATTAACACTGTGATAGGTTACAATAAGTGGAGGCTCAGACTGGAACCCTGAAGGACGGGAGAAGATAATAACCAGGGGCGAAACACATTTCTCTTAGATTAAGCCAGGGAACAAAGCAACTCATTGAAACCAAGTGCTCATTAGATAAGATACAACGTATTCCCGGTCACAACGTCTTCTAAGGGATTGAACACCAGTATCTACAGACCCGTACAAACTCGGAATTTTCACAGCATTTGCTCCTAGTCATTGAACCTGGGATAGACCAACTGTGTTCTTTTGCACGACTGATGCTTAAGAATATGTTCTGATTCAGTACCACCCTAATATGGAGCATTTAATTGCTATATTACTACACAATAGACAATCAATGAATTTGGCTTGCACCTGCACCTTTAAGAAGGGCATTTTATCCCATGCTTCTTAACATTTTGCCTTGAAAAGGACCCATTGTTTTAGGGTTGAAACACGTGTCGGCAGTTCTGTTTTATACTGAATCATAAATCTTTTTTCAACAAGCCCTTTGGCCAATGTTTTTCTTGCATTACAGAAATTGTTACACTGCTTGATAAGACATTGATCGGGTACACACAAGTTCTAATGTACCTACGATTGGGCTGTGTATTGATACGGAGGTGACAATCTTGGTTCACATTTGTATTCATTTAGCAGTTTTGAGGTAACTGCTAGTCCCTCTCACATGCAGCAACCCTAGTTTCTCCTATCCTTTAGGCATCGCCTGTTACATATTATTTTCTCCTTTAATTAACCATCAATCCCAGCGCCTCATACTTGCGGCATAACTCAATCCAGTCTTCAACTTCTCTTAGATAAGGCACATCATTGAAGAAAAGTAGCTCGACAAAGTCTCTAGAGGATAGAAAGGGTAAAGACACCCATATCTAAATAGACTAAAACCGCAATAAAAGATGAGCAGAGTAATTCAAAACGTGGTCCCGTCACACGTGACCTAGTGTTGAAAACAGTGCCTATTTATTAATGGTAAATACAGAGATCCACCTGGCAGCAACTCCCTTAAAGTTTCTCTGAACTATGACATGGGACAAGGTTGAGTTCAAATTTAAAAGTTGTTTCTCACTGCCCAGAGAATTAGAGACAAAGAGGGTCATTACGAGTTAGGCATTAAGGGGTTAACAGCACTGGTAAAATTTCTGGCGTTGTCAACCCCTTAAATCCTCATTACGAGACTGCTTGCAGGAACCAGCTAAGGGTTTTACCAGGCGCCCTTAGCAGGTCCTGCAAGCAGACCAGGGTGCTAACAACGGGCCCGTTATTAACAAGCCCGTTGTTAGCACCCTCCCCATTCCCATTGAGCCCTATGGGGGCTCGAATGGGAATGGAGATGTACCGGGTCCGGGTTCCTTGAATGAGGAATTACCAGGTCCTCCAAGGTTGGAATGGCCCGGTAATTCCTCATTCAAGGAACCCAGACCCGGTAGCCGATAAGGGGGTAGCAATACCGCTAATAGCAGCATGGCTACCTCCAAACTTGTAATGACTCCCAGAGTCTCTCCTCCTACCAATATCATTACTCATGTGTTGATGCCCTGCCAAATAATCGAGGTTGGCAAAGTTCACGCCAACTAATCCTTAGCCTCAATGAACACTGTCTTATAATGAATGCACCGGACAATCCCGTGGTAGAGAAATGGCATGTAGTCGCTGTTATCAATTTGAAGGTAGATCCAGGAGGAGCCATCAGATAAGTCATAGTAGATGAGGGGTACTAACCCCTACACAGTCTGTACATAGTTGATTCCCCTAACCAGTCACCTACCCTTGTAGGATTTTGTAACTAAGTTTCTCATACCATGTTAATGATGAAGCATTTGGTGTTTTTAATCCATTAATTTCATAGAACAAACTGAGAGCTCTAAGAATCTGTTGCTTATTGCTATACCTGGTTTATATGATTGATAATATAACAGACCTTTGTAATTTACTCTGACTCTTTCGTTTATAGATTTCCCCGCCTATCTGGTCTGCTTAAGGTCTTGGACTTTCCACCCTCCGATTACATATGGTAGCAGAGATGGATAGTTGTGCAGGACCCCCGGAATTGTGGTATCTTCCCGTCACAATCCTTAAGACTGCAGAGGTGGCCTGTGGAGACCGTAAAATCACACGTGAGAAAATTCAGCCCGATCCCCCCTGGGTCACACCACATGGCAGAAGGTGAGTGCCCGATTTGGAGAAGAACAATACTGAGGACATCGGCCGATCCACGAAATGTAAGCATAGAACATCGAACTGACAAATGAAGGGGGGAGGGAGTTGGTGAATAGATTAGGAAATTGTATTATTTATGAGAAGATTACCTGTGACAAGGTTGTGGAAGGGGGCGTATTAAACATATTAACGAGGTATTGAAGTAGTGATATAAAGAGATATCCTGAGACAAGACGATAGGAAGAGTATGTGCCAAACGTCCTTTTGGGTTGTAAGTAAGAGAATGAATCCTTGCATTGAGACAACAAGATGGCTGTGGGGATTTGGAGTTTTTGGTGTATTATTTTGGAGGTGTATTTATCTATGTTGGAGGCGTATTTATCTGTGTAAGTGATTACTGTGTACTAGAGGGCGGAGCGCCCTCTGACGGACCCATAGGTCAGAACTCACCCTCGGGTACCTTTAAGACAAGATAGCTGCACCTTGAGGAGGATGGGGTGCAGGATTCTCTTACTCTGACACCAATCAATAAAGGCAACTGAATGGTTTGGCAAATGGAAGTCCGTTTAATGACAAGTACAAAAAACAGGGAAACAAATGGAAATCAGCAGTGTTGCGATCGCCTGTCTCGCTTCAACTTCCAAATTCTTCATTCAGACAGCAATAGTTATACCCAAAAATAGTCATCATTGACGTGCAACACTCATAAGTTTATCATGCAATTCTATTGGTTGGAAAAGGTAACTTAAGTATAGGTGCTATATCTGTATATGGTAACAAAGTGTAGGGATTAGATAACTCTTATTGGGTGGGTGTCTACGCCCATCCTTCTACATCACTCGTGATCAACGTCACTTCAAGCACATCTAATTGGTTCAACAGCTATAGGACCCTAAATTATTTGGGTCATTGTGATTGGGTGGGTTACACCGCTAGGCTTAAATCTCTACTTTAATTAGCAGCATGCAGAATAGACACCCAGGTGCCTTGTGCCCCATGATTCACCCTGCCTCCCTTCCATCAATCAGCACGTTAAGGCTATGTGTCAATTAGTTGGCCTCAAAACTGTAGCTTCTTATCTGGGAAAGTTATGGCATCCTCTGGTTCTGGGTGACATCAGATGTTGGTACCTCTTCGCCCTTGGCTGGTCACGTGTCTGTTCACCGTGAATCTTCTTCATTTTCCTTGTATTCATGTATTTGATTCTCCCGTAGCCTCACCACCTGCCTGGGGCCTCTTTATCTCGACCTTCACTGGCTGGCTGCTATGCTCTGAAGTCTCTTCTCCCTTTCTTAGGTTGACCTCGAATTCCCAAGCATGAGCTACTGCTCACTAAGATTCGATTCTACTCTTCCCTTTGGCTTTGGCTGGAATATGAATCTTGGCCTTGCTAGCCCTTTGCAGCATGGGCTTAATTCTGCTTTCAAAAAATGGAGTCACACTTGTATAGTGTGCTTTATTGAGGTAGATATATAGTTGGCGCATGCTGCTCTATTCTTCTACTAAGCATTGCAAGCAGTACTGTTCTCTTAGCTTCTTGTGTTCCAAGCCTATTTAGAGGCATTTTAGTCAGTTACGTGTGTTCATCTCACTTGTTGGTTATGTTTCTTTATAGTAACATCTTTTCTCTTACACTTCCGTTAAAACATTATTCCTAGCATTTCGCCCTTGTATGTCAACTTTCGTTCGTCGTTTATGTTCATCTGTACGACTGTTCAGGTTCTAATGTCGTCACCATCTACCCTCCATTAAGACTCTTTGGCTCTCTTCGGGGACAGTTTGTAAGTAGTCTTCATTTCATGTCAGCGGCTGGTACGGTTGTCTCAGTGGGTTCCAAGATACCCATGGCTGTCTGATTATAGGCACTTCGACGGCAATTGCATTTCTGATGGGCACTGAGCAGAGGCCTAGAATTGCTCTCTGTTGGTTCATTTGTTCCTCATATGTCACATATCTCGGCGAGTATGTCCCTGGTATCTTGAAATGGGGGCTGGGATGCAGGCCATGTCTGGGACCTCCTCTACACTCCCCCCTCTGGTCGGTTCATCGACCAATTCTGCATCCTCCTTTGTGTTTGTCTTATTTGGCTCTTCTGCTTCTCGTTCATCATCTTCTGGGGTTGCACACGATGGTGTGAACATATGTATCTTTGGTGTCCATATTTTTATCACTCCTTTCAGACTTCCTACTGTATTTACATGTTCGTCTTTGTTCCAGGTCATGAGCTGACATTGTCCATTTGGGCTGTAATAGATCCACTTTCCTTCGTACCTGCATCGTTTTCTGGGATAAACAAACTTTGTTCCTTCTGGTGCAAATTCGCTAGCCCTCACACAGGCTCTTATTTCTTCATCAGTCTGGTCTCTGGGCTTTCATCCTGGTTTGACATCGACCATGATCTTCATCCCAATGGCTTTCTTTGCAGTTTTCTGGCATTGTGTGATGATTAACTTGATAACACAAAATCCTAGTAGTATCATTACTAGCAGGGCTCCCAGAATTTTGACTATGTCTGCCATCCATTGTGGGACCCATAAAAATAGTGTTCTAAACCAGCTGTCGTCATCAACCTCGTCGGTTTCATTGATCATCTGGTTCTGCAGGTTTGTCAGCATACTTATGGCTTCTGTTAAGGTTCCATTTTCAAACACCTCCATCCATCGCAGTGATCATGTTGAGTTCATATCTGTTCTGGAGAGTCATCAATCAGATTGCTCTCAATTCTTCTTTGATTGAGTTAAATCATTTTCTGGTGGTGTTGATGGTCTGCAATAACTCCCATCTGGTTATCTGCAACCATTTCATATTTACTCCAACTTGGATGTGTGGCAAGAGCATTGTTGTGAATACTGATGAGGTGAGGCT
The DNA here is from genome assembly GCF_040938575.1 of Ambystoma mexicanum. Classification (NCBI taxonomy): domain Eukaryota; kingdom Metazoa; phylum Chordata; class Amphibia; order Caudata; family Ambystomatidae; genus Ambystoma; species Ambystoma mexicanum. Next base: position 359,257,129 of record NC_090926.1, on the reverse strand, counting down.
GAACAGCCTGTGTTCATAAGGTATTGCATAAAATGCTTCTTCTGATTTTGCAGAAAAGTAGTTCTCTCTCTTCATTCGGGATACCAGTTCCACTCTTCCTCATGTGAGCATCTGCCTTTGGGAAGTTGTCAATACTCAGGTCACCTTTTGGGATCACTAGTGCAGGAACGTGGATGTTCACTATCATGCATATGCCTCCCCAGTTTTTCGGCAGACTTATGTAAGCTTTGGATTCACACGCCCAGTAATGGTCCATAATGACTGTGGTTACCTGAGTCATTCCTGGAGCTTCAAAGATTTGTCTGCAGTTTTGATTCTCTCCCATCTTCCTCGTGCAAATGTTCCTGAAGCACAATTTTGGGCTTTCCAGTGGCACTATCTGCAGGGGTCCTCCTTGGTCTTCGACCCACGTTAGCAACTTCACCAACTTTGGACATTGCGGTTTGCACAGTTTTTGTGAGGGCTCTATTGCTTCCTTGCAAGCTCCAAGGACCACCCGCGCTCGGCATATCACTACTCCTTCTTCCCATCCATTTGGTGAAAGCACTGTACCCCAAATCTGCACCTGGCCTCTAGTCTTCCAAATTTGGGCTTCTTCTGGAGTTTTACCTTGGACGTTCAGTCTCGGGTTAATTTCCCATCTTGTGCCTGCTCCTTTCGCTTCTGGCTTTGCATACCTGATCACGTGATTCCTGGTATGAGCTGTGTTTCTTGTCTTAATGTCCTGGATATAGTCATCTTCATCGGGATATGCTGTTTCTGTTGCCCATATCTGTGAGGCATCTCTTACCATGAACTGTCCTCTGGTGTTGCACATTGATATTTGTGAAAAACAGTGTGCTGTCAGGACATCAATTTCTACGGCTATGAAGATCTTGGATTTTCCCATGCTGTACGGTAGGAGTGCACAGAGGTAGCATTCTCCTTCAGCTTTTTACTTCTTCCGATCTCTTTCATGTGTTGGTACCAAATGTTATTTCCAAGAAGTGCTGTGCTGTCCAGGTAATCGTTCAGTTCATTGTTGTCTTCATGTTGGCTTCTCTTTATTCTTAGTGTCCTTTTGTAGTTAGCTATAACTACATCTGTAAATTCCTTGGTGTGACTTTACCTTGCTAGAGGACCCTCAGGCATGCTTGTCAGTGAATCAGGTTTCATTGTCTGTATCGCTGTGAAAGGAGGTGTTTTTGCAATTCTCTTCCTCTCCTCTTGTATTCTTTCGTGGAGTGCCTTTATCCACCATCGGCTTGGTATCTGCCCAACGTAAGGTTGTATTGTGGGCCTGGTGTTTGCCATTTTTGTTGGAACTGGTATGCTTATCACTCTAATCTCTGTAGTTGTATTTTTTAATTCCTCGTGTAGTTTCTTTAGCTATAAGCGGGAATAAATGATCTATCAGCATTTGTGTCTTTGCAGCAAATTCTCTCGTAGCCATTTCTGTCTTCTCTAGGGCTTTTGCTATATCTTCTTTAGTTGGTCTTTCATTTGCTTCTTCTTGGTCACTTCCACTAATTTCTGGGACTGATTGTTTGGTAGGCAGTCTGGTACTTTCTACTGCCATCATTTGGGGTTCTGGAGCCATTGACACTTGTCCTTGTTTGTGTGCATTCAGCGTGTGTGGGTGTGTAGTGGTCAGTGCTACATTTTCATTCATTTTGCGCTGACCCCGTCTCCAGCTTTTCTCTTCATTCATTACCTCGAGTGTGTATGAATCACTACAAATTACATTCAATTTTAGGTTGTTTAATTTACCATCAGATTTTCTTGGGACTGGAATTACTATATAGGGTCTAGGTGCTTTCGTGGGACTCATGCGTACCTTATCCCGTGGGTGCACTGAAATTGGGACGTTTCGTGCACCAATGAAAAATGCAGTTCTGATTGTTAATGACAGAAAAACAATTATAATTACTATGCATATGCACATGATTGATCGGTACGACAGCTTGCAGCATTTACTTCCAGGAAAGTGGGAGCACCTCTGTGTATGTGGGAGGACCAAGTTACTGTTCTGGGCCCCCATTTCAATCATGAGTCAATTGTCAGTGTTTATTTTTTTTTCACTTACTCCGTTCTTGTTTCTCAAGAGATTCGTATCATAAAGTGTCAAGTGCTTCTCGAGTGTCCCCCTCTTGTGGTGGTCGATTGTCTCTGGTTATGTGGAATAGTTCTCATACTGAATTATGGAAAAAGATTAGACTAACACCTTTGGTAAGTCACATTCATTATGCATATTCAAAATAGGTAAGTTCCCAATGCACTCCCCGAATCTGCTTCAGTCCTGAGGACATGCTGGTACCTGTACAAATGCGGAAAAATTGAAAAAAGTGATATCACTCAAAATTAAACAAAAATAAAAATAAAACAAAATAGTGAAGTGCTCTTCTCTGCTCTTCTCGATCTGTCCCACGGCGGAAAGATGAAGAACAGTGTCTCTGTCTCTTGGATCTGTCCCTTGGCAGAAGGTTTCACTGGAATCTCCATAGATATTCTTGTTGAAAGCTGGACAGCTACACCTGTAGCATGATCCCATGTAGGAGTGTTCCCATGTGTGCAACATTAGCTGGATCTCTGATGAAGGTGATGATGTCAACGGCGGCAGGTCTCCCCACCATTTCTGGATAGTCAGTGACTAGACGGAATAGGACATTGTGAGCCAGCTGGCTGTCCTCGGGTGACAGGGACATTGTCCTGCTTTGCTGGTTTCGAAATCATACGCCTTTCTTTTGACGTGAACAGTCTTTACCGTTTCCTGCTGTGTGGATTGCCACTATGTAGTTGAGCTTGATCCACAGTTGGTTCAAATGTTCAGTGTTTTTTGGGTCTCGAATGTAGGTTAGTGTGTCCGTGATTCTCCCGACTAGTCCTGGGCACTCCTCTATTTTACGAAAGAAAAGCATATAAGTGAGTTCATCAATGATCACCTGTGGTGGAAGCATTTGGTCCTTATCGCTGTATTCTGGTAACACAACAAAGGCTTCCACGATGACAGTCAGTAGTTGCCAGATTACTTTCTTGTTAGCAGGATCTTGAATAAAGTCTGTGACACTGGTGGCTCGTGCTACAAGTGACGGGTATGATATTAGCAATAACTGGAAGTAGGTGAGTACATCCCATGTGAGATTTCTGCTGGGAGATACCATGAGATCTGCAAAACAACGTCTTGGTGCTGGTTGCTAAGTTCTTAACAAAAAGTCCTTGTGTACAGTCTATCAGAGTCTTGTTTCTTCAACAATGCCTGAGTGTGGTTTGGTTCAAAAGTTTGTATTGGCAATGCGTTGTGGCTTAGATGCGTAATTATTTTCTTCACCCTGCAACTCAGATGCACAGAGTGTCTATTATGTCCTTATCCCCTTTTTTGCTTAGAGGAAATGTCCAGTTTAAAGCCACAATTTTCAAACTGAGTTCTTTGTCTTGGCTTTTCTGCTCATGCGTCCTTCTTCCTCGTCATGGATCTCATCTGTACGTGCTGAGGTTCGTCCCCGTTGTCGCAGTTTCTTTGCGGTGGGGTGCAGCTAGAGGTATCTCACTGATGAAGGGTTTAATGTCATTAAGGAAGATCCATGCTCGCCTGCCTTGCAATTTGACTGCTGACGGAGTGCAATCCTCGACAATAAAAGGGCCTTTGAATCTTGGCTCGTCCAACCTTTTCCTCGTGTGGTTGTTTACCAGCACTGCATCACCATTGAAGATGATTGGTGCATATAGACCTTGAACTGTGTCTGTTTCAGAAACACTTGTGTATAGGCGCGTTACAAATGCCATATCGTATCATATCATACCTCCTGCTGTGTCTCGTGTTGTGCTGCAGCCTTTTCGTTGTCGCTGTACTTGGTATGAAACAATAAGAAGGCTTGATGTCATGCAGTTCAGGTATTCCTACAATTCGACTCCCAGGACCTCTCGGGTTGACTGGGCATCACATCTAGCTCTATTTCGTGGGGTAAGAGGGGTGTTCATTCTTCTTCCTGTGACTATCTCCTGCGGCGTCAGATGATGGTCGGAGCCTGGTTGGTCCTGAAGAGCATACAATGCCAATGGAAGGCAGTGCAATCATCCCCTCTTTAGAGTAAGCTTCAATTTGGCTATCCTTTCCTTTAGCAAACCGTTGAGCCTCTCACAAAACCATTACCTTCCGGATGATACACCGACGAGAACTTGTGATTTATACCAAGCAGCAAGCTAATCTGCTCAAAGACAGAGTTTACAAAATGAGCCCCATTGTCTGATCTCATCACCTCACCCCCCCCCACCCATCTAGGGAACATTTCCCTCACCAGGAATTTGGCAGCACAGGTTGAGTCGGATTTTGTGTACAGGGACCTGCTTCTAGCCATCTAGAGAATGGCCACACCATTACACACTTGAATCATGTCGACATAATCGATATGTAAGTGCTGAAAAGTCCATTTGCCAGGGAATGACTCCTTTCACTACTTTTAATGTGTGCCCAGCTGTGAATTGCTGGCAGACTATGCAGTTCACCATGAAGAATGCAACATGCTCCGCTAAATTTGGTATTTGGTATAAGCCAGTCTTCTGCGAGCGTTGCAGCAAGATTTTCTTTTGAAATATGAAATAGGTAGTGCAGTTGTTCCAGTGCTATTTTCAATAGGGCTACCGGCATAACTGGTTTACCAGTGCTGACTTGCCGCCACAATCCGTCAGAGGGGTTTAAGGAACACCCTCAATGCTTCCACAGTTTCTTTTCATCCTGTGGTGCCTCCCCTTGAATCTCCATCAGTTGAGTCTGCCCCATATTACTATAGGCTTCTGGTGTGGCTCGAGCTAACATCATTTGTTCATGGGTGCGTGCCTCTTCTACTTCCATGATCGTTTCATTCTTGGATGCCACACGCTTGGCTTCTGTGTCTGCTGCGTGATTTCCGCGTGACACAAAATCTGTCCCATGAGTATGGCCGGCACATTCACGACTGCTATGCCCACTGGGAGCTGCAGTGCTTTTAACAGCATGTCCAATAAGGCTGCATGCTGCACTGGCGTGCCGTCCGCTCGGAAGTAACCCCTCCTTTTCCAACGCGCAAAACCTGCGTGCACTGTTGACGTGACATAGGCGGAGTCGCTGGACAACGTTACTTCCTGATCTGCGTGATTCTCAATGGCGAGTATCAACGCCAATAGTTCTGCCGCCTGTGCTGAATAATGAGATGGTATTTGTGCACTGAAAAGTATTGGAAATTCTCAGTTTGCTATGTGTTTCATTATGGCAACGCCTGTGTATCTTTGCCCATCTTCTTGGTCGATTCTCGAAGAACTGTCAATGAAAACGATCTCACCACCCGCCAGGGCATTTTCCGTCACCCTGGGGATTTCATCATAGAACTCTTCATTGTTTGCGCAATCATGTATCGGCTCTCCTTCAGTGTCTGGCTCAGCTATGAACATAGCTGGGTTTACAGTTTTACATCAAACTATTTTGATCAATGGATTAGATATAATCACTTCATAGGCAGAAGCCCTCTGTGATGTCAATGTGCCCTTTTGAAGTGGGAGAATGGAAGAACAGGCTCCCGCCCTTCCCCTCTCGCGCTTGGCCTAGAGGATCACGGCCCAGACACCCACCACGAGAGGAGTTTGCCTATCTACCGGACGACCAAATACCCTGGTACAGGAACATACGGATGTGCCCATCTACCTGCCCAGCAGCCCGCCCTGTCCATGCCGACACCTGCGGCACGGACCAACTCGACTAAACCTACACGTCGTTAGAGATGCCATGACGACCTAGCCAACGGTCAGCACACCTGTGCAAATATACACACCGGACACTCCCGCACCAATCTACACGAAGAATATACTCAGTGCTATGACGTAGGCGACAGACATACTCACGGACGTACATCTTTATTATTTTCCACATAGGCTCTCAAAATGCAGAAACGCAAGACGCATCATGAACTTATATAAAAAAGGCTTGCTCACGCTTCTTCTAAGAGCCATGTACCATAATGAAGAATATAACGGGGACACGATACTGAGGATAAAGCAATATGATACCGTAACCTAAAGCGCCCTGCATCAAACGGTTCCACCTATGCACCAGGCCCAAGTAGGCCGCAAACAAAAGCTTCCATGAACATTGAGTGAGCAAGAACTGGGTTGCTGACCCTGCAAAAAGAGCCCGGCGAAAGCACACCGCCAAGGGCACGATGTTGCAATCTCGCACGCCGCAAGCCAACGCCAAGGTCACACCTGCAAGATAAACCAGGCACACAGTAGGAAAAACAATATTAATTGTGTTGAATTTTGCCTCAAACACGGTCCCACCTCACGTGACAAAGTCAAACCTGACAAGATGCCAAGCCCAGGAGGAAGGAGACGCCTGAATCCCACGTTCCGAGACACAGGCAGATACAATTAAAAGTATCATTTGGACATCTGCAGCAGTGGGAGTATTCGACCTCCCAACATATGAATAAATCCTCACATTGTTTACACCTACCCATATTAAAACATTGTTGCAAATGACAGGTGCACCGCGAGCTGGGAACAGCGATAGTCCCAGACTGCGAGGCTCGCGAGCGGACCAATTAGAACATGGGGTTCTTATCACTGACGCCATTCACATTGACCAATCCTCAGAGGTCTTCATGTAACAATTTTCATGTATCAAATTGAAGGGACAGCCCAGGTATACCACCTGACTAACTCTCAGCCACTAACACTGTTCTCTATATGTGCGCTATACTAACCCTACCACTCGAGTAACCAATCCAGAGTGGAGATAGGTTTTTGCTAAAACTTTCCAAGTGACGCAAGTAGCGCGTCATACTGAGGTAAAAAGGGCCTGCGAGCCCCACGATTGTGTGTGTGTCAGGACGGACGCGTACGCTCCTTGACCCATCCCTGCCGTTTTGTCTAATAAACAGCAGAGTCACCTTGCTTCTTGCGTGTGTCTCATACTCTATCTCTTTTTGGGATATACGGGAGGAGTTGGGGCCTCCCTGCCAGGAGGTCTGCGGACGGTCCGGCCGACCCCGGCAGAATTTCCCCCCGACACTTTGGTTTCTCCAAGATGGCGAATAATGAGTGCTCGACGTATAACGTCACGGAGAATCCCATTACAATGGTTGTCGCCTTCTCTATGGCGAACACTGCAGCCGCTAAGATTTGTTTGCCTGGGAACTAACCTCTCATTACTGGGTCCAGATTTCCACTATAATATGCCAGGGGCTTGTACCCCAACAAGGTTTTCTGAGTGAGCACTGCCGTCATACCGCTGCCGTTCGTGTGTGAGAACAGGTAGAATTCCTCTGCAAAATTTGAAATCCTGGAACTGGCGCCGAACAAATCGCCCTCTGGATTTCTATGAACCCCTTCTCCATTGCCTCAGTCCATTCAATCTTTTCCTTTGTCGCCTGGGCCTTCTTTAGGGCCTGGAGCAAGGGCTTGGTATATGAGCTGTAATCGAAGACCCATGCTCTAACATAATTGCACAGGCCTAGGAAGCTCTGCATTTGCTTTATCGTGAGCGTCTTAGCCGTGTTCATGATAGCTTCAGCCCTATCTGGGGTAACCTTTTTCCCCTCGTGTGAGATTAACTGGCCTATGCATAGCACCTCCTGTTGACAATATTGTAACTTTTCCTTGTCAACCTTACATCCTTTCTCTGCCAGTATAGTTAATAGCTGGATTGAATCGTACCTGCATTGCTCTTCAGTGGTGCTGCAGATCAGCTGCAAAACAACACTGTCTACTGTAATATTGCTTAGGTCCATTTGCAGGACTCTGTTGAAAATGGACGGGGACTCACAATACCCCTGGTCCATCGTGGCGGCAATTGTCTTCACGATCCCTTTATTCGCTTCTCTGGACATGGGATATTGTCGCGCTCTTGGTAAAATTGCTCCTGGTTTTAGTTTAATTTTCACTTCTCCTACCCCCTTCAGGAGGCATACGTCATAAGGTCCTGTGGTCCATACTGAGACAGGCACCTCAGCGATGTCGTCATCAAAGTATGCCGGATGGATCAGCGCCAACAACATTCTCTGTGGCACTTCTCGTTTTATCATTTTGACCCAGAATATGAGACTTACTTCCACCCTCTTCTCTTCTAAGTCAGGGTGTTCTTCGAAAGGATCGTCATCGGTGACATCAGTCACTCGATACCCTTCTTCAATGGTGATAATTGTGCACCATTGTCTGCCTTCATCATCGTATCCTTCGACCAATGCTACTTTCCCTTGCACTGCTGCACGATGTATCGTTAAGGGAAATACTTGTCCCTCTTCTTCATACACAGGTATTCTTGGCCTAAATGGGAACTCATCAGGGGTTCTCATAGTTCTATCTGCAAGGCCTGGCAATCCCGTGATAAGCACACCCATGCCATATGCAAAAACGTCTGGTTCTAACGGAATATGTGTCCGGAGTATGCTCTAATCATTTCACACATGTTTGAATAATGCATTCCTGGAGTGGAGCATACTATGCCCTTCTCTGTGAACCATATTGTCATATTGAACTTTGTCATTAAGTCTCGACATAAAATGTTTACTGGGGTCTGACGTGAATATAGTAAAGGTACATTCATCTCACAATCTCCTACAGAGACTGAGAGATTGTCCATAAAGGGAACTCTGCTGTGAGCTCCTGTAAAACTCAGACTATCTATGGCCTGGACGGACAAGGAAAACTTGCCTTCTCGTATGCACGAGCGTTTTTCACCCGTGTCAACTAAGAAGGAATATTCTTCCCCCCATGATGACATTTACCCTTGGTTCCCTCTTAGGGTCTTGGGGTCTGGTGTCACTGATAGGATAGAACACATCAGGGTTCCCAGCGAGCTGTCCTAGTTCATCTATAAGTCCGGTTCACTGTATGCTTGTGTACTTTCTCCATTCCCAGGGTTGCCTCCCCTTCAAGAGTTTGTGCCCTGAGACATTTCCGGTAGTCCCTGTTGCGATTGCCCTTGTGGCGGGTTCCCCATGTTCGATGGTTGGATCCCTTGTTGTGCACCTTTATGCAAGCCTGGTGCTTGGTGCAGTACTGTGTGATTCGGGGCATCACCTTGTTGTGGGATAGCAGGCGGATTCACCTTGCCTGCTTCCATTCCTTGTCCATTTTGCCACATGCCTTGGCTTCTGCATGTGCATGCCACATGCCCTGTCATACCACACAGCCAACAAACTGGCGGTGGTCGGGCTATTTGTCCATATGACATATCTGGATTTGCCATCTGCATGTTTTGAAAGCCTCCTTGATTATTATTGAAACCTCCTTGATTACTCTGCCATCCTCTTCCTCTGAATCCCCTTCCCCTCGGGTAAAATCCTGCGTTACCCTGGTTATTCTGCAACGGGTTAGTCGCCTGTTGTACATTCGATTCAGCTGGGCTGGTCAGAATAGCTCCTTCGAGAGCATACTTTGAGAGTTTCAGTTGCACCAGCTTTGCTTCCTCACCCTTACGAGCCTCCTTTTTTTGATTCTTTTCTTGCAACAATCTACAGTAATGTGCAATAGTCAACTGTATTTCGGCCCATGGTTTAGCCTCAACTCCAACCAATGTCTTGAGCTGTTTCTGCACCGGTTCTGGTAACCCTTGGCACAATATATGGTAGAATACTGGGATAGATTTCGTCCATGATTCATGCGTTTCGAGCACCCACGCATCTTGAAAATTCTGGATATAAATCAACGGATCCTCTGACTCTTTCATTTTTTGAGTCATTATAGCTCCCATATCAGAAGTGTCTGGGACAATACTCGTAGCGCTTTCCAGACCACTGCTCTACAGTTATTAAATGGTGCTCCGTCATGGGTAGTGTTAATTATGGTTACCCCAGGGTACCCAGCTCTTTTCCACACATCATTTGCTCTCTCACCAAGTATAGCGATTAGCAGGCCCTTAACGTCCCCTATAGCTTACGTGACACCCCCTGTCATTTTCACTAACTCTTGTATCCACTTCCCGGCTCCCGATGTCAGCATTGGGAGCTTGTTTTTCAGGTTCTCTCGATCCATGCGTGGCCATGAAATATATTGTGGTCTTATTCCCCCTTTCTCTAGCAGTGGGAATTGGAATGCGCAGTCTTCCTTCTCCTTCCCCATGGCTCTCCTGTCTATTGCTGGAGTAGCATTTCCGCATCGCCATCTACCTGGCAATGTCCTCAATCTGTCTGCATAGGTAGGTGCTGACACCCCCCTCTAATGTAGGGTGTTCCTTCATGTTGGCAAGGCTGCGCAGCAGACTCTGATGCCCGAGATGCAGACTCACTGGCGTCTGACCATCGTACCCCTTTGTCCTTTGAGAGCCGCTTCTCGCGCATTCTCCCTTCTTCATTTATCTCATCCTCCATTTCCCCTCCGGAGTCAGACATTAATTGTTCTGAATTCACACAACTGCTTGCATCATCATTGTTCTTACTAATTTCTAGCCTGTCCAGGGACATTCTCACGCTCCCACTACTACGGGTGACCTCCTCTGTACAACTGAGTGGTCTCCAAGCGCTTGTCTTCCCTTTCCCCGTAGGAAGTTGGCTCCAACCCCATTTCATCATATATTTTATCGATCGTTTCCCTGATGCTTCTCGTGTCAAAGTCATCTTCAATATTTGCACAACTCGTGCCCGGTACTGAGTCATACGCAGGATAGAATTCTTCGATATCTTCCCATTCTACAACAGGATTGGGTTTTTTAACTTCCCGCTCCAAATATTCAAGATCGCGTGCCCTTTGTCTACACTTATGTTCTATATCATCGTCAACGTCCTTGCGTCTCCTCGCATCTTCCTTAGTCCTTCCTTCTTCCCTTTTTCTTTCATTCCTACGTTCATTTACCCTTCTAACTTCCTCATTCTTTCGCCTCTTTACCCTTTTTTCACGTACTCTTTGCTCTTCTTCCAAACTTTGCTGATTCTGTCTGTACTGGTCATAGGCTGCCTTATGTTTGTGAACAAGCTGTTTTACTTGCTCTTCATGATATAGCTGTTCTCGCCTCAGCCTATCTTTCCTTTTTATTCTTTCATCACTTATTTCCTTCTCATTTTCTTTCTCCCTTCTTTGCGTCTCATCAGACCTCTCTCTCGGTCTTACATCATCACCTCCTTTCCCATCGAGTTTCAATAATATCTGTCCTCCCATCCATTAGTCTTTTGTGAGTGCTATCTCAACAGTTGTGTCTTCACTTCCTTTCCACTTCTTTCTATCTCTCTCCTTATTGAGAGGTGCACTAATCTGTGCCTGGGCTTTCCTTTCATCATCGTGTCTCTCCTTGTCCCTCGGGACTACAGAGGTAAGATCAATTTCCTGATCCTTCCCCTTGATTTCGTCACTACCATACGTAGGTGACTCATATGCGGGGTTGCTATACCCCGTGGCTGCCTTAAGCTCTCTTAACAAGCGGAGTCCCTCTGACTTACTTCCCACGATCTCTGGCTCAGGCAGGGCTGGTGGCACAGTAGGCGTTTCACCCCCCTCTGTACATATGTTTAATATCCAGTCTGCGGGAGGCACTTCCTCCTTTCGCTGTTCGAACATTTTCCAAAGTTCTAGAACAGCAAGGTGTTTTTCTAGTTTCTTGCCGGTATACGTGGCATGCAAATAAGTCGTCATATGTTGTAAGACGGCTTTCGATAAGGACCCATTCTGTGGCCACGGCATAAACATCTTCTGGGCGGTACCCTTCACCCACTCAGCACTATATTTCTTATGTTTGGGTGCATGTTTAGGCAATTGCTTACATAAGTGGGCGAGTGGTGTAATATCCTCCATGCTTGAATCCTGTTTTCAATTATATTTTCATGTACTTTCAATACTCCCAACCATATGAGCGAGCACCAAATACTGCACACTCCAATCCAATCGTTTCCCTCCAAAATTTAATATCATCAATTTATTCAAGAACATCAATTCATGTGCGATTCCCTCTCAGTTACAGAATCGCGTAAAACCCAACTTTGTATCAACCAATCAAAGATACACAATTCTTTGCATGTGACATATAACAGAACACGTCCAATAGACACTTGACAGACCAGACAGACATAAGCTGAACACATATATCCTGTCTTCTAATCAATACCCCGACATGGGGTTTAAACAAACCCCTTTTGTGACGTCTTTAATCGTCACAGTAGCCTAATCATCCCCAATTTTATGGGCTCTGAGTTCACGTTTCTTCGGAATGCTATATTAAAGCGCAGGAACAAGGCGAATCCTCTTACTTTTTTATCTCAGGTGTCCTCCCGGTAACCTCTGTTTTCTCTCAGGTGCCCTCCCGGTAACTACTGTTTTTTTCTCTGGTATCTATCCCGGTTACCACTGTTTTTCTCTATTATACTCAAGGCATTATCCCCTTACATATATACACAGTCTTCTCTACTTCTGATTATTTTATTTTCCTCCACCCTCTATTTCCTTTTCCCTTACTTGTTCTAATGCCTACAAAACCTTTGCCAATATATTGAATCTTTTTTGTTCACTCACTGCTCGCATGGTTCCTCTCTGGATCTTCGGGATCACTGCCCCTCCTTTACCGCCTCTTTCGGTTGTTTCGTCCGATCAGCTGCCCGTAGGAATGAGAAGGGTTATGCTTTGAAAGGCAGGTTCCTTCAGACCTACTGCAGTTTTTCTTTTATGTACTTATACTATCATTGTCAATGGGAAGCTTCTCAGTCTACTCAGCCGAATAGTGAAGGACTTGTGATATTGTTTAAGGCCTAGAGTTACTTTGTGTCGAAGGTCAATAGGTGTTTTAGTATTAATTAATCAATAGTTGATGGTCAAAACCATCCTCTATTACCAACTGTACTAGAGGGTGGAGCGTCCTCTGACGGGCCCATAGGTCAGAGCTCACCCTTGGGTACCTTTAAGACAAGATAGCTGCACCTTGAGGAGGATGGGGTGCAGGGTTCTCTTACTCCGACACCAATCAATAAAGGCAGCTGAATGGTTTGGCAAAGGGAAGCCGTTTAATGACAAGAACAAAAAACGGGGAAACAAATGGAAATCAGCAGTGTTGCGATCGCCTGTCTCGCTTCAACTTCCAAATTCTTCATTCAGACAGCAATAGTTATACACAAAAATCGTCATCATTGACGTGCAACACTCATAAGTTTACCATGCAATTCTATTATTTGGAAAAGGTAACTTAAGTATAGGTGCTATATCTGTATATGGTAACAAAGGTAGGGATTGGATAACTCTTATTGGGTGGGCGTCTATGCCCATTCCTCTACATCACTCGTGATAGATGTCATTACAAGCACGACATCTAATTGGTTCTACAGCTATAGGTCCCTAGATTATTTGGTCCATTGTGATTGGGTGGGTTATACATCTCTACTTTAATTAGCAGCATGCAGAATAGACACCCAGGTACCTTGTGCCCCAAGATTCACCCTGCTTCCCTTCCATCAACCAGCACATTAAGGCTATGTGTCAATTAGTTGGCTGAGGATGGCCTCGAAACTGTAGCTTCTTATCTGGGAAAGTTATGGCATCCTCAGGTTCTGGGTGACATCAGACGTTGGTACCTCTTCACCCTTGGCTGGTCACATGTCTGTTCACCGTGAATCTGCTTCATTTTCCTTGCATTTGTGTATGTCATTCTCCCGTAGCCTCGCCACCTACCTGGGGCCTCTTTATCTCGACCTTCACTGGCTGGCTGCTATGCTCTGAAGTCTCGATTCTCTGGAGCTGCCGCTCTCCTCCCTTCCTTAGGTTGACCTCGAATTCCCAAGCATGAGCTACTTCTCACTAAGTTTCGATTCCGCTCTTCCCTTTGGCTTTGGCTGGAATATGAATCTTGGCCTTGCTAGCCCTTTGCAGCCTGGGCTTAATTCTGCTTTTACAAAATGGAGTCGCACTTGTATAGTGTGCTTTATTGAGGTAGATATATAGTTGGCACATGCCGCTCTATTCTTCTACTAAACATTGCAAGCAGTACTGTTCTCTTAGCTTCTTGCGTTCCAAGCCTCTTTACAGGCATTTTAGTCAGTTCATCTCACTTATTGGTTACGTTTCTTTATATTAACATCTTTTCGCTTACACGTCCATTACAACATTATTCCTAGCATTAAGCCCTTGTATGTCAACTTTCGTTCGTCGTTTATGTTCATCTGTATCACTGTTCAGGTTCTTATGTCGTCACCATTTGCCCTCCATTAAGACTCAGTTTGTAAGTAGTCTTCATTTCGTGTCAGCTGCTGGTACGGTTGTCTCAGTAGGTATCGAGCTGCCCATGACTATCTGGTTATAGGCACTTCGACGGGTATTGCATTTCCGATGGGCACTGGGCAGAGGCCTAGAATTGCTCTCTGTTGGTTCATTTGTTCCTCATACGTCACATATCTCGGCGAGTATGTCCCTGGTACCTTGAAACGGGGGCTGGGGTGCAGGCCATGTCTGGGACCTCCTCTACAACTGGCACCAGCAGGAGCTTGTGAGGGGATTTTGGATAAGTGACAGGAGAAGGCGAAATGTGGATTTAGTTGAAATTGTCATTCTCTGTGGAGAAACGGTTTATATTGTAGAGTGTGGAATTTGGATGTGGACTCAAGGAGAGGAGATCTGAGCTTGGGTGGCGACTGGAGGACGCTCACAAATTTTTGGAGATTAATCCAAAAGGTGTGAGGAAAGGTGTAGAAAGTGGTTAAAAATCATAGAGCATATTGTTGATAGAATATTGAGGAGAAAACGTGAGGAAGTAGAGTGGACAGTTGAGAATTTTTTAAAGAATGATAAGTATCGACCGTCAAGAGTGTGACGTGCCGCCATGGGTGGAGACATTCCACTCATGCACCTGTGCAATTCCCTGCCGAGGAACAAGGACAAAATCCAAAAGTATCATGTTCAGTGGGTTTGTGCCACAGCAGATAAAAGGTTTTTATTGTGGCCTCAAAAGGGTACTCTTTCGAAAACAGTGCTGGAACACGTGACAACATATTTACATTGTGCGTATGATGGAAAATAAATTGCAAAAGAGATTGTTCATATTAGAGTTATGGAAAATGTCTGGGTATGAGGTGGAAAAACAACCCCAGAAAGAGTGGATGTTCAATCAGTGTGAGGGGGAGCCACATCACCCTCAGATCTTCCTCCTCCTCCCCAGAGAATCTATCCACTAAGCAAAGGGCAGATATTTCAGCCAATTACAGAATTAAAAGCAGGGGCAGTATATACTAACCCCACATACGCACTACCCACCTACAGTAATGAAGATGCTAGTGGAAATAAGTTGAATAATCGAAGAACAATGCCTAAGTGTGATGCGTATAGTGGGTGCTGTGAGATACATGCAAGGCAAGCCGAAGCTGAAGAACATGCCCAGACACAGAAAGATAAACAGAGCGGAAAACACGAGACATTAGTTGACCAGAGGACAAACATACTTCAAATTGGACACGGAAAGGGAAGCTAAAAAAACAGCAGGAAAAAGAGGAAGCAGAGGTACACGGAGAGGAAAATTACAGGAAGAAGAAATAGAATGGGGTGAGATCAAAGGGGAAGTAGAAGAGAGGGAGAGAAAATATAGTCCAAACAAAGAAATGGAGAGGAAACTACAAGAATAGAGAGAAAGTAGAACAAGAGAGAGAGTGAGAAAACAAAAGGAGAAGGAAAGACAACAGGAAGTTGAGGAACAGAGAGTGAAGGAAATAGAAAAAGAGAGAGAGACCTATAGAGCGGAGTCAAGAGAGGTGGCAAAAAGAAGCTCAATGGCTTGTTAAAGAGCATATCGTTTGAGGCAAGGAGAAGAGTGTGAGATAGTTGGGGGAGAATAGAGAAGTTTAGAAAGGTGCACTAGGAGTGGAGGACATAATGAAGTATGATGCAGGAGGGTTGGTGACCTGTATAGAAGCAGAAGTGACAGTGGTGACATGCATGCAGTGAAAAGAAGTGTAGCAGGATGGCCACCAAGAGAGCTGAGCTTCTTGGAGAAAGCGCTGAGGGGAATATATTGGGCAAACCCTCCAAAATGATTAGACCTCAATGATTTGAAGATGAAGATGAAGAAAGTGATAACAATTGTGGGACAATGTGTTCAGATGAGGAAAGTTATGAGAGGGATGATGAGGGAGAAGGTGCAGGGCATGGCCCATCCACAAGTTTGCACCTGAAAAAGGAAACAGAGTGTGCAGATTTAGAAGAGCCATAACAGGATAAAGCTGAGCTCCCTGTGCACCCCAAGCGGTCGAAGGAACAATTTCATAGTTTAGAAGAAAAAACCCCTTACGCAAATAGATTAAAGACACTGGCGGGATTCTGAAAAGTAAGCATGACAGGGGCATTCACCAAAACAAAGGGTTTTACTGAACTTTGAGATAACATGGGATTTGCATAGTTCCCATTGTTAGAAAAGGCAAGAGGACAGCCACAATACATACCATGGCCACAAATGGATAAGAATAATTTAAGATGTAATTTGCTGAAGTTGACATCAGGGGTGGGAAAATGGATTCACACATTAGAAAGGATAACATCAGGAATGATACTAACAGTGGGTGACTTAAAGGTTTGCCTGCAGCCACCTTTGGGGAAAGGGCTGATGACATTTGGAGATGAGCCGGGTACCCCGCAGTGACCGTACAGAAGATGGCTCATAATAAAGCAGTAGACTACCCCGACACGTCAGACATGAGTGTAGTCATGACGAGCAAGATGCGTGATGACGAGGACCCCATTGTTTATTTTCAAGAGATTCAAGAACATTGGCATTTTGAGACTCGAGAGCTGTTGGACAAATCCATAGCTATTTTTTTATCATATAGTATTTCAAGGGTTGCCTGAGCAAGTGAAGAGACAATTGAAGAAACTAGTAGTAATGGCGGCAAAACCGCGGCCAGAGATTCAGTTGACAATAGTTGACCATTGTCCTGTGTTGACAAGTGGAGAGGAAATCGTTACACAGGACACAGAGCAGGAACAGGCAATGGCTGGAGGGTATTTCACAGGAAGGGGAGAATATAATTATTGGCCAGGAGGAAGAGGGGTGTCACCACGAGAAAGAGGGGTTGGGTTTCAGGCACTGCAAGCAGGGGGATTTAACCAAGTACCCCCCAGAGTTGGGCGCACACCCCAGCAATGCTGGACATGAGGGGAAATAAGACACATTGCCCGAGTGTGAAGAAGGAGAGGAAGAATGCAACAGAATTGGCAACACCCAAGAGGGGGGGGGTGATATGCCCACCACCATACAGTGCAGAGCCAAGGGAGAATTATCAAGATCACACACAGTATCAGACACATCTACCAACAATGCAACACATATGACAGACACTGATGCAGGCACAACCACCATCAGTACCGGCCATAAAGTACCCATACAGACACAGGAGGCACAGATGAAACAACAAACCCCAGTACGACAGAATACTAACAATCACACTTGGAACGCAAATACAGGAGCGCAGGCACCTACTCCTAGAATAGGGAGTGTAATGGTAGTGGGGAAATCCTTTTATGGGAACAAGGATGAACCTGCATCCACAATACGACAGTGCACAGACTGACTTGTTGTGTTCAGTCCTATCTGTTACCCCTGACCCATAGGAGGAATCACGAGTCAGGGTAACAATAGATGACAAAGCGTTTTCCTTCCTTGTAGATACGGGTGTGACCTGTTTGAGGAAGGGGAGCTTTCCAATGTCAAGCACCACCAAGAATGCACAAGGGTGTTATGTGCTACAAATCTGGTTTCATTTACTGATGACTTACCTATGACTATCGGGGAACATGGCCTCTCCATGCCAGTGCTCTATTGTGAAGACTGGAGGGGGGACTGTACTCCTGCTCTCTATATGGCAGAGGAGAGGCACAGGGGTCTGCAGCCAAGATTCTCTATTGTTCATAGCAATGGACGAGCAATCAGGGCCTAGCTTCTCAGGAGGTGATGTGGGCTGGTTCTTAAGTGCAGTCTAGTCCCTAAGCACCCACAACGGAATGTCCAAACACTGTATTAGTTAAAACACAGTCCTTATATAATTAAGTTCACAGTTATGTACAATATCACGATAACTCACTTTGTACTCGGTTATCTACAATGGCAAATCTATAGAGTTCTATGTGGTACCACAATCACTACTCAATCTCTTTAAAGTGCATCAATTGTACAGTTAAATGACACACAAATCAGTTTGTAAAGGAAACCAACAATAGATATAAGAGGAAAGCAGTTGTTTAGAACAATTGGCAGAATACTGGCCCCTACCGCTAGACACAGTTCTGTGTGGAGATCCCCCACCTGGGCAACCTGTAGAATAAAGATATATCACAAGCCCTGTCCATATATTGTTCACAAGAGTCTTTCCAATATTTCTGCAACCCCAAAGGACCTGGTGTTGTAGAATTCCTCGTCTGGAAATCGACGGCCCTTCTTGAGTGCACTCCCTTTAAGGCAGGAGCAACAGGTCGTCGAAGTCTGGCGATGAACATGGTGAAGTATGGCAGTGAAGTCGCAGCTTCGTTCATAGCGGTGCTCATCGATGGCGGAGCGTAGACATCCTGCAAGGAAGAGGCATGTGTGGGGCACCTCGATATCGATAGATCAGGACCGCAAAGAGTTTGAAGAACAGTGGCCCAGCAAGGGAGTTGAGATATCTGGCGTCTCTGTGGTCTTTAGGTTGCGGGAAACCCACCAGTGGATGCTCCTCGGTGCGTCAACGGCCCGACTTTCTCCGGTGGGACAAAGTGGTCGACGGTGCAGATGAGAGCGTCCTTGGATCAAATGTTCTTAGGCAACGGGGGCACTACATCTCCGGTCGGCGATGACAGTTGTTGACGGTAATGGACAATAGTCCGGGCGCTTCTCCTTGGGATCCCAGGGCAGTCCCCATCTCGGGTCGGCAGCCTTTCATAGGTCTGTCTACCAGGGAGCTTTGGCAAATATCAGCTGGTGCACGATGGTCCCTCGTAGCTCGGGGAGAGGTCTCCTTACCAGGTTCTCTCTTGGATCAGTTCTTGGAGACACAACCGCTTTCAGATTGGTGAAATAGAGCAACAGCAATTCTTCTCTTCCAGCTGGGCTTCAAGGTCAAGCTTCAGTTTCAACTCCAGTTTCTCTTCAGCTTCTGAACAAATTCTAGGAGTGAGAGGCCCCCAGATATACTAGTTGATCTCCCATTCATTCTTCTGGGTCACACACTGGCAACCAATCACTCAGAAGGGCATTCAGCAGTCAGTCAGCCAATCAGGCATACGGTGCATTCAGGCCATTCTTCTCCATTCAAACACTCACAACACAAAATGTGGATTCGGAAAAGTAGCACACCATTTAACACTACACACTGCACTCATACCAGTTTCGGGCAGTAGTGGGGTCTCAGTCATTGTGTCAAACACCAGATACCAGACATCCACAACAAGAAATGTATATTCGTCACACTCTCCATTCACCCAGGTCCCACCCACAGGTATACCCACAACATACAGTCGTTGGGAAGGCTCCAGCCAGTCTGGTGGGCACTTCCCCACACTACCATATATGGAACTTCCACCCAACAGCCAGTCATGGGGAAGGGACAGAGTCAGGGCTTCCCGGGACTTTGGGAAAACCAAGGTAACACCAATTCCAGTGACAGAGCCTGGACATCCCAAAATGGAGGACGCTCAGGGCACCTGTCAATTCAGCACAGAGCTTCCACCAGCCTGTACCCTGCTCTGTGGGCCACCCACATGTGCCAAAAAACATACACTAGGGGCACAGGGTTGTACCCCCAATGATGGGTGCCATAAAGGGATCCCATGGGTCTGTACAACAAACCAAAATAGAGAGCTGCACCGCCAGGAGTCCCACATGATCTGCTGCGTGGAAAACATCACAGAACACAAAATAAAAGCATCAAAGGACAAGGATACAGTGGCCCTGTCCGTCTGATGCATTTTCAGCATCACATCTATTCCTGCCAGACACCCATCAACATCATGGAAAGGGATATGATGAGTAAACTCAACATGACCATATCATTCACTGACCAGAATATAGTGTGTTCTACTCATGGGATTCATTATGTGAATTCAAGAAAATTTATATGAGCATTTTTAGGGCAGAAAGCACAGCGGGCGTGCCCATGGATCCCAAAGTGTTCCAATATGGAGTGAACCTTTTGCTAGCATGGCTTCCAGGGATAATGGGCAACGTGTTATGATTACCTTCTGAATTCTTATTTAGGCTGGAAATCCCCATGGACGAGGAGCAAGGACATGTGTTCATACAAGAACTAGAAGCAGCCATAGTGAGAGATGAGAGGGATATTATTCACAGGACAGAGGAGGAGAGGGTGGCATGGCGAGCCGTGATCGCCTTGGACGAAGGGCACATATTAATCGATTTGACAGACAGGGAACTATTCAGGGATGAGTAGTCAGATGATGAACTGGTATTTTGCATACATCTCATGTATTTGCTGAGAATTGAGAACAGGGAAGTGCCACAGAGGATGGCATTGATAAAGAAGACACTGTTTTTTTCACACAAAGACTTGTCACAAGTACGAAGCATACTGTGGGCCAGTTGTCCTTATGACGTCAGCCTGCTTAAGGAAGTAGGTGCAGTTAAAATTAAATTGAAGCCATGAACAATCTTACCAAGAGTGAACCAGTATCCCATGTCAAAAGGAGCAGACAAGGGCATATATGAAACAATTTTGCTACTTGTGAGAAAGGGAATAATAGTACCATCCGAATCCCAATTTAACACGGCAGTGTACCCAGTGAAATAATACATGGGGGCTTGTGGAGATGTATCCAAGATGTAAGCCTCCTAAACAATATTGTCGAAGCAAAGTCTTTGATTGGTTCCAAATCCAGACACAATATGGTGTAACATCCCATATAAAGCAAAATACTTCACAGTATTAGATTTGAATAATGCTTTCTTCTCAATTCCCCTTCATGACGAGTCAGAAGACCGGATATCATTTTCGTACAGAAATAAAAAGTGGAAACACACTTGTTTACCACAGTGGTATTGTAAGTCCCCCTTGATCTTCAACCGACTCCTCCATGTGGAAATAGGGTGCACACACATTGAAAGTACAGTAATTCAGTAAGTGGATGACATTTTGATGTGCAGTGAAACAGAAGAACAGTGCAGAAATAACTCATTACAGTCAATAACAGTCTTGACATACAAGGGGTACAAAGTAGACAAGGAGAAGTTACAATATTGTGAGGAGGTTTTGTGTATTCGATAATTGATATCTGAAGACAGTAGCCAAGTGACCCCTGAGAGAGCAGAGGCAATTACGGAAACACCACAGCCAAAAACAGTAAGGGAAATGCAAAGATAGTTGGGCCTTTGCAACTATTGCAGGGCATGTGCATTCTGCTACAGCACATATTTTAGACTCTTGTTAAAGGGAATCAAGGAAGCCCAGAAAGACAATAGAGACATAGTGTGGCCCTCAGAAATGATGAGAGCCTTTTATTAATTGAAGAGAGTAACATGCTCAGCACCAGTCCTGACAGTCCCAGATTATAGTACATAGTTTTCGTTCTTTTTTCACACTCAAATGGGGTGGTGATGACAGCTTACACAAAATACTACCCTGGGAAACAGACCATTGGCATTACAGTGTGCTTTTAGATGACATGCCATTACCTCTGTGAACAATCGCTGGCTGCTGCAGATTTTTCATTTGAGAAATCAGCAACTATCACAATGGGCTGTGAAGTAATATTGTATGTGGAACATTCCCTGTTCGCCATTCTTGAGAAACTAAAAAGCACACTAACAATGCAAACGGCATCTGGGTATGAAGTAATTTTATACAACCCAGCAATCAAGGGCTGGTGAACCAAGCAACGTTCACAGCAGAGCCAGTGAAAGAAGGCGACTACGTGCATGACTGCATCAAATGCACAGAGCATTATTATGATTTCACCCCTTGTTACAGAAAATGCCCTCAGAGGGGTGGGGTACTCTTTTTGATGGGTCTTTGACTATTGATCAGAATTCAGGGGAAAGATATACTGGGACTAAAGTGATTAAATTGAAACCCAATGGTAGCTTTAAAGTAGCAGTGAGTGCATGACTGCCTTTACATTTCTCAGCTCAAGCAGCACAGTTAGTAGTGCTTTTTGTAGCTCTTGAAATGCATGAGGATGATGAAATAACAGTGTATTCCGTATCTGCCTATGTGAAATCATTAGTGCAATAGTGCATGCATGTCTATCACATTTGAAAAGGCAGTGCTTCCTATGCGGCACACCAGTGTAACATGCACCATTACTGGCCAGACTCATTGAAGCACTTCAACTTCCATCGACCATCACTGTGGTGAAATGCATTGCCCATACTAAGGGAAAAGACTTAATTTCCTGCGGCAACAAAGCTCCTGACACAGAGGCCACAAAAACAGCATATCTCCCACAGATGTCTGAATTCGACATACCACATACCACCTAATAAGTACACGAGAGCACGCAACATGATAATGAAAGACGACTTTAACTCATTGCTCATAACGAAGATCATAGAATTCCAGGGGTCTGCACCACCAGAAGAACAAGAACCATGGAAATGACAGGGGTGATCAGTTTCCCCACCAATGTACTGTGGCGACAGGACAGCTCCGGCAAACTAGTGATGCACCTTGCATTACTTAAAATAGCATTAGTGGAGCTCCATTAGCTTACACATACACCAGAAGAGAATCTTGCAGCCCTGACTCCGGAGGAATGGATCACACTGAATTTAAAACATGTTTCTGTGTTTGTTGTCAATTGCATGATATGTCAACAATTCATCGCGGGACACACCCTGCGAACAGTGAGAGGAACAATACCCCATACTACTGGACCATTCCAGCACTTACCGATCGACTACGTTGACATGCTCCAGAATTCTAATGGCTATATGTACCTGTGGGTAGTTGTATGCCCTATTTCCAGGTGGGTTGAGGTTTGTCCATGAACGCACACCAGTGCCACATATGCTGCCAAGTTCCTCCAACGAGAGGTATTCCTCTGGTCTGACAATGGACAGCATTTTGTAAATGCATTGTTCGAACATCTCACAATTCTACTCGATATTAAGCATACATTTTCCTCTGTGGATCACCCCAGGTGAATGGAGTTTGTGAGAGACTCAACTGTCTTCTCAAGGAAAGAATAGCAAAAATAAAATGTACCCTGAAAAAGAGATGGCTCCATTGCTCCTTAGCCCTAATTGCATTATGTAATCAGATTAGATCATCACCTGATTCCTCATAAACTGGTGACGGGACACAGAATGCACACATCCCTTTCTCCTGCCATTAGAGCACTAAGTGCTTCTACTATTCTTGGATCAGCATTACTATCTAGTGGCTTTGACGGCAAGTGCATCTTTTATGTCTCAACAGTTACGAAAATGGCAGGTGGGGTCGAAGAGGAATGATGAAGATGACCAATATCTGGAAACCCAGACTCTGCTCAAGACCATTTATTGTAGAGAATATTACCCCAATATGTAAGAGATAACCGGTTACCCCTCCCATTTGCACTAACACAGTTTAGAATTTCACATAGTCCTAGCTAAATATTTTTCAAGTCACCAACATTGACATCAGAGCAGTTTTCATTATCAAAAATATATGTTTATTCTTTTTCATAAAACTATTTAGCAAAATTCAACACATATTGTTCCAGTATAGATTTTCAGACAAACATCCATCTAACAAACATTGACACTAAAAGTTTTTGTGCCATGGGGTTAGTACAACGTGATGTGTTGTTATGTTGCTGAAAGCCACCAACTCTTGAGAAACAATTTGACTCATTGTATAATAGTCAAATCCACACGTAACACACCAAGTGAATAAGGCTGATGATTGTAAAAGGTCTTACAACCTACTCAGTCCCTTCACGTGGGATTTCAGTTAATCTATAATGTACAGGTGTGAATTGCTGTGGAAAGAAAAATGTAGTTCCCTTTGTGGAAAATAGAACTAGTCAGCCAATGATGTTCAGTCAGATCTAGGTCAAGACATTGTGTTTCGTCTCTTCTGGTCAACCCTCAGTTCTTTAAGCCAAACAGCTTAATCTTGGTACGGAACATGCAGGGCAGACTCCTTACTTATTTCCTTCTGTATTTGATACAGGGTGCGGCACTATTCCACTTTGAGTGGAGATTAGTATTGTGTGCCACTAACTAGTTCTTCCAAGACCTTTATTTTACCATTATTTGTCTTTCTTGCAAATTCTGGTAGGCTTAAAGGCTTAAGTATTTTTCTATATGGTTCTGCTTTTTCCGATTTCCAATGCGTTCAGGATTTGAAGATCTTCTGCTCGCGCTGCAAAAGCAAAAGAGGATATTACACATAGAGCTGTTAAGGCGTAATGAAGGAGAGCGTGGCTCCACCTCAGTGACATCAAACCATGCCAAGGCGAGACTCCCCTGCAGTCAAACCCTGAAGTTGAACCAGAAGTAGAAGTGACAGGAATCCAAACTCAATCAGCCACAAGGAACAGACAGCAGCTCATGGAATAACAAACATAGAACACTGTCTTTTCTTACACAAGGAAACAGTGAACTCTGTCCCAAAGGAACTATACCTGCACAAGTATACGACTTGCACATAACTCAATGGACATCCAATGCCACCCCTAAAAGCATTGTTGCAGGCAATCTTTTCCTATATTGTAAATTCCTACCTGGGTGTTCACTCTCAAAACATTAAATTGATGACAGTCTTAGAAAATCCAAAGACCTATTCTATTATCGAGAGAGTTCTTTTAGCCATTATTATACAATTCATTTTGTAACAGATATTTCTATTGCAAGAGTGTGCCTTTATTTTACAGGTATGGACATGTATTATTGATATACACAGTGAAGCAAATTAGTGCCGGTCTTGTCATTGAAAAATAAATGGGTACCTTTCACTTTGTGCGATATATGCTTTTAACTCAAAGGCAACCTAACATGCATGGCCTTTTTCAAAAAGGTGGACACAGAAGCAATCATGCTATGTCCTCATCCTACTCGATCTCTCTTCTGCCTTTGACATGGTTAACCATGCATTCCTGCTCAACCGGCTCTGGGATAATATGTGTATCACTGATCAGGCTCTGGCCTGGTTAACTTCTTTCCACTCTGACCGACCCTCCCAGGTCCAACTTGGTTCCTTCCTCTCATCTATCTCTCTCTCCACCTATGGTGTTCCCCAGGGGTCTAACCTTTCTCCCTGGTTGTTCAACCAATACCTGCCACCTCTGGCCCACCACATTGCTGCTTTCTGCACCAACTTCCAATGCGATGGGGATGGCACCCAGCTCGCTTTCAGTCTCCTCACTGCCGTCTCTTCTGCTTCTATCATCCCGGATTGTCTCTCTGCAATCCAAGATTGGTGCACCACCCATGATCTCTGCCTGAATGCCAGCAAGAAGGTGATCCTCCTAATTGGCAGTCATGCACCCCTCTTTCCCCTCACTTTCTGGCCGGACTCCCTTGGCCCTCCTCCTGCTCCCACCTGTGAGGCTAAGAACCTCAGGTTTATCTTCGCCTCTACACTCTCCCTCTCTCCTCACATCTATGATGTCTCTAAGACGTCAAACTACCAACTGCACCACCTCAGATGTATTCTCCCTTTTCTTTCCTTCCCCCAGAAGCTCACTGTTTCTAGAGCTCTGGTTCTCTCCAGTCTTGACTACTGTAACAGCCTCTTTTTAAATCTGCTTGCCTCTATGCTCTGTTCTCTGCAACTCATCCAGAAAAGGACTGCAAGACGTGGCCTTGGCTTTAAGCCCAAGGATCGTATCTCTCCAGCACTGAAATACCTCTGTTGGCTCCCAGTGGCTGCAAGGATCAAATAAGACCCTTTGCATTGTCCACAAGACCTTCTGGGACCTGGGACCAAAATTTCTCCATCTTTCTCTTCTGAAGTATCTTCCTACTCAAGTGCTTTGCTCCTCCACCTCCTTGATGGTCAGGCCCTTCTCCAAGCAACAAGCTCTGGGCAGATCTCTCTCTTCGGCGGGCACCTCCCTCTCGAACAGCCTCCCTGCCTCTCTGAAACTTGAGCAGAGCCATCTTCTGTTCCGGAAGCAGCTCAAGATTTTCCTCTTTGCTTCTGCCTTCTCTCTTCCTCTTCGCTGCTGATCTCCTGTCTGATACTGCACAGGTTACCTGGCTACTCTCTGAACCACGGGCCCAAGTATCTACCCTCCCAGCTGCATACCTGCACTGCCTTCTGGCAACCCTGCTCTTGGGGTTGTAGCTGTAACCCTACAGTCCCCCTACCTGCCCTATCACTTGCTGTTCAGCACTTAAACTTGCGCTGCCACCTGCTGGCCGCACTTCTTGTTTATCCTATGTCCTGGACTGGCTCTTCCTCCCCTTCCTTCTGCACTTTTCCCCTTTCCTTTCCCCTGCACTTGCGCAATCTCAATGTCACTGGGCCTAGTAAGATCATTGTCTTGTCCCCCCTTGTTTCCCTCCCTTGCCTCATTGCACTTTGAAACACTTGTGTATAGGCACGCTATAAATATAATATCATATCATATCATAGTAGCTACTTTTTCTTATGTTCTGCTTCTTTTATTTATTTGTTCTTTTCGTCTTATGAGAACTGGTTCTTTATGAAGCACCCCACCATCATTTACTAATATGATTCCTATCCCTATGTTTGACAAAGTAAATATCCAACCTGTCCCCGTAAAAGACTAAAAAGAAGCCCAATAGAATATTTCCAGCATGTAAGTGCTTATATGACTGAATCTACACAAGTAAGTAAAAATATGTGGTATCAACACATGACCCGAGTGGGGAGGGAGAAATCTGATGAAAGCTGTTATCTGTGTTCTCTCATTCCCCACGCCATGGGTGCTTCCAGGACATTTGTGGCAACAGAAGTGCCTGCACCTGCTGCCCATTGCCTAACCCATTTAGCACTATGTACAATCAGAGAACAATTTGAAGGAAGATGGGCAACTTTATGATGGATGTCAAAGGACTCATTTCCCTATAAGGATAGTTATGTAGAAACAAAGACAATGATGGATAATCCAAACATGAAGAATACAATGATACAATGCATACTAGACAGCCCAAATAAAGGAGACTCTACAACAGTAGATAAAAGGTTGTTTCAATGTCCACATGCTGTGGGGAGAGAGATGCCGGGGATGCCTAGGTGCTGGAAGAGACCCCAGTCACTGATAAATGGGCACTTTTACACTTCAACAGTGTGGGTTGGGGGTACAATGGGGTGTAAAGTACCATCACTCCTGGCAGTACCAGAGGAAGTAGTACAGAATGCAAATGATAACTGCTTCAAGAAATGGACCAAATAGTCCAAGGTGCTCACATGGTTAGAAGATGCAGCATGCCCTGTAACCATAGTACCCGTGATAAATGCCACCCTCTGTTTCAGGAATGCTGGTCCCTTGAACGTAGGGGATAATAAAGGATGCAAACAAGTTCTTGGTGTGTCTTGTATAAGACCTCAGTTTTAATGGACCACTATTGGGTTTGTGGGACCAGAGCATACATGAAGCTTCCCCCAAAATTGGGGAGGATTGTGTTCCATGGCACTGATAAGCATGCACACGTTTGTAGTGCCCCAAAGTGATTTACACATTGCAGACTTCCCTAAAATGAAAGCTCTTTTGATAAGGAGAAGGTCCAAATGAGGAAGCAACTATGTCTCCAAAAAGATTGAAAGTGTGCTCATTGAAATTCCATGGGATCACAGATTGTTTAGCATGGCTGCACCGGATTTGAGTATCCTGGTGGGGTGGTAGTGAGTGAGTTTGACTTGGAGGAATTCCCGGCTGATGTTGTGGATATCATGGTGAGAAATGCACATGGCTTTAAAGGTAGTCCATCGACCAATAGGGAGCCAGTGGAGGACTCTTAATGTGGGGCTCATGTGTTCTCTGGGAGGGAGGCCTACGAGCTGGCGGAACACAACGTTGGGGATTCTCTGAAGTTTCCTAAACTGGAAGGCCATTGTGCCTAGATATGGGCAGTTTGCATAGTCTAGGAAGCAGATGATAATGTAGAGGATGGCAGAGATTTGGTGAGGATAGGTGAGTTATGGGAAGATAGGCCTGAGGATGCATAGGTGGAAAGGCAGGTTTTGGATACAGAGTTGATGTATTGGGGGAGGGATACATCCATGTCCAGTGTTCATCCGAGGTTCTTCAAAAAAGTGGAGGTTGCCGGGGGTTGGTCTACAGAGTGAGGCCAGGGGAAAGTTTGGGGGAGGAGCACAGTTTTTCAGCAGAATAAGATTTCTGTTTTCCCAGGTTTGAAGATGAGGTGGTTGGTCGTCATCCAGTGGTTGATATCCAAGAGGCATGATGATAGATATGATAGCCTGGTGATTTGGAGATTTTAAGGATGATCTGAGTCTCGTCTGCATAGTTGTAGCAGGTGATATTGTGAGAGCGGATGAGTGCAGGGAATGGGCTCATA
Organism: Ambystoma mexicanum; assembly: GCF_040938575.1. Taxonomy (NCBI): domain Eukaryota; kingdom Metazoa; phylum Chordata; class Amphibia; order Caudata; family Ambystomatidae; genus Ambystoma; species Ambystoma mexicanum. The sequence continues at coordinate 359,228,772 of NC_090926.1, read as the reverse complement.
TAGATATTGAGGAGGAGGGGAGATAGTGATGCTCTCTTTGGGACCCCTTTCGGCACAGGGTGGGATGCAGAGGTGGACGTTTGGGAGCATGATTTGCAAGCAATTAGAGATGAAGGTGGAGATCCAGGTGAGGGAAGTGTCTTTGATACCTAAAGAGCGCAGCCTGTCTAGGAGAATGGAGTGGTCAATGGTATTGCAGTTGGCAGTGAGTTCAAGGAGAATGAGTACAGCACAACCTTTATCATCCACTGTTCTTTTTAGGTTGTCCCAAATGGACACTAGGTAGGATTCAGTTCCTCGAAGGGGGCTGAAGCCAATGGGCAGGTCAAGGAGGTTTTTGGCTTCAGTGAAGTGGCCACGTTGCTTGTATGCTGTGTGATAAGAGATATTGATCAGTCACATTGAAGATTACAGGGTTTTATTTATAAATACAAATATGCTGTAGAGGCTAGCCCAATCTTCATCCTTATGTGCCCCCATCTCTAACTGCATCAGTTCCCCCTACCTGTTACCTCTGCCCTCCTTGTCCCACCCATTGGCCACTAATTCTATCTGGCAAGTCTGTGTGTTCTCCTTTCCTTTCTTGCTCATGTTGGGCATGCTCCTAGATAACCAATGGACAGCAAAGCTGATGATGCTGTGTTATGGAGGAAGAGAGCAGGCTGCCCTCAGTAGAAACTCGAAACACCAGTACTTTCAGGGCTCACCAGAAGGTGGGTGCAGGCTCTTCTGAGGTACAAGCAATAAGCCTCAGTTACTCAAACAGGTGAGTCACATCTACAAATCAGATCGTAACCTGGAGCATGGAATCCACTCCAACCAGAATACTGCCTACCACATTGGGGAATATGTCAGGTATGCCAACATTATTTCCTGCATCAATGTTGCCTGTTCTCTCTCTCTTGTTTTATAGCACCTTAGGTGATCATCCTAAGTATTCAGACTCTGCAACTGTTCCAGGCATTTGGCTCCTGCATAAATAACCTTGAGTGAGTGTAGTTGTTTACAAACAACTTCCCCTGTTCTCTCAGTTCAATACTTAAAGCTATAAAACCTAATTTGACGTGCTTTGCTGGGGTGTAAGCATCCCGAGGATCAAGTTCAATATGCTAAAATATAATGTTACCCCCTATGGGAAAGCCTGCAAAATAGGGTATTCTAAATATTACCACCCCGGAATGATGACTGCGATTTTAGAGGCTTGTTCTTTTTAAAATAAGGGTGTACAAAGGAAGCGTGAACCTTTTTAATTGGCAAAAAATAACTGCAAACAAAGATGGCAGGGAAATGGCAAAGAAAACTTGAATATTTTGTCTAGCAAAGGCGATGGGAATCCAGAAGTGAGGAGAGGCGGTTAGGTTGTAAAGGGGATGCATCCTTATTTTTGGAGTGGTGTTAGCATTAGGGGCAGGGGGAGGAATTTTGGTGGGCTTTGGAGGTGCGAGAGAGAGGTAGATAGAACAGTTTCAGGCATCAAGAAGTAGAGGAGCTGGTAATGGCATGGAATGCAGGTTTTCTCCAGGGAAGGAAGCATGTGCTACAAATCAGCTGATTATCTGGCTACTCTGCACTGGGTGCTAATGCATAATAAGGTAGACATAATGTTGCCTGCAATTTCAGTTCTGCACAGTATGATTCATCTGAAGGTATGTGTCCTGGTTTCTCAGTTCTTTGCAGCCTGATGGGTTGAAGGGAATACTTTCTTGATGTTCAGCTACTTGGAGCCCAGTTTTGGGGTAATGGCGTAGAGATTAAATGTGACATTTGTATGCTTGCAATTTTTTCTGGCACCCGCGTGTGGGCAATTACCGGGTCATTACAGCCCCGCCGGACCCAGTAATTACCCATTTGCGGGTGCTGGAAAAAAATGCTCCCAATTCCCATTTGAGCCCCATTGGGCTCAATGGGTATGGGGAGGTCGGCTGCACCGGCACCATTCAGAATGGTGCCGGTGCATCCAACATGCTCTTCTTGCGGGTGCCGGTACACCCGCCAGGTCAGGCCTGGTGGGCGGTAAGGCACCCGTGACACTTATAATGAGGCTCATTGTGTTGTGTACCCACCCTTGACATGGAAGATATTTTGATTTGTAGTTTTATGGAATGAGTGATACTTCGAGTATCATGGTCGAGTTTGTAGTGGTATACAGTGAATATACCTTCATGTACCTTAATGTTCGTATTTCCATCTTCTACATGTACCTTTACATTTTGTACAGAAGGTGTATATTGAATCTCAATGTCTGTCATTATAGCCTCTGTTGTAAGAAAATGTAGCGTACGTGCATGTGGCGTTATATCATGTTGCATAATAGCACATGGCATAAGTGTATTCGCCATAACTGTGTGTTTATAAGAGCATGTGTGGTAAGATTTTGTGCTGTGTGTGGTGCACGAGCATGCATTGTGAAACTGTCATTGGATCATGAGTCATAAGAGTGTGTGTCATTGAACCATGTGTCTTAGGAGCACATGTTTTAGGAGCCTGTGTCATATGAGTGCACATAATAAGATTGTGTGTCATTAGAGTGTGTGTGGTTGGAACTTGTGTTGTAGGAGATTGTCTCATAGGACCACATGCTGTAATAGTGTGTGTCATTAGAGTGTTTGTCATAGCAGAGCTGATGTGAGTTTTCAGAAGATTTATATTGTATAAAATGCCAACTGTAGAACGCATATGCCTCTTTGTACAGTATGTATGAGGGATTTACATTTTGGAATAGCACTTGGGGTAAGCGCACATGACATACGTGTGGGTGTTGTAACTGTGTTGTAAAATCATGTATGACAAGATTTGTCAAGTGTGGCATGGGAGCATGTGTCATAAAAGCTCTTAGGAGCATGTGTCATATTATCCTGTTACATAGGACTGGGTGTTGTAGGAGTGTGTGTCGTGGAAGTGTGTGTCATAGGAACATGTTTCATAGGAGTGGGTGTTGCAATAGTGTTTGTTGTAGGAGCATGTTTGAATACAGTATCTGTTTTAGGAGGAAGTGGCATAGCAATTTCTGTCTTTGGAGCATGTGTGTTTGGAGCGTGTGTCGTAGGAGCATGTGTCATAAGAGCATGTGCTGTAATAGTGTATTGTATGAGTGTGTGTCATAGGAGAATTGTGTGAGTTTTCAGGAGATGTAAACTGTATAATGAACAAACTGTGCCACTTTAACTCCTCTTTCTTTAGTTTTTATGGAAGATGTGCATTTTTGTAACTGCTAGTCACGTAAGTATATATGTCACATGTGTGTGTGTTATAAGTGTGAGTGTTGTAAGAGTGTGTGTGATAAAAATGTGTGTCATGTGTCACATAGGTGTACACATCATAAATGCGTGTCTCACAGGAGCATTTGTTGTATGAGCATGTGCTGTGGGAACACGTGTCATAGGAACATCTGTCATGGAAGCCTGTGTCTGTGTTTTAGGATCTTGTGATGTAGAAGCGTGTGTCATCAGAGCATTTATCATAGGTGTTGTGTGGTAAGAGTTTGTGTTTTTAGAGCATGTGTAGATGGAGTGTATGTTGCAGGAGATTGTGCACTAACAATGTGCATCGTAAGTGGGTGTGTCATAGGAGCATTGATGTGAGTTTTCTGGAGTTGTTCATTGTGTGATGTACAAACGGTTAACTCATATGCCTCTTTGCACTGTTCCTATGAAAGACATACACTTTATATAGAAGCTATTCCCAGAGCAACTATGCTCGGACACAGGCACCATTCAGCTAGTCATACTGCTGAACAGACCAGAGTGCCGGCAATGGGGTGTACAAAAGAAACAAGGTCAAATTCCACAATTTGTTCAAATATGCAATATACACCTTTACATACATTTATTATAATCTCACTTATAATGCGTACCATACATATGTAGATTCTTAGCATACATAATGTATATATTCTAAACGTAGATGTACATTTGGTATAGAAGCTTTTCCCATTAATATTAGCATACATATATGAATTGTACAACTTCTACATGTACCTGTACAATTTGTATAAATGATTCAGATTGATTCTCAACATTTGTCCTTATAGTGTGTGTTGTAGGTACATGATATGTACCATAAGTGTGTGTGGCAAAAGAGCATGTTGCATAACAGCATCAGGCGTAACCTTCTGTGTTTTGTGAGTTGTCCGTGTATGTGTCATAACACCTTGTATGGTAAGATTGTGTGTCATGTGTGGCATAGGAAAGTGTGTCATAGAAGTGTGTGTCATTGGAGCAAGTTTCATAGGAACATATGTTGTAAAAGTGTATGTCCTAAGAGCATGTTTTATAGGAGTGCATGTCGTAGCAGCAGTTTGTCACATGGTTGCGTGTCACATACGACCCTGTGTCATAGGAGCATGCCTAGTAAGAGTGTGTGTCATTGGAGCATGTGTCATAGGATCATGTGTCTTAAAAGAGTGTGTTGTAAACGTGTGTGAAGAGCATAGATGTGAGTTTTTCAGGATATGTACATTGCATAATGTACCCACATTTAAACTCATACTCTGAAATATCACCCAAACTCATACTCTTATTCATATAGTGTGTATGAAACACTGTTTGGATTTACCTTGTGAAGGACAGAGGAAAGCTCAGATTCCACAGTTCATATTAAAGATGCAATATGCAGTGTATGTTTCTGCATAGGTTTATATATTTCTGAACTAAGGTATAATAGTAAGTACTGTGTTATAAGTGTTGATGCCATAAGAGCATGTGTGGTAAGATGATGTGCTGTTTGTGGTGTATGAGCATGCCTCATAGACATGTGTATCATGGCTGCATGTATCATAGAAACATGTGGCATAGGAGCAGGTGTTGTTCGAGTGTGTGCCGTAGGAGCATGTGTTATAGGAGCACATGATATAGAAGTTTGTGAAGTCGGAGCTCATATTGTAGAAGCACATGCGTTGTAGGAATGTGTACATTGTAAGAGCATGTGGGTCATAGGAGACTGTATACTAAAAGTGTGTGTCAGTGTGGGAGTACCAGGTGTCATAAATGTGTACCATAAGAGTGTGTATCTTAGGAACATTGATGTGAGTTTTCTGAAGTTGTAAATTGTGTGATGTTCAAACTGTGAAACTCATATACCTATATGTACGGCTCAAATTAAAGATGTACATTTGTATAGGAGCTGTTCCCAGGGCAAGTATGCTTGGGCAAGGACACCATTCAGGTTGTCCTTCTGCAAGAGGGCTAGAGTAGCAGCTGTGTGATGGAGGACAGAGAAAGAGTCAGATTCCACTGTAAGTATCAAAGATGTAATGCACAGTGTATGTTTCTGCATACCCCTTTTATGTTTTTGAACTACTTTATTATTGTAATAACATGTGTTGTAAGTCAATGTGCCATAAAATCATGTGTGGTAAAATGGTGTGCATTGGGTGGTGTTGGAGCATGTGTCATAGAAGCGTGTGTAATCGGAGCATGTGTCTTGGAGGGTGCGTCATAGGAGCGTTTGTCACATGATTGTGTTTCTTGGGAGCATGTATCCTAGGAGCATATGTCATAGGAATGCTTGTGCCGCAGGAGCATGCATACTAAGAGTGCATGTTGTTGGAACTTGTGTCATAGGAGCGCGAGTATCAGGAACTTCTGCATTAGTGTTTGTCATAATAGTGTGTCTTAAGCGCACTGATGTGAATTTTCAGGAGCTGTATATTTTATTTAAAATATAGAATTTTGTCTAGAAGCTGTTCAAAGTGGGCCATGGCTGATGTAGGGACATCATGGCTGTCTTCTTCTGAGCATCGATTGGAGGTTTCCTCAGGGATCCCCATTTATGATTCACAGAGGTGCAGATCATTACCTGAAAAATGGATTGAGCAAAGGAAGCAGGGCGGGAGTGCCATGGATGCTGAAACCTGCTGCACAGATGAGCTTTGGTACAGGCCGTGGGGTCAATGGTGATGCAAAGGCCAGGACCCCAGTGCTGAAAAACCATGTGGCCAGCTGACAGACAGGAGAGACACCAGTGGGGTCACAATCGACATCTAGGAAAAGGGAAAAAGTAAAGACAGGTGCAAAATTAACAGATCATACACTGAGAAACAGGACTCAATCTATATTCTGGCAGACACCTTGAAATTGTATTTCCTCAGCACCATATCAGTAGCCTTAACACAAAGCCACATATTTAGATGCAAAGGAAACACAAAACCCGTATGCATACCCACCCAGATGAACGAAACAGTCCAGGTGGAAGGTGAAAGATGAGCATAAAGATGGGGAAGTCAGAAGTGGTCAATAAACACTTGTTCAACTGGGACATGTGGGGAGGGTATGGTTTCACAAGTAGATACTGACACAAGAGCTGCACGTTTCAAAACCTTTATAGATGGTTTAAAAGGGGTTGGATCTTTCCCTATAACTGATATGGGAGTATTCTTGACCATCAAACACAAGGAAATTACTGCTCTAGTCAGTCTTTAGTCAAAATATAACAGCCTATACTAATAAACGAATGCATACCCTCTTTCTAATACAATAAATGGGCAAAGGGAATATGTAATGCAAAAAGAAAAACCAGTTGCAAAAACAAATGTCAGCATGGCTGAGCAAACTCAATTCCCCACGTGTTGAAATATGGGGTAAGGTGGCATACTTGTACCTTGCTACACACTCTAGCGTCAGAAACAAGTATGCAGTTCACTGCGTGGACCAGGGCCCACTTGGCCTTCCACAAAAAGTCACTAGTTTATCCACTGGACCTCTCGACCTTCTCTCAATCCAGCCCAGATAACCTTTTAGCTTATAATACAGTCCAACAAAAGTTTGTTTCCTTCTGGTTACCACAATTCAGTACAGCTTTCCGTCCGCTGGGCTCAAACCTTTCAATCACGATTTGTGGGGGTTCCCTTCCCCAAGCTTCAATCGCACCTTAATAGGCTTCCCTCCATCAGGTACAAGTATGCTTTCAATTTCTTTCTGCTGTCGAATACTTTTGAAACTGCAAGGCTTTTGCCCTTACCGCAGCATGACCACTTCGACCTTTATTCCTCAAATGTCACTTGTTCTCTCCTACACCAATGCCTCTTGGTAAATGCAGTTTCGAGCAGAGTACTTATTTCAAAGTTCAAAGCTATCTCTCACATCTGGTTTTCCCTTTGCCGCGATCAATCCTAACAGTTCAAAGTCAACTCTCATATCCAGGCTTCCCTCTGCTGAGATCAAAGCTAACAACAGTTCAAATCTTGCATCTCAGTTTCTTTCTCTTCCCGCCACTTCTACGGCATCACACAATTCACAGAGACTTTTGGTTGGGCAATCTTCTGTCACCAGCACACTCTGTTACCTTGCATCTTTAATTTACAGTTCTTTTCAATGCTTTGCTTTCTCTCATGTTTTATCGGCACACACGCAACCTTCTTTCGTCGAATAATGTTGCTGTCATGTTTCATTTAACACAGACCAGACTTTCACTGCTTCGTGTACTCGCCAGCTGTGTTAATTCGTTTTCTTCTTTCGCAGCTTTGATCCTGAAGTCAAGGCTGATACCATAACTGTTGCTGCACCTTCCCAACTCTGCCGTTCACACAGGAGGGTGACTGGTAACTTTAAAACACAAAAGAGGTTTGTCTCTTCTCTCCAGCCTTTGCCCAAGTCTGAGTCATTCTTACTTCCCTTCTTTAACATCACAGTTTGTTCCCTTAACTTCTCATGGGTCCCCCATTGGTTGGACTCAGGCTCCTCCTTTACTTCTCACATGGATTTACCTCAGCTGGGGTTGGACCCTCCTTTTACTTCTCACACGGGTCTCCATCAGCCCTGCTCGGGCACTCCTTTCACTTTGCACTTGGGTCTCTCTATACCGGGCTCAGACCCTCCCACTTTGCACATAAAGTTCACAGTTTTCAACAAGGCCTCTCAGGCTTCCCTCATCTGAGACAGGGCCTCAATCTGGGCTTCCTTGTGCAACCTTCAAGGCCTTTCGGAGGCAACAATCTCTCGCCGGGGTGTCAAAGGTTTCTCCATACCTCAGTTTCGTCCCTCGGCCTGTCACTCTGTTCCGCCACATTCGCTGTCGCCTTGGGAGAACTGCCTTGTTCAATAGTTCAACCAAAAAAAATTCTCTGGATTTCAAGTCCCATAATGCAATGTTCGTATTTTGCTCCAACTTCGCCAGCTCCCCTAAAATAGCATTCTGGCGGTTTTGGGAGCTGCAGTTTTTAAATAGGATGTTTCCATAGGTCAGGGTTTCACCACCTGCCCCTCAAAGGCCTGGACTTTAGTAACTGACCCAGGGAAATCGCTCTGGCTTGGGCACTGCCAGGTAACCCTAGCTGCCCCTGGTTTGGTTCCCTGGAGACAGTGCTTCCTCATCAAACCTAGCCTTCCCTGTACTCACAGGCTCAGTATTTTGGCAGTCCTTCTTCCACCAGGCCTTCCAGGGTTCCTCCAGATGCAGTTCCTTCCTTCTGGCCACTCTGCTTCCTCCAGCATCCCCAGCTCGCTCAAAGTGTGCCTCTCTACACCATCTTTTATACTGGCGGGGAGAATTAACAGGAGTCAGGTGTGAGTGGTTGGCTAGCCCTGCCTGTCTCTGCCTGACCTATTTAACTGGACAAGATGGAGACTGCCCATAGTAATACATGGGCCATGGGTTCCTATGGGTAATCTTCGTAGCTCCAATGTGTCTCTTCTTCGTCCCAGTTGTTTGAGGAAAAAATAGAGGGGAGGAATTATGGGAGTTGTAGTGTTTCCGAGTGGTGGTAGGAAAATTATTTTAAAAAGTCTGTTAGGAGATGGGGAACAATCTTTGTGCTGTAAAACATGGGATTATATATGTGGTCTCCTTTTCCTAGTTCTCCTATACCTCCCCTTGTGTTAGTAACTGTTGGAATTGGGTAGGGGCAATGGTATAGGGTTCAAGCGGTGTTTGGTAGAAGAGGGAATGTCAGGCATGGAGGTGTTAAGGAAAGGGGGACACCATGTCTCACCTTGGGACTCCTTCTTCCTCTCTGGTCCACTCCATGGGTCCGGACCCAACAGCAATAACCCCTCCCTAGCCATCCCCGAAGAGGATACCAAGGGAGGTTGATAGGGAAAAACCCTTCAGTTTTTTCACACACTTGAGGAATTACTCACATCATACAACTGAAACTGCAGCAAACATGTAACACTCATTGCCATCAGCACATAATGGCAGGATGAGCAGGACAACACAGAGGCAAGGACGTAATTTAGGCATCACCAGGTGTCACAACCAGCGACCCCTCGGGTCTCCCTTGACATGAGCAGCTCCATGTCGCTCTTTGCCTCTGGAATGGTGGGCTTTCTTGTTCAGGCTTTTAAAAAAAACACACAAAAAACAGGGGTTTCACAAGTCTAACACTTTCAGCAGTGACCCTAGATAAGAAAGAATAGGAATGACAAATAATGTGTCTTTCTGAAATTCTATACTATAATTGCTAAACGCATTAAAAGTTTATTTCAGGCACACTTCAGGGGGTGAGTCAATCATTTAGTATGTCCTTAAACAACTCAACTCAGCCTTTCATTCTTCTGAGGTCGATAAATGAGTACCAATAGAGGTTGGGTGATATTGTATGCATCATTTTTTCTATATAAAGGGCTTAAGCGTAAGTGCTTTATAATAAAACATAATTTTCGTTTGGCTACGGACATCTGCTTGCATTCACAATAATCGGTCATATGAGCCTATGCACACTGATCTTAACGATACATATGGTGATCCATTCTTGTATGAAATGTATATCACATTATAGTGATATCATAACCATATTTATTTCATAGTGTACTTAGGAACAATGCTATGTGATGCAACTTCCTGTTTTGTCAAGGGGTGAAAGGTTGTCTTACATCGCTTCCTGTGATATCACATCGGGGTGAGGTCAAATGATATCAAGTCATGTGATGTCATCAGAGGTCAAGGTTCATGTCATTTCATTTCCGCTACCCCTGGCATTTTGGTTAGATGACGTCCCTGCACAGAGGGTAAAAACTGTGAACCCTGCAAGAAAGAAGAAAGCATGATTCATGTCCACTGCTTTGTAAGAGCTCCCCCAACAGATGTCCAAGCTCAGAACCACAGCTCAGAACCACAGCCCATACAGAAAAGGTATCTCTATTGGAGGAACTCAAGCAGCAATCAGGCATACTGCTGGATGTGGAAGAAAGAATGGAAATGATTGAAACCAGAGTAGAATGATTGGAACACATGAAAATTCAAATGCATGCTGTAACTAAAAGAGGCCAACATCGACTTAGAAGATTGAGGAAGAAGAGACCCCTTTTGCCTTCTAGGTGTACCCCGGGAATTAGAAAGGAAAGACCCTGCGGCCTTCATTGAACAATGGCTACTCAAACTACTTAAGAAAGAATTCATCCTCCCACTGGAAGGGCGAAGAGTGCATAGAATCAGTTTAAGTGATCCCAACTCCCAGAAGATGGCACCCACACTCACTGCTTGTCTCCTACAGTACAAACATTCAAGGCTGATACTCCAACTAGTGAGAAACCTCAAACCATTCACATTCGATGGGAAGAACATGTACATAACTGCTGAATACAAAAAGGACCACCTAGAGAAGCAGAAACAGTCTCTCAGACTACACGCGCCCTTATAGAATATTGACATTAAATATGGGCTGTTAGGCCCAGCAAAAATTATAGTCATGGCAGTTGGAAAAACCACAGAATAAACAAAACATGACAAGCAAAAGCATTTCTGGAGTTCTTTGATAAGGAATCTATGGACATCTTCCTAAGCAACAAAGGATCCCCAACCATGAAAGATCACCAGCAAATAAAACCAATAAAAATGGAGGATTGATGGGAGTGGTTCCAATTTAAGCAAAGCTTCAAGGACACGCAACCCCCTTCACCACTAAAACCCACAGTATCACCTTCTATAAGAAAAGAACACCCGAGAGATAAATCACACTCCCTCCTCAAAAACTCAGACAGGAAGCAGGAAAGACAGCACAACCACTTAAGCAAGAGAGCAGAGGGATTGAGCATATAGTCCTTGCATCGTGTTGATACACCAATCCTAGAGACTCACTAGTATGACAGTTCAGAGTAAAGCGCTGCCCCTTTCTAGAAACAGACATTTCAAACCTGATAGGGTAACTTTAGAAGAATACTTAGGAGATGTTAAAACCACACCTGGTTAAAGTATGGCAAGAAAGTACGCAACCTACCAAAACAATCCATGCTTTAGACACAGATGTCAAACACATTACCAACTTAATTTTGTCCAAACAGTTGGTATGGTTTTTCATACTGTTTGTTGGTCACAGTGGATCCCTGTCTTTTCCAAGCGATACCCAAATCAAACTTTATGATTGCTTGCGGTATATTTGGGACGGTCTTGGGATGTAGCACTAAAGGGACCTCCCCCAGTCCAAGAACAGGTACACCAATTGGCCCTTCGGCTCGTCCTCAACTAGAATATGACGGTCTTAAAGGATAGTTCTGGGACTTTTTTTTTATTGTCCTTACGGTTCGGCCATGTGTTTTTAAGCATAACTCGGTAGATCGTAGAAAACTTTCCTATGGACCTTACCCGACTTTTCGTCCATTAACGCACTCGAAATCAGCCGCCATTTTCTGATAATCCTATCATTTACCCCCATCGCCCTGGCTCACCTGCTTTTGCGGCACTAAATCAAATCCCCCGCCCCTGAGCCTGACATCAGCAGACGCGTACCGCCCATTTCCCAACGCCAAAGCACGTTTCGTGTCAACAATCGCTGCGCCTCAGCTAATGAAGTGTCGCCATGGAAATGGCAGGACGCCTCTTTCCTCAATAAGTATAAACACACCGTTTCACAACACACAGCAGCAGATTTTCGATTCCATTCCTCTGTCTGTGTTACTTTGAGTATTCTGTGACTCGTTTCTGTGCTCTGGTCAGCTACCTTCGCCGCTTCTAGGCCTTGTGAACACCTGTACCATCTCTGTAAATTATTTTACTTTCTTTACCACACAATGGCTACAATAATGCCGTATATGTACGAGCCCGAGTACACCGAGGAGGAACTACTGGAAAGGCAAGCACGCGAAAACGATGGGGATTCAGACGGCAGTTGGGAGGACCAGTTAACGGATGAAGAGCCTGGACCATGTCGCATGGACGGCGTCTCCACCTGGTGCACGTGCAATCGGTGCGAGCTAATGCCAACTGAGGAGGAGAACTGCTGCTGCCGTGAAAATTCCGGGTGCTTGGCCTACATTTCGGAAGGCGAGCCAAGTCCGCAATGCATCACCGAGCTGCCAGAGTTCAGGGAAGCCTGCCTCTCACGGACCGTGTTGAGGATGATGATGGTGCTTGTGCACGAACTTCGCGGCACTGTTCATCCGCGTAATCCGAGTAACGAGTAAGTATACTCTGGTTTTGATCTCAGTGATGCCACTACTATGTCATGGTCGTCTCCCACATATAAAATGACATCTACATATCATTCGAATGCCTGTAAATTGGTTCCATATTGTGCATTTTCTAGATAGAATTTTTTTCAAAGCAGAATGACATTTTTTACCTGAATCGACAGTGATAAGAAAGTTTTGTCATTTTAATACAGTTTGCATCTTTCGTTTTCACAGGTGGTACAGGCTGGTGGCCTATCGTTGCTTCACTTGGTGGCTTCACGGGAGGCTCGGACACCGCGTTTGGAGAGTAATACCTGCCTGTGCGGTACTTGCCATTAGACAACATTTCCCCAGCGACAGTGGACAATACCGCGGATTTTCCCTGGATGTGCTGCAACCGGAACTTTACAATGTGTAATGTTTATTATTTATGTTCAATTGAAATTAAGATCTAAAATAAAACCCAACATATATTTTAACAATGGTTGTTTTGATTTTTTAAATGAATATAGTGTGTCTCCATTGAATAGTCTTCCTGTGCCTTGTCTTGTCACACCACATGTCTCCGGCCAGCATCCTCCCTCACGCTGGCCGCCCACCTTCAATCCACATAACCGTTGAACCCATATGCAGCAGACATACATATGTTATTTTGCGGGTTGGCATCAAGCCTCCCGGCCTTGCCTCCTCCCCCAAAAATACTTACCACACCACTTTGTTCAAGCGTTGGCAATAAAAGGAAGGCTGTTGGATTTTATTGATACAAAACATGGTTATAGGTAAATAATCAATATGGTTGATCATAATAAATCATCCTTTTGGGCACCGGGTACAGAGATGACCCCCTCTGGCCTGTGCCGCCTTGCCACCACAGGCCAGCCTGCTGCTGACTAACTGCCAAGGCATCCAGGGTCTCCAGGGTGAACTGCACCCATATATTCTCCTGGGAGGGTGAGGTATTTATAAACTCACCCCCCTGCCTTCCATGTACTAGATCCTGCAGCCTGCCTCTTACATGCAGTTAGATGGCCTCTCCTTGGTGAGGCCCTGCGGCAAACGAGTCTTGTCTGCACGACCACCGCCCTAATCCACACCCCCGCCCGCCCTATCAAAGGCAGTTCGCACCGGGGTACTTTTGCTGCCAAGTGGAGCTGTCTGGGAGCGATAAAGGCCAAGAGGTGCCAAAGACCATGTACACTTCAAAGTGGTCTATAGAGCATGGGTTGTTGTTCTCATGTCTACCTCCAGACCCCGTGTCTCCTGCCAAGCATCCCCCCTCACGCTGGACGGCCCCCTGCAATCCACATAAGTGTGTCTCCATTCACGAGTCTTCCTGTGTCTTGTCTGCACGACCACCGCCCCAATCCACCCCCCCCAGATCAAAGGCAGTTCGCACCGGGGTATTTGTGCTGCCAAGTGGAGCTGTCAGGGAGCGATAAAGGCCAAGAGATGCCAAAGACCATGTACACTTCAAAGTGGTCTATAGAGCATGGGTTGTTGTTCCCATGTCTACCTCCAGACCCCGTGTCTCCTGCCAAGCATCCCCCTTCACGCTGGACGGCCCCCTGCAAACCGCATAATGCCACGACATATACACGTCATTCATTCACAAACACACCCCTGTTTCGAATTCTTTATAACCCACTTCATATTTCTAATGAGAACTTCTTTGCGCTTTGCTAGTCAACCCGTGAAGGTGCTGGTTATCTGCTCTTCGTCTCTGTGAACTTCCGTGACCACTTCGAGGAAACTCGTCAGTTTGCAACCTGTGAACTGCTCCCTGTTCTACGACAAGAAACTACTCTGATCCCTGCATCTAACTGTTTGTTCGTCAAGGTAAGGCCATGTACCGTAATCATTTTGCGTCCAATTTCTTTTCGTTCAAGACAGTACATGCAAGGAACTAGTCACATGTTCTGAGTTTACATTGGTATTCATAGAGAATTGTTGATCTTTACTTTTCAGAACTTTCCACAATGCCTGCCTGTTCCATTGGCGGTTGCCCTTCGAAGACCCATAATAAATCTGAAGGTACTATAATGCATGTTTTCCCTAAGACAATAGATCAGATAAGAGAATGGGTCCGATATTGCGGATATCCACCGTCTGAGCTTGAAAGTAGAGTCCTAGAAGTCTTTGCGGACAAGAGGGGTGATCGATACCGCATCTGCAGCAGGCACTTCACCTCTGACATGTACTCCACATCATTGCTAATAAAGAAGAACACACCGCGAGCGAGGCGAAAATTGCTCTCAACCGCTATTCCCACTCTATTCGTCCACATCCCTCCACTGGTGAGTCAAGTTTACGTATTTATCTCTCGGCCTTGCGGTAGTGTGTAGCATTAGCTAACAATAATTTCCCCATTTATGTATCCACTCAATATGAAGGCGGAAGATTCTCCATCCGTGTCGTTAATGCAGTCATCAGCCACTTCAAGCGCCTATCGGGTAATCTTACTTGGCTATTCTGCCACTGACTTGTTTTAGGCATGTAAATCAATAGTTTTAATTTATCGTGTAATTATTTTACCTAATGGTACACCCTTGTACTCGTCCTCTAGTCTTTGTTTTCAGTTATAATTATTGTTATCCAAAATAATGCAAGTACTGTCTTTCAGGGAGATGCTGAGGAGTCCAACGTATTGACGACTACCGTTGATGTCACTCAGATGCTCGAGGTACGTTTCCGGACAGTTCCATCGATGGAGATCATCAGATCTTGCATTCTTGTAGCGTGATTGTTACACACAATGTTTCTTTCGTTTTTAGCCATTGATATGTCCTTCTGTCGTCGCCCTCCTATGTGTCTTCTTTTTTCAATATTGTGTTCATTACTAATGAAAGTCCTATGTTTCAGGGAGTCGATGGAGCATTAGTCCAAGAAGAAGGGGGAGCATGCAGTTACGGGTCGGCGCAACAGCTTGCAGAAGTGTGCACCGCAGTTACATCGTCCCTTGATGTTCTTATGCATTTCGAGGTATGGATACTGACAGTTCGATCAAGCGAAATCATATGACGTGATTACATCCGCTATACTTCCTTCTTTATTAAAGCAAGTACTATGTTTCAGGGAGATGACGGAGCTTGTTCTACAAGAACATCACCCCTAGTAGTTGATGCAGATCTCTGGGTGGTGACACTTCCAACGATCGAGCAATTCGAATCATATTTACATATCCATTATTTATTTTAGACAACTGATCATTTGTGCAGGTCTATTTAGATGAGCCATTGACACCTGCACAAAGTTTATGTTCTTTTTAACAAAATAGAAAACCATACTAATGCAATTACTGTGTTTCAGGGAGTTACTGAAGCATCATCTTCAATAATATCATCAATGGAAGTCTATGAGGAGCCCGAGGTATGGATCTTGACAGTTCCATCTAACTAGATCAACAATGCGTGAATAATTGTCGTTTGAATGTTCTACACAAATCGTTCATTCGTGTTTTGCTATTGAGATGTACGTGTGTATTGGTCCCCAAGTACATTTTGTGTTTTCGATATTATTATACATACTAATCAAAGTTCTATGTTTCAGGGAGTGGATGGAGCGTCAGTGCGTGATGGATGTGCTTATCATGAAAATATAGTCGTTGCAGCGCAAGAGGAAGTGGAGACATGCACACACGAGTCGGAGCAACAGCGTCCTGATGTTGAAGTTCGAGGCAAGAAAGTTTCAAAGAAAAGAAAGCAAAAGAAGGTTAGTGTCCTGGTCACTATATTATGTTGTTTTTCACTGTTAATAGTTCAATACTGTAAGTTGTGTTTAAACTGAACATCCCTTTTACAATCTGTCCTCTAGTTGCGAGTGGGTGTACGAACTAGATCTACACAGACAGTGAAGCGAACGAGAGATGTTGCTTGTCAAACCTTTTGGCAGGGACTTGAGACTGGAGATGCATCGTGCCAATGGGAAGAATATGAAGTGATTGACAACGGAGCTATACCACCACCAGCCATTGATAGTGAATGTCCTCCTGGTAGTTCGGATGCAGTCGGAGATCAATTCACAGAATCCACACCCGCAAAAACTAAGACCGCG
Source organism: Ambystoma mexicanum (assembly GCF_040938575.1). Classification (NCBI taxonomy): domain Eukaryota; kingdom Metazoa; phylum Chordata; class Amphibia; order Caudata; family Ambystomatidae; genus Ambystoma; species Ambystoma mexicanum. The sequence goes on along the minus strand of NC_090926.1, from coordinate 359,212,399 downwards.
AGAAAGTTGAAGAAATTGTTTTATTCACCCATCGCCGGAGAAGGAACAGATGTTGCAATGGAAGAGAATGAAGTGGACGACAATGAAACACCATCAATATCACTGAACATAGCGGAAGACGATATCAGAGATTCTACCTTTCATGTGAGTGACATGTCCTCATCGTTACAGGCCGAACCAGCTGGGATGCAGAGTGACAGTATAAGGAAAGAGGCCAAATTCATTGTATTCGATAGTTGTTTGATTGATATTATTATTCGGATGAAATGTGGGCATTCGGTTGGTGGGGAAGTATGTGGGGAGCCATTGATTAATGTGACTCGTGCAATTTGAGGCACTAACCTTAAAATACATGCCACCTGTACAAAATATCATCCTTTCTCATGGTCTGCACAACCCATGCTGGGGCAACTGCCAGCAGGCAATCTACTTTGTGCAGCGGCTGCACTTTTTAGTGGTTCAAGTTTTAAAAAGTTAGAGTCTTTCTTTCAGTTTGTGGGAATCCATTTCATTGCGAAAACTCAGTTCTACAAATACCAAACCGATTATCTATTTCCAGCCATTAGCAAAGCTTGGAGAATGGAAAAAATGTCTATTGATAGTACATTCGCGGGCAAACGGTTCAGGCTAGCCCGTGATGGACAGTGCGACAGCCCACGATTTTCAGCCAAGTACAGCACCTACCACTTTCAGGACATGGAAAGTAAGAAAATTGTGAGTTCGGTGGTCGTGCAGGTGTCACAAAGTACATCCTCAGTGGCCATGGAGAAAGTTGGCTTTGTAGCATCATTGCAAGAACTACAATCGCGGGGAATGGTGATCGACCTGATAGCCACGGACAGACACGTTTCAATTGCCAAGACAATGAGAGAAGAGTACAAAAATATAAATCACCAATTTGACGTTTGGCATCTTGCAAAAACAATCAATAAAAAAATGTCGGCTGCAGGTAAAAAAAAAAATATGCAAGGTATTTCACAGTGGTCCAAGTCAATCAGCAACCATCTTTGGTGGAGCTCAAAAACATGTGGAGGGTCGTTGGAAATTCTACTGGAAAAATGGCGGTCAGTAATGCTACACTGTACCAACGTTCACCGTTGGAACACAAACCAACATTTCCACAATTGTGAACATGGCCATTTGTCCACAGAGGAGGCACGGAAGAAGAAGTGGTTGATTCCTTCATCACCCACTCACAAAGCCATTGAAAAGATTGTATTTGATAAAACTATAACAAGAGATTTGAGGGGACTCACGGAATTCTGCCACACAGGAGATTTGGAGGTGTTCCACAATATGTGCCTAAAGTACAGGCCAAAACGATTGCATTTTGGCATGGAGGGCATGATAAATCGGACTCTTCTAGCGGTCTTGGCACATAACCATAATGTTGGCCGTCAACAAAGTAGGACGACCGGAACTTTAGGGACACTTCGCTACAATAAGGCCTTCACTAAAAGAAGTAAACAATGGATTATCAAACCAGTGTTTGAGGATATGCAATATGACTTTATTGAGAGACTTATTGTTGATGTCCTAGATAGGCACATACATGGAGTTGTGAACGAACCGGTGCAGGGGACAACTGCATTGCCACCCAACATTGCCTCTGTTCCATGTCCACCTAAAGAAGAGCTCATTGAGAAATACACATCACGGTTTAAATGATTGTAATTTGATTGTCTGTTCTCTCGAGTCTCCTCATGTCGCAGGCCCATTGAATATGTGTATATATGTAATGTGTAAATAAAAGTGATTGCTCAGTGTACATGCAATGTGTCTATCCAACCTTGTTCATTTGCGCATTAAATTAAACCAAACAGTAATATAAATCATTTTTCAAAAAATATAGAATGTCTCCGTATTTATGGTTCTCTGGGGCTGCAAAGCACGCAGACAAAATGCAAAGATGGAGTGTAAATTTCAAGTCCTGTGAGATGGCCTTACACTGAATGTAGCTAACTAGGAATGTGTGCTCGTTCAAAGTGAAGGTCAGCTGCTTTGATTTTTTGCTCGGGTGCCGGAATGGCCCACGACTCAATATAAGGTTCTATTGTTATTTGACCTTGACAGGCCGGGACCATCCCGAAAGACTTCTTTTTGGGGGTGTGGTGCAATAACGTAAGAAACGATAATGAATAAAATTTCAGAAACGAAAGCCATTTAATGTTCGTTCATTGGAAGAAATAACGTCGGCATAGAAGGAGTGGTATTTCGGGGCTGCCCTACGCACAGACACAATGGAAAATCCAAATATAATGTAAGTAACTCTTTAGATGAGTTTATACCGCAATTTAATTACTATACAGTAGCTTTAAAGACGGGTTAAGTTGTACTTGTTCGTTCTATGTGGCATATTGTTTTGTACCGCGCACTATCTTGAGGAGAACCATCTCCTTTTACGGAAGCACCTCAAAACCTTCCTCTTTGCTTCTGCTTTCTCTCTCCCTCTCCCCTGCTACAACTGGTCCACTGTCGGCGACCTCTGTCCTGGGCCCTTCCACTCTCCACCTGCACTGCCTCCCTGTCAACCCCTGCACTGGGGGACTGTCTCAGTATCCTACAGCCCCCCCTTGACGTATAATACCCAGTTGCACTGTCCTAGCTATGAAATAATTTCCCGACCTAATATATAAAATGAATAATTTTAATAAAGATCTGATGGTGAGACTAATTTCATTTTTTATGTTTTTCAAACAGGTACATCATTCATTATTGTAAGTGTCACGAGTACCAGACACCGGCGGATGGCTTTTTTAACCGCCAGTTGCTTCTCCGCGTGAACAACGTTACCACCCTGACCATTTTATGGGACGATCGCCAAGTAAAAGTATGCCCTTACGCGGTACTGTCGGCTAGATGCAACATACAGACCGTTGTGGTGGCCTAGTGCCTCGTTGTTGGAACAGCCATGCGATTATCAGTGCGACCGAGGAGCTTATTTTATCGTAAACCAACACCCTGTGTACTGCACACGAACATCGCTTGCCTCAAGACGAACTATTTTGGATCGAGAGCAAATAAAAATGCAAATCGCTGAATATTCTCAAAACATTTGATGTCAAATAAATGTACTTTACCAAATTTACAATCTTGCGGTTTAATTTAAAAGTACAGTTTCATATTCCCAATTGTGGCGCGCTGTGTTGTGTGAGCTCATCTGTGTTGATTTCCGGGTTCTGTGTGGAGTCGCGTAGAAGACGCCTGGGCGCGTTTGCCTACGCAGCTCAGTCACGTCATGGATAGAGGAGGGGAATATGAATGTTTTGATAAAGTCTGTTTCAGGGGCGGGGGATTTGATTTAGTGCCGCAAAAGCAGGTGAGCCAGGGCGATGAGGGGAAATGATAGGATTATCAGAAAATGGCGGCTGATTTCGAGTGCGTTAATGGACGAAAAGTCGGGTAAGGTCCATAGGTAAGTTTTCTACGATCTACCGAGTTATGCTTAAAAACACATGGCCGAACCGTAGGGACAATAAAAAAAAAGTCCCGGAACTATCCTTTAACATTTTCTTCATGAATATCAATGGCCTAAGAAATGTTGTTAAAAGAAAGAAAACTCTACTGTATCTAGAAAGCAGTTAGGCGCTGTTGAGCGAGCAGCACGATGGCTGCATCTTGAGATCGCTCACATAGGCAAACTGTTTATCCTTTCACTAATATCCTTATAAACTGGTGTCCAAATGTGGAATGAAGTGGAACAAGCAGAGTGCAATGTGATCCAACTAGACGTCAAATCACAGTTGTTGGAGAGAGGGTACACCTTGTGAAGTGCTTGTACAGGAGGGTCGATGTGGGAGGGACAGCAGAGCGAGGGCTTATAGCGCTCACAAAAAATACTTTGCCAGGGTTGACAGAGGATTGCCCATCGCTGGCTTAACTAGGATGAGCAACAACTGAAAGTTGTCGCTAAAATATCTTCCCTACTGCCAAAAATCAGTGGAATTACCGTTGCAGAACTACCACAGGCAGTAATTCTGCCGAAATCCCCATGGGGTCATATGGAGAGAAATGGTGTCTTCCACTGCTTACCACCACATGTAAGCCATCAGTAAATCTGCAGGACTAAGTGGTGGTAATGGTAATTCCGTGTGGCAGTATTTCAGCATATTTACCTCTGAAATATCACCCAACTCATAAAGAGGCACTGTGCCTTTCTTCCCTTAACTACTAAAACTGGGATCACTCAGCAGTGATTCCGTTCAGCGTATATGGAACATGTTTCAAAAGTTCATATGTTGCTTCATAGACAATTATAATATTAATCATTCATAAAGTGCACTCTGTAAGCTGAAGTGTATCCTTTGCTTTCTCATGGCAACATCACTTGCATGTCATGATTCTCTCACAGAAAGTATATGACACATATGTCCTGTGTGTTATGTTGGGGGTTTTGTAAAGCTCGACAGTCACCAAAAATGGGTTTTCTGTGCTATAGAATTGGTGAACGGAAGAGCTGAAGTAATACCAATAGTGAGTTAATGCTGAAATGAGAATTCTACCCTTGTTAAAAGGACTTTTTGTTGTTGTTGTTGTTAGAAAGGCAAATAGATTAGACTCTGTGAAGGGCAGAATGGAGTTCGAAATTCGGATTGCCTGGACTAGTAAGGTGCAGCCAGCTCTAGCCTTCCTGTACCACGGGGTTACGGGGTGGGGGACGGGGGGAGGCTCAGCTTTCAATCCAGTCTCGATCTTAAGGAACGTGAAGAGATATGTCAGCTCCATTTTAGTGAAAGGGGATTGGGAGAGGGAAATGGAAAACTTTGGAAGATCGAGCAGATACTTTAAGAAACGGTCTGTTTTTTCACCAGAGGCCAGTGGAGAGAGCAAAGACCTCTGGTAGTGTGTTAATTTCCCTATATTTCATAATAACCTATCTGCGGTATTTTTAACTCTCTGAAGTCATGGAGTTCGGAAGGCCTGCATAAATACTTATTGTTCAAATCCAAACGATAGGAGATATACAGTTCATCTATTCCTCTCCATACGTAACATTGTGCATACGTGCCAACCCTACAGATGTTGGTGGTAGGCCTATGCCTACCAACCTTTTCAGTCACCAGGGTTGGTGAAAACAGATGTTTTTGGTTTTGGTGGATGAGAACCCATTTAGGCGTGTGAAATTGACTTCATTCATCCACCAACACATGGCTGTTTACTTAAGCTAGTTGACAGGCATGTAGGCTACTGTTTTTTATGTATTCCTATGGCCTACAGATTTGGGTGTCATATCCTACCACCATTTTTAGACTGCCAGGGGATTATCGCTCCAGCCAGCTGCATCAGAGATAGCCCCAAAACAGAGCGACAGCAGCTGCACAGCAGGAGTTAATGAGTATATGTGAAGTTTGGGTAGGTCTGCCGTTTAGTGGGAGGGCACTTATTTTGATTGCTGATACAGACACCGGTGCCTCTGCCCTGTAGTTAGACGTCCGTTCATCACTGGGGCAGCATGATGCCACACATCCCGCGTGACTGACGCTGCCACCGTGTGCAGAACTGCAGTCACAGTGCAATGCACAGAAATAATCCTGGCTGAGGCCGAGCACGTGGCTTTCCGGTTCTGTGAGAACCATTTCTGCCATGGTAGTTTGGTGTTTTACATATTTTTGACTTCAAACAAAATGGACTATCTCAAATCTGTCCACTTGTGTGTATTGAAAGTCCCACTGACCAATGAAACATCCACAAAACACAATGGAAGCACTCATGATCAGCCAGCAACATTTGCCTTTTCAGCCCATAATTGCTAACAGTATTTAGATGTTTACCAACTCTGCAGCACACTCACACCAACACATGCACTGCATATGGCACTTCGTAACATCACACAACTTAATAAGCAGGCTCGTTTGATCAACCTGTGAAGAATGAAAAATAGGGTCAAACCAGCAACCTGGAGGCTATGAAGAGATCCCTGCAACTAGTGCATTCACCACAATATCTATCTTAGCAGCTGCAAAATGTAACGTGTTATGCCTTTAGGATATCTCAAAGGATTTCATCCTTTCACCGATTGCAAGGGAACACTGTTTTTCCCGAGAGTTCCCTAAAGTGTGTGTCTAAACCCACAGAAGAGTCCCAAGTGGAAGCCGCAGGAAGCTTCATGTTCTATTTTCAGTTTGATTTTGTTAAAGTGCATTTGTTCAAACTTATCGTACAATCCTTTTTGAGCACTCTCATTTCATCACCTTTCTCTGGCATCCCATCTAAACCACTTTCTGTTCTGGCCACTTATCAGCTGGGTTCAAAGCGGTTCCTGACAGTTGATGACCGTGCAGATGTGTGTGTTTGGTTCACAAAAAAGGTGTGAAACATTGTTGTGGAACTTCAAATGTTAAGCACTTTAATGCCATGTGCCTTTGAATAAGTCATTGAAGTAGTAATACTTATTGGGCGGGATGTCAAGTTGTTCCATGACTGGTGTCATATAATGAACCAGTCTTGGATTGTAGGCTCTGTCCTATTGCATTCTGGTACTTTTAGTCCTGTATTTCTATACAACATGAATGCAAAATGACACCTGCTCACAATGCCGGGATTTAAAGAACATCATTTGGTAGCTCTGTTTCAGCGTATTTCCAAGAAACGGGATTTTCAACAAGGTAATTGGGAGAGAAAGTGGCAAAGGGTTGTCTGCATGTCTAGCTTTCGAATTGTTAAACTTAGTGGACATTTTACGTGCATACTACTGCCGAGCCACACACAACAAAGGCAATCTTTACCCCCTATATATATGCATACATGTATATGTGTGATTTATAAACTGCAAACCCTGCTACCAGGATACGGGGCACTGTACAAAATAGAGACAGCTGGAGAAAGCCTGGGACAGGGGAAACTAACAAAAATGGTTGAACCCATGTAGTCAGGTTCACAATTATGCTGATTTCTAGAAATCTTTGTTGAACCTGCATGCCTATGTTCGCATTCTGGCTGTGTCCTTTGTGCTTTGCATCCTTACACAGTTCATAAAATGAGTACCGTTTAGTTGTGTACCAGTAACATCTATTATTTACACAGCAATTTAGATAGCACATACAAGATCAAACTTTGGCCTGAAACCTGGAGTATGCAAAAGAAAAAAACTGTGATTAAATATACCTCCCTTTGAGGCTTGCCATCTATCTTGTCTCATATGCTTGTCTGCATGCCTGATGTAGGCCCCGTACCATGAGGTGAGGCTTGCCACGTTATACACACACACCTATTTTGTCTCATATGCAAGTCTGCACACCTGATGTAGCACCCGTACCATGAGGTGTGGCTTGCCAGGCTGTATACATGCACCAATTATGTCTGTAACCATTATGCATGTTCTTGCACTTCTCTTAATTTACTATTCAATTTCTGTAACTAGTGCCTAGATGCCTCTGGGTTTTGTGTGCTGAAATAAATGCTAAAATAAAATAAATATATACATAAATAAAATACGAGAACCTGGTTGTGAGAATGCTAGTTATGGAAGGATTCTTTTTTAATTCTTTTAATTTTCTTAATCATGAAGTAACATAACGTTGATGAAGATGCAGTGGTCGAAGTGTACAAGAAGAAGTAGTGGAACTATGGTCCCTACTGGCCTGTTCCCCGCCCCCCACAAACCCCATCTCCACGCTCTTCCCACGCACAATCGAAACCCCCAAACACATGTGCCAACTGTTTATGGAAATGTTCAGTGCAGTGCACTGATGAAGTTGAGAAAAGAAGGCATATAAATGAGTGTGTTAAGCATGTTCCTCCTGGGAAAATCTAACCCAATTCAATGTGATGCCTTGGATGCCTACATAATGCAACCTTCCAAGCAGTATTTGATGGTCAACTTTTTCAGAAATCAAGTAAAATAAGAACACCTGTTTCTTTTATGTCTACTTTGCCGCTTAGGTGATCTAAAACTGAGATAAAGATGAGTTCAGTACTGTACATGGGTCTGAAACGTAACTTGACACTATCCAAAAGGTTTTGATTTTTCACAACATTTTGGAGCTGGGAAACACCAACCCTCTCTAAACGTTTAAACAAAAAATGTAGTTGGGAAATAGGGCGATAGTTGTACATTACTGTAGGGTCTAAAGATGGTTTCTTGGGGAAGGTCTTAATAACTGAACATTTCCATACAGCGGGAACAATACCAGTTTGTAGCAAATCATTAAAAAGAGATACACTCTTGTCAGAGAAAATTATGCTTATGTCTCAAGCAATTCTAGGAGGTAATACATCTAAAAGGGACCTGGAACCTTTGGCCAATGCTAGGAGATGGTTAATATCTTGTGCAGTAAGTTCAGAAAATTAGTCCAAAATATCATGGGTTGAGGCATTCCATGGTCTGAGATTGAGCCTCATTAGGATTAGTGTTGTTTAGACCACTTCCAATTGCCTCAATCTTGCCTACAAAATGAGAGGCCAATTGATCAGCCTGTTCATTGCTGTGCTCATTAAACACTTTTTAGTTATACTGGGGGTGGAAGGAATTTTATGACCACGAAAAGCTTTCTTTGGCCTTATAATTTCTTTTTTTTGCGAACAGTTTTATGTAGCTTGAGTATTCTAAGATCCTTAGTGTTATCAGAATGTTGCCATTTCATGTCTAGATTCCTAACTTTACAACGTATGTAGAGTATTAACCACTTTGCTAAACCAGTTTTTCTTGTGTGAATATGCCTGACATGTCGAAATGGATCATGTTGCACAAGTTTATCAATCAGCTCTGTGGTGAGGAGATCTAGGCTCCCAAGCATATTATTTGGGTTAGAGCTTTCAATTGGGTTTTGGGCTCCTGGTAAGGTGGCAATTAGGTTGGATGCAGATTGTTTTGCAATCTTGTACCAAGGATGGAACAATGTTTGGGGTTTACTTGATACACAATTGCCATGTGTCTGCAAAGAAGGTAATAGGAAGGGAATGCTGAAATGGTCTGTCCAAGAGAAAGGAATTGGAGTGGAAACTAAAATGTTTGGGATTAAGGCGAAAAGTTAATCTAATGTCTGACATGCTTTGTGGCTAGGGTGTTCGAAAAGAGCTGATAAGCTGAAATCGGTCTCGGGAGGATAGCTCAGGGGCATCGTGCTCGCCTTGGATGCAAGATGACATGGAGCAACACAGGTTTGATCTTGCGTCCGCGCTTAGAAACCTCTGGGTATCAGGCACATTTTAAATAACCTATCATAATAATAATAATAATAATCTTGTAGGGAGTTGAATAATTGTGTGACATTCCTATCAGTTTTTAATTCAGTCCAAAAATTGAATCATTCAGAACGACTATTCTAGTATGTTTCATAAGAAGGTCAGTCAAGGTATGCAAATATTCATCAAAGAAATTCTGTTTGGGACCCGGTGGTGTATATACCAAAATAAATTGAAAATTTCAATTTCTTCAACTTTGATTTTCAGAGCCAGCATTTATGAGCCAGGTTAGTTTATTGGAACTACATTTTTAAATCTAATTATAATTGCTAGTTGTAAGGACTGAAAAAAATAACAGGTTTGCCATCTGGAATCCAGGTTTTATTCAAAGAAAACAGGTCAAGATCATGTTCTACAATTAGGTCTTGTATTAGAAATCTATTTTAACCGCTGACCTAATGTTTAATAATAAGCAGTGACAACCTTTCTGAACTTCCTTTTGTGGACTAAGAGAGGAATTCAAGAGTGAATATCTATGTAGTTTTTCCAGACAGTACATTTTAGATAGTGGGAGGGAATTGCATGAGTTGAGATATTTCAGGCAGCAGATAATATTATCTCCAAAAGCGTTATGAGCCGGGAAATTAGATCTAATAGTGCCTAAATGGGGGAGTGTGATCGCTTTGAGACTTACTATCCAGGTTTGAACTCTGGGTCCTCACTATCCTGGCACAGATGGGCACAGACGAATTTGCCATTTGCCACTTAATATAAGCAGGCAGGCGTAGAACTAGAAAGGGGACTCTCGTAGATACTGACAGCAGGGAAGTAATCACAGCAGGTAATTTACAAAGTCAAAGTGTGGAGTGCAAAAAGATGAACCACCACTAGAAGTGTATACAAGATTTTAAAATCAAACACTATATTTAGGAAACAACGCACATAATATCTTGCAATATGTCAAGAAGGCAGCAGGAATCTCGAAGTAGTGCTCCTCCAAATAATGGCACATGAATTCTAAATGTATGAATACTTACACATCGATACATATTCTGCTATGTGGCGTCGTTGCCTTATTGCAAGTATTTACTACAGGCCTACCTGATGTCAGGCCAGACTCTTTTCAGGAACTTGAGTGCTCACATTGTAAGAGGATTCAATTCAACACTACAGCTAAGTCAATGCCTAGTCTGGGATACTGAATGGAAACCCTTATTGATATATCTTTATGTCCAGTTCATGCGTTCTGGATGATTACCCCTATATAACACCCCTCTCTTGGAATCCCCCTGACCCCACTGAGCCAAGAAGTAGTTCTGTTTTGCAAGTTAAAAAGTTTATTTGAGAATTTAAACAATATATATATATATCACACTTTATAATAAATTAATAATTGAATATCACACTTAATCTGATATGATAAAGATTAACAACGGAGAATCTGGCACTAGCCCACTTCTTTATAATCACTAAGGAGTTGACATGAAATGGATAAGGTAGCACACTGGTAAATAGGGACAGAAGAATAATGTGGTAGAGAATGCTTTATAGGGTTCAAGGAGATGCAAGGTTGAATGAATGAAATGCAGTATAGAAGATAAACTGATATGGTTTCACAAAAGACAAGGTAATCACTTTCCCTTTGTGGCAATTCACCCCCCATATACAATGTAAGGAGATGGAAGGAAGAGCACACGGTTCAGGTATACAATCACAATGTAATACAGAGTTCCAGTTTCCCAGCAAGCTTAGAGGAGAATAGATATGAGTTTTACACAGGCTCAAAATGCTTTAAAATGTGATATCAATATATTGGAAAATGTGTTAAAATGATTTTAATTCCCTCTGGAGGTTCAGGTTGAGGATTAGTTGGTTTAAATAAGTTCAGGCTTACTTTAGCAATGTTCTAGGAATGATTGGCAGGTTAAACGAATTTTTGGCAAATGAAAGCAAGGAAGCTGCTGTTTTCACACGTGGAGAAATTAGCAAATCGCGGTAAATTCGCGAGTGCGTTTTTCGTGATTGCGGCAAAAGTATAGGGAGTAGGAATGCGGTTCTAGGTCCGTTGAAAAGCCAAGATTCCCAGCTTTCAGAGGAAAGTTACTGCAAGTCTCTAAGACAAACGATCACGGGGATATGAGCGATATGGTAAAGGTCGTTTTTCAGATGTGAAATTTTAAAAGTTCAAAGTGACAAGTTACAGCTAGCAACTAGAAATGACAGGTGACAGCTTTGCAAATGACAGGTGACAGTTAGGAGACAGTTCTGGTTAGATTAAAATAGATTGAATTATATTATTTTAACTAAGAGATTGGTTCTGCACAGTTCTGCTAGGTACTCACAATATATTTAGAAATAGAATGGGCCTCGCCACGGATCTGGGCAGGTTTTCTTCACTCGCCACGGACGGTCTCTGCGCACAGCGGTCTGGGTCAGCTCTCTGGTTCTGCGAACAGCGGTCTGGGTCAGCACTGCTCTGCCTCTGGTTCTGGATACTGCTCTGCTTTCTCTGGGTACAGCATTGCTTCTGGATGCTGCTATCGCTGTTAGGTTTGCTGGATGCTGAGGCCCACTGAGAAGAGTTCTCAGTTTGTGGGTTTAGGCCCTTGCTTTGTGTTCTGAATCAAGTTCTTTGGAGTTTTAAAGTCAAAGTGTTGAATCTAGTATCTTCTGGATGTTGTGTGGTCCGGCAGAGCGCGTTGCAGCAAATGGAATTGAATGTCCCTATCTGTCCTGACTGTCTGCTTTTATGTGTTTTGAAAGTGGTTGGAGAGGCTAGCTTTCTAGACCCTACCCCTCTCCACTTGTCATTGGCCACTTCATCCTCTTCCCCTTGATTGGGGAATGAAATGAAGTGTCATCATGATGAGGTCTGTTTATGATACAGAGAACCCACCCCTGTCAAATTACACACAATCTATATTTTGACCCAAAAGACATATTTGCACAGGTACACATTTGTTTAAAATTACATGCACCCATCACATATCACAGGAGGTATACCCTGTCCAAATCTGCTCTTCCTGAGAGCTTGCATTGAGAAATGGCAACATTTGCACTTTTAACTGGTTTTGCAATATCGGACATTAACCCAAATTTACACACATGTGCGCAAGGAGTATGGACATTAATTGATGAAGTGTCAGATTTTTAACATGCATACATTTTAAGTAATACCCTCTTAACTGCTAGCTTGCCCCCCGATCATACCACCGGTTCTAAAAACCTCTTAAAATGTGGGCAGAAAAATCACAAGAATTATGGAATCATTTATAAAATTTTCACAAGTCCGCTCTATGAATGATCCATCTTTTTAGAGTTATGTTCTGGGCCCAAAGGGGTGTGGTTTCCCCCCAGCACAAGGTTGAATTTCTGGTTTTTCCAGTTCTGCCAAGCTCAGAGACCCTGCCCCTCCCAGCTTCTGCCAAGAGGAAGCTGTTTTACGGTCCCCCCAATAAAGCATCTGCCTGGGTCCTGGAAGGCCCATTGTTCAAGAGGAAGCCATTTATGGCCTCCCCCCAATAAACCCTCTGCCTGGGTCCTATGTTTAGTCTCTAGCAGTCCCTTGGTAATTCAATCAGAGAAGTGTCATATCCCTTTTGGTGGGAACAGCAAAAGGCAGCTAGGCCTGGGAACACAGCTGTTGTGCAAGTCTCAACTCCTGTCGGGGGTAGCTGGTGGGCAGAATTCAGTTCCTTAAGCCAGGCCCCAGCTAATGTCACTTTAAGTTACCCAGTTTTCTGCATTCAAATACAACTAACCATTTTTACATATGCTGTTAGAATGCTGATTCTAAGTTTAAAACTATGACATTTAAACAATTGCAACCTATGTGACACTCAAAAGTAGGTCACTCATTTCTTTTAAACATTTAGATTTTTAGTGTCTTTCAGTCCAAATTTACTTAAACTGCTGAAATCCACAGCTCAGCCAGTCTTGTTATAAATCTTCAAGTCACTTCAGAATATAACTTTACATTGTATCCACCCCTCAGTAAGTCTTTCTTTGGCCTGCTTTGGGTTCATTTATTCAGTTTTACACAAAAAAAAAGTCTGGTGTTGTTTTAAAACGCTGGCTTTCTGATAGTGGTGAGTACTGGTAATGCACCCATTTTTGGGATTTAACAAAATGAATTCCCCACAATTCTAGGTTGCTCTTGGCAATCAGCATTGCCATTCCCAATGGTTTCAGGCTACTGTGTGGGTAGTCCAATGGTGGTTTTAGGCAGTGCCCTTCTGTGCCCATTACATCGGCAAAAATGGGTGGCAGCCTATTCTTCATGCATTTCCCTGGGCATTTTCTGGGAAGCTCTAGCCATCATGATGTTTTCAATGCCAGTACTGCACAGTTTTTGAGGTAGGGCTCGGATGCATGGGTAAAAACATCCCACAACCTGGAATATCTTAGGTTTTCAGAACTGTCTGTAAATACTGTTTTTTCTTTCTTTTCTGTTTTAAACTAATATCTTCGGAAGTATCTGCTGTAAAATACAATTCCCTTTCCCATCAATTAAATGGAAACTTTGGTGGAGAAGCATACAGGGAGTGATTGGGCTCCCTGGCTTTGCTTCATATTTACTAATTTCATAAATCAAAATGAAAAAGTCGTCACCTATAAATCGTCACCTATGCTTATCTTATGGTACCTGCATTATATGAATGTCACCTGTTTCGGAGTTCCTCGAGAGTCAGTCTCACAAGCATCATTCAAAAGTGCGCTAGCAGGACCTTCCTTAGAAGCACGATCACACCTGAGCGAATTAGTACACACTTTACTGCCAGGGATGTTCTGCTGCAGGGGTTCTTGGGTTTTGTGCTTTTCCTGAGAGTAAACAACGTTGAAAGGAAACACTTAAATTAAATTAAGTCCATTGAATCGCAAATGTATTATGTGATTAACTGCGCATCGTTGCAGACAACTGGGTAAAAAGTGAACTCATGACCGATTTATTTTAAAAAGTAGATATATCCTAATACCATTGACCAAGCACTGAGATCGCCCATCCCCCTTTAAAAAAACGTACACAAAATATATAATTCCTCTTTTGTGTGCTTGGACTGTAGCCTACATTGTCTTGTAAAAGAAAAGCTTCCTGTGAAAGCTGGTTAGGGCAGTTGGACCCACCCAGGCTGTCTCTGCACTGCCTTGTCTTCACACACAGACTCTCATGCTGAGCCCTTTGATTACTAGTGCTGAGGATCCCTGTCTGACTTGCTCCATCCCTGGATCCAGTGTCTGCTCTTGGATGCTCACTCACTACTGTGTGATAGTTTAATGTGGCTTTCACGACCCGGTAAATGGCCTGCGAGCCTATCAGCCCAGCAGCCGGCCAACCCGAGCTATCGTAGGCCTGAGCAAAGAGAGAGCCTCGGTGAGGATTGTGGATCATTACCCGTCATGTCAGCCCCCTTCCGGGCTTGAAAACCATTCTCACCCCAGGGTTCATCCGGGCTGCAAATGGCTTTCCTTTTTTTTCTATGGAGATTGGCTGCCATAATTCCCACCAATCTCTGAAAGAAAAAATAAATAAATAAAAATAAACCAAGGTGGCTGTTGCCATTGGGAAAAGGGACTAAGTTCCTTTTCTATTACCATGGCACCGGCCGGAGAGGGAGGTTCGCCAGCCCGGACCATAAAGCTCTTTTCTTGCAGGTAAGTGAGGAGGGCAGAAGGAGGCTGGAAAGAGGTTCCCTGTTGCCTCCCCACATACAAAAAAAGAAAATGTGCCACCCAGGGAAGGGACTAGATGGCTGTAACAGCAAGTGCAGAATGTATATTCTCGCCCACTGTTCCAGCCACATGATTGGCTAATGGCCCTTCCCCAGATGTGAATGTATTAAATACCTTATTTGTCATTTCTTTTCATGCTACTCTTGAGCCTTTCTGAATCTCCTATTGTGAACTATTCCCAAGATCCATTATTAGAGCTTCAGTGTTGATACACCCCCTTCCCTGGCTGGCCACAACACCAAGCTGATTTGCCACCAGGCCGATACATTTGCTATAATAACTTCCAACAATATGAAGCCTGCACACTGCATCTTTACTGCTCTCTATGCCTGATCCCAGCCAATACCAGCATGCAACACTAAATCATTGCCATGGATGCCCTCCAGCAGCCACCGAGGTCTCCCACGATCCACCTGATTGGGTCCTCATTTGAACAATTGGTCTCAGGCTCTCTGCATAATCCAGTCACCCGCCAGAGTTCAGCATGCCTGGTGGTCAGACAAAGAGGAGTTGGCTAAGGATATCCACTGTTAGCCTATCAACCTGGCTCACCCTTCTCTTTCTGACCTAAAACAGCTGTGGCATAGAGCCAGATGCTCGAATCTCCAATCTACCATCCCAGACATCATTTATCCTGCCTTTTTACTGCACACTCTTTGCACCACTGCCTTACCATACCAACCTATGTGATAGTCACCACGGGCCTGTTTAGTTTTTTTGCGTGGTTGTGACTGGCCTTATCGTATATGTATAATTCACTAGGATTGTATGCACATGGGGACTGGGCATGCACACAGCCCTATGCACACAAACATCCTCACCCTACGCCTGTGCTTCCCGTCTCATCCTCTTCTGAACTTCAATGAGGCTCTTATCCCAATGAAGTGGCAGATGTTGCAGCCATTTTATACTCAAATCTAAACCCTGAGGCTTTTCGATTGAGTAGTGATGAGCCTTGTTTAAAAACACGTTAATGTTAAATTGGTGTTGTGAAAAATTGAATGAGCACCAAGCCAGCATGGATATAGTGTTTAAATCGAAAGCCCTTTTATCACAAGTATACTTTTCATATATAAAGATCTATGGCCATTTGAACCTTCCCAAAATGCTATGTTGATTAAATGCACAGTAGTACAGAACACTCATTGGTGCAATGCATCCTCTTCCTATTTCTTATAGAGGTATTTCTATAGAAATCAATGTATATGGTTATTCTAGGTTTTGAAAATGCACTTTGCTCAGTGGGACAAGTGTAATGTTCTTGTTGCAACTAAACTATATACTAGAAGTGATCATTAGAATGGAACATTTTAAACCTTTGAAAAAAGAAAGTTTACCATGTTAAATAGTTTCCCTTTTGTATAGCTAATTTTGCTGAAAATACACACACTCTTTTTTCTCAAAATGTCCTTCCTTCTTGGACAGAGTCATTCCCATATTTAAAGCAATGATCTGTTTAATCTTTGAGCACAAATGCAATGTTTAATTTTTCCTGCTTACTTGTCATGTATTGGAGGTACTGCTATATCTGCTAATTTGTTGCCGTATGCACACATACTAATCTTAATAAAACATTGCAAATACGAAAACACCATTGAGAGCACTGTAGCTTGGTCCTCGTGTCCCCTAAAAGGTCTTTTAGCACCTGTGCTACCCCGCAGAGCATACTTTCATCCCATTTCAATTCCCCTTTTTGTAAAATGCTCTCTCAGCGTGATTTGCAAACCCTGCAGGAGACACTAGATAACAATGCACAAACACTAATAATTAAGATACAATAGAAAATGACAGACAGTTGTAGAACCTGCTGCCTAGACATAGGGTCCCTTGCAAGGTCTGTCAGAATCCCATCACCCTCCGTAAAACCAGTTTGCATTCTCCTTTCCTACCTCTGTTTGTAAATGCTCCCTCACTGGGATGGTGACATTCCAGCAGGAGGGACCTGATGACAAAGTATGTCTCCAAATATGCCTGTTCCTAGGAATTGCAGGACAGACACAAGCTTCAGCAGTGGGGGCACAGCTGTCCAGAATTTGATCTTGCTCACTATGTCATCCTGTAATGTGGTGTGCACCTCAGTTATGGTCTCCCTGTTGAGGCGGTACAGGGTGACCAACTGCCCGTCAGTGCGGGTCCAGGGTGAGGCCCTGACCCTGGGAATTGGTGCTCGCATTGCTTGGCCTCTTCTCCTCCTCCTCTTACTCCTACTCCTTCTATCCTGTACACCCTGTACCCTGGGCTGATAGTCTTTCCTCTGTAGTTCCAGGCGCACCATGAGCAGCTGCATGTTCCCTCTCGCAATGGCTAGTGGCAGCATGGTGCTTGTAATTGTGTTTGTTGTGGGCGTCTGCATTATGTAGCCCTCTGGAGTAGATTGGGATCACCTGTGCCTTCATTTCTGCCACCTGTGTTCATTTACTTCCACCTGGAGGCTGTGGCTAATTGCACTGTGTTTTGGCTCTATTGTTGCCGTACAGGGACTTGTAATGCCGCAGTGATTGTGCTTCATTGTATCAGCGCATATTTTTCTGGGTGTGATAGCGCCAGCAGTAATTGAACCAGCAGTAATTGCACCAGCTGTTTTGCAATCAGCCGGTATTTGCCTCGGCTTGTACTACGGCAGGGCAGTATTTGCAGTGCTAATTCCATTAACATTCTTTTAGGGTTTACTGCCCAACTCGTGATGAGGCCCCTTGTGCCTTGTAGTTAAAAAAATATGCATGTTTTCCAATATGCCCTTATCATAGGTCCGCTAAGTAGGCCACAAATTGAATATTTTACCATTAGCTTCACTCCCATCACCATTCCTGATAGTATTTTAGAATCGTCACCTTATAACCAGGAAGTACCTGACACAAATGATTCAGATTCTCCATACTCCAACCCAATTTAGCCAAAATAATTTAACAAAAAATATAACACCAAAACCGAACCAGCGGCACAACATTCCCACCCAAGAAACCCCCTTTTGACCCCTTCCCGGTTTCTTAGTCCTCGCCTGCAATACCTCTTACCCACTTAGACAGCAATAACCTCACTTAGCTATTTATTTCAGTTATACTTCTCACTCTTACTCAAAAGACAGCATATTTTCCAAAAGACACATGCTGGCCAATATTTCAGAGAGATCTCCTTCACTCAAGCAAAGAAGGAGCTCAATGTTTGTCACTGCAATACTGCTGCTGTCGCTCTCTTCATCACTGGTATGGTAATGGTAAGGTTATTTATAAAGCGCCTATACACAGGCAGTGTTTCAAAGCACTCAAGTAGGGAGGGAACATGGAGAAAAACAAGAGTCGCTCAGAGCCCTTGAATTTCTGAGACGATTACTGTCTGCACAGGCACAGTTAGTGAGTATGATACATTTAACAGTTTAGAATCAGCAAATAGGCCTGATGGTGATTCTGTGTTTTTTTTAAAGTGCACATTAAGGGGTGAAGACAAGGGACAACAGACAGACGATCTTCAGGCAACGTTGCGTTCAGATCCTGCAAGTGCAAGAAGGGCAAGGGAGGGGTGTGCGTTCAAGTGAACCCAGTCAGTAGAGACTGGGGTAAGTGTGCAAAGAAAAGCTCTCTAGGTTTTATTACAAGTGCAGTGAGGGGTGTGGGGTGCAGGGCACTAAGGCAAGTGCAGAGGGGACTGACGGGGATTCCCAGGACCGGTGAGACTCTGAGGTAGACCCGGCGGCCAGTCAGCAAGGTGTAAGTAAGAGGAGTTAGAGATGGAGAGAGCAGAGGGCTAGGTTAGCCGGGTAGAGGGAGAGTGAAGGAAGAGGAGAAGAGGTAGGTCTTGAGGAGTTTCCGGAACTTAAGAAGGTCAGGCTCAAGGGGAAGGGTGGCGTGGAGGCTATTCCAGAAGGAGGCACCTAATGAGGATAAGGATCTCCCTCCAAATCTCTGCTTGGAGAACCGGCTCACTCACAGACGGTTGGAGGTAGATGAGCATAGGGTTCAAGAGGGAGAGTATTAAGGTAGTGATCGTTGCAGGTAAGTAGGTACCAGGCCCAGAAAAAGCCTTTTGAACACTGCAGAGGGTCTTGAATGTGATCCTTGCAGCCACAGGGAGCCAGTGAAGGTACTTCAGCGCTGGAGAGATGCAGTCCCTGAGCTTGAGGCCAAGAATAACTCACACTGTTTTGTTCTGGATGAGTTGCAGAAGGCGCAGGGCAGAAGCAGGGAGGTTGAGGAAGAGGCTGTTGCAGTAATCCAGCCTAGAGTGAGCCAGGGCTATGGAGACAGTGAGACACTGGGGGAAAGTGGGAAAAGATAGAGTGCTTCTGAGGAGGTGTAGTTGATAGTTAGTCTTTTTTGAAATGTCATAAATGTGAGATGAGAAGGAGAGAGTGGAGTCGAAGATGACCTCAAGATTTTTGGCCTCACAGGTAGGGGTGGGCACAGGGCCAAGGGAAGACGGCCAGAGTGAGATTGGGAAAGCAGGAGCAGGGGTCCCAATGTGAACAATCTCAGTTTTACTGACATTGAGCCAGAGGTGGTGTGCAGCACACCATGACTGAATAGCAGAATGACAGTCAGGTATGAGTGAGGAGGAGGAAACAGCTGAGGGTAGCCTGAAGGATAGTTGAGTGTCATACGCATAACACTGGAAATTAGAGATGAAAGTGTCTATTACACATGCCAAGGTAGCCATATAGACGTTGAAGAATCAGGGGGATAGGTTACATCCCTAGGGAACACTGCAGGTTGAGAGAGGGATAGTTGAGAGAAAGGCTCCAAGTTCGACCTGGGATGGACGGTCAGATAGAAAAGAGGTTAACCAGGCCAGAGCATGACCAGTGATTCCCAGGGTATCACAAAGCTGTGTGATCAGGATGTTGCGGTTAACCGTGTCAAAGGCAGAGGAGAGTTCGAGGAGAATGGGGACAGAGGGAGTGTTAGTATCAAGATATCAGAGCAAGTCTTCACAGGTGTTCAGAAGAGCAGTTTCCGTGCCACTGGAGGCTCTAAAGCCAGATTGATAGTCGTGGAAACAACCGCTTAATTCCATGTGGCGGTTCAGCTGAGAGATAGCCAACTTCTCCAGGAGTTTGTCGAGGAAAGGAGTGATAGAGATCAAGTGATAGTTTGCCAGAATGGAGAGGTCAGTAGAGGGTTTCTTGAGCAGATGGTGCACAAGGGAGTGCTTAAGAGCCGTTTGGAAAATTCCACTGGTGAAAGAGAGATTGCAGAGGTCAGCCAAGGCTAGGGTGATGGAGTCAATGTTGTTCTTGATGGTTTTGGAGGGGCAAGGGTCCACTTGTTTGGATGAGGCTTTCATAGACCGGACTTGTCTGGCAACCTCATCAGGTGTGACGGGTGAGAGAGAGGAGAGTGGAAGTGGGGCCAAGGGAGGCACCGGTGTAGGTGTGTGCTGTGATGTGGGGGGAAGAGAGGAAAGGATGTCTTGTGTTTTTGGAGTGAAGTGTGCTGCCAGGGCCTAACAGAGGTCCTGGGTGGGTGTACCAGAAGAAGAGGCTGCTGCAGGATTGACCAGTTCCTTACAGACTTTGAAAAGTTTGGCCGTGTTGCTTGATACCTTGGAGATGCAGGCTTGAATAAAGACTCTTTTCTTGGAGTGGGTGCAGAGTCCATATTGCCTTTGAAGGAGGCAGCAGGTCAGTATGTGAGATGGTCCACCTGACAAGTTCCTTTTCTGCTCAGCTGCCCCACACTTGCGGTTAGGAGCAGCCAGATCAGAATCATGCCAAGAGTTGCACTATTAGGAAGGCTTCAGTTGGACCCTCATGACAGGGGCAAGAGTATCAAGAGTGTTGGAGATAGAGAGATTAAGGTTAGTAAGGACTGTGTCAGGGTGGGAGTGAGACGCAGGAATGGGAGGAGGAGAGTAGGTGGAGCAAAGGCAGCCACTGTCACTGTTTTCATGGGTCTGTTAACTTTGAAGCCAAGTGGCTGTGCCGGGTGTGTTGCTGCCAGAGGAGAGGCTAGCTTCAGGTGTGTTGATAGAAGAGAGTGGTCGGTCCAAGAGAAAGAGGTAGTGAGAGCGATAGAGAGTGGGATGTCAGTGGAGATAAGAGCCTCCAACTTGTGACCCACGGTGTGAGTCGAGCCAGAGGGAGAGAGATTCACATAGATTGCGGAAAGGTTTTGAGGAGTCAGGGGAGTCCAGATGGATGTTGAGATCACCCAGCAGGAGGAGTGGAGAGGAGGAGGGAAGTAGAGAGGAGGCCAGGTCGGCCCATTCTGAAAGGAAGAGAGTGAGCTATCCAGGTGGCTGATAGAAGGTGGCCATACAGAGAGATGATTTAGGTGAGAGTGACAGCCTGCAGACTTGGCACTCGAAGGAGGAGCAGGCCAGAGAAGAGATTGTAGACACAGGCATCCATTCAGGGAAGATCTGTGCTACTCCCCCGCCAGTCTCCTTTGCCTGGGTGCAGAAATTATTGTGTAGCCTTCAGGGAGGAGAGTGTCAAAGCTTGTGACAGAGCTATCCTTAAACCATGTCTCAGTGATGGTGAGCATGTCAACATCCTTGAGTTTGAGAAGGTTGAAGATGTCAGTTGAGTATTTTACAGCAGAGTGAGTGTTAAGGGTGGCAATGTGGAGCAGTTTGCCATCCTTAAAGGTCTTCCGCAGTGGGGCACAGGGGGCACCCCAAGGGTGGCAAGAGGGCCAGAGAGATAGTAGCAGGTGGTGGAGGAGTCAAGGATGGCAGGGGAGCCAAGACAGTAAGGCACGGGCGCCTGTGCAGAGGAAGAGGCGGAAGGCACAGTAGACAAGGGAGAGTGTAGAGATGGAGGAAGGCACAGTGGGCAAGGGAGCCTGGCCAGAGGGGGAGGTAAGGTTAGAGAGGCCAGGGAAGAGCCTGTCAAAGAGAAGAAGGTTGGGTTGAGGACCCTGAACCATGATGATCTCATTGATGTCGACATTAATGCGAGCTCTGGAAATCTTTACTACAAAACCGTCTTTTCCTGAGTACAGGAAGATTCCCTTCACTAATTTGACTAACCAAGAAAAGCAAGGCAAGGGCTCTGTCTGCACAATAATACAAAAGTAAGGCTGCCAAGGGTATAGTTCATGAAATTATCTATGGGTGGATTTACCATATGATGCCACCTTACCCATAGGGGAAGTCTCCAGCCAAAAGGATCATGAAACTGAAGGTATCAGGACGAACCTCACAATAGACGTGCTGCGTGGATACCACCTCATCAAAAGAGTCATCAGGAAACAAGTGTAAACCTGGCGCTGCTCCAGGACTGCATCCAACCTGACACTCCTCAAGAACTCTGAGCAACTCGCGGACAACTAATCAACACAGCAAAGGACTCTTACTATCAGAATACCATAGCAGAAGCCAACAACAAAAGCAGAACTCTCTTCAAAGCTGTCAAGCAGTGCATCATCCCGCTGCCCAACCCTGCCATACCACACTCCATTGAACGATCAACCGCCATCAACACCTTCTTCATCAAGCAAATCAGCAAGATTTGCCGACACATAAATGGCAGCTCTGCATCCAAAGACCCACCTCATGTGCCTCCTCACAATATCTCCACACCATGGGCAACATTCAAGACACTCTCAACAGAGGACCTGGTAGAAACCCTGGCAGCCCTCAAAGCCACACTGCATACAGATGACATCCTCCCAGCATCCATCTTCAAGACCTTTCCCACAGAAGCTCTCCTTTCCTACCTGGAGATCATCAACAGCTCCCTAACTCAAGGCACCTTCCCATTGACCCTAAAAACAGGACAAATCCTCCCTCTACTAAAGAAACCCCACTCTAGATCCTGACAACCTAGGTAAATATTGCCCCATCACCCTTCTTCCCTTCCTAGGTAAGATAATCGAGAAACCGGTAGCTGCAGAATTGCAGCACCACATCAACACCAACAATCTCCTCCCAACCGTCCAATCTGGAATCAGACCTAGATGCTGCACGGAGACAGCAACCATACAAGTGATGGATGATGCCCTCATCATCCTTGATGATGGCCACCCCTGTTTCCTGGTGCTACTTGACCTCTTAGCTGCTTTCAACACAGTAGACCACCAGGCACTTACAGACACCCTACATCAGAGCATGGGGATCATCAACCTTGTCCTACGCTGGTTCAAGTATTACCTAGCCAACCACAAGCAGCTTGCTCAGATGGACTCCTCTAGATTTCCAATGCTACCTGTCACCTGTGGAGTGCAGCAGGGCTGCATCCTCTCCTCAGTGATCTTCAATCTGTACATAGACACTGGGAGCCCTCCTAGCCACACCCATCAACCAATATGCAGAGAACACACAGCTATACTTCAAGATCGACACCATCAAGGACATACATAGGCTCAAAACCTGCCTCTTGCTGATCCTGTCTTGGCTGTCCAGTGCATACTTGAAGCTAAAACCCTCCAAGACCGAATTCCTTCTCCTCACCAACAACACCAAACACCCAGACATACAGACCTGGCTATCAACCATGAACTCTGAAGACTTCACACCGAAGCTCACCTCCTGCACCAAGTCCCTCGGGTTCCACATCGACAATCATCTCTCCTTCAAAATACACATAGCTAAGAAAATTAAGACAGCTTGGAATCAGCTCTCCCTCCTGTGAAAAGTCAAGCCCTTCCTCCCTCCGGACAGCTTTAGATGCACTGTTAAAGCATTGGTCCTATCCCATCTGGGTGGGGGCAATGCACTCCTCAAAGGCCTCCCGTGAGTCCTCCCTTATGCCTCTCAGAAGTGACCTACATGTGGCTACATACTTCATCACAGGTCTACACAGATACGACCACATCACCCTATACCTCATTGACCTTTAATGGCTCCCACTACATGCACAAATCACCTTCAAGTCTTGCTGCATCATCTATACGGCATTCAACCTCAAGTCACCCATCTACCTTGCAGAGAAACTCTGCAACTGTGACGGAGAATGCAACACCAGATGCCAGGAAACATGCAGACTTGAAATGAGCCGTATTATTTGATTTGATTTATTAAGCATCTGTTAGGTCCCTATACAACAAAATGGAGTTTACAGATGCCACAAGACAAAGTGGGGAGGGAACAGGGGAGTAAATAATAATGGCAAAAGAAAAGAGTAAATATACATTTGCGGTCCAAATAGGCCTTGTGTCATTCGGACGTACAGTGCAAGTGCAGTGAATAGAAGGGTAGGAGATTGTGGAGGGGTGGGGGACGGAGTAACGTATGGGCAAGTGCTGGTGAGAGCCTGGCAGGGAAGTGCTGAGGGGTGCCAGCAGAGGAGGCTGCTGGCTAAGTGCTAGGGCAGAGGATTTCCAAGACTGGGATGTGCAGCTGTCAGGTAGGGGGTCCACAAGGGCAGTGCATCAGGGGGGAGTAGGGTGCTGGTGTTGACCGAGCAGTGGCCTGGTAACCTGTGAGATTCATGAAGGTCCAGGCTGCCAGTCTCATCGGCAGTGGTGTAATTGGCAGGGAAGGGAAAGAGAGAACGTGTGTTGTTACCACTGAAAGGTTGTCCGTTATGCACCTGTAATGTTGAACACCTCTGTAAAGCACTCTATTATGTATCTGTATTGGTGAATACCTATGAATAAATACCAAAATAATAATAATAAGAAGAAGAAGAAGAAGAAGAAGAAGAAGAAGAAGAAGAAGAAGAAGAAGAAGAAGAAGAAGAAGAAGAAGAAGAAGAAGAAGGACAGAGAAGAAACTACTAACTTGTATTACCATTGAAAAGTGTGATACTCAGCATGTGACTTTGTCCCAGCATTAAACACTTTTCGAATTACTGCCATGTGCACCCAATATCAATAATGTAGATCCGTTTGATACTCATTGTACCAACCTGTGAATATAGAAACACATTGCCCACTTCAAATGTACTGATTTTACCAAGTTCATAAGAAGAACGGCTGAATCATTAATATCCAGATTCACACTTGCAACCTGCAAGGTGCATGCATATCTCTGCAGCAGGTGCATTAACTTACTGAGATATTTAACTACAGAGTTTAATATGCTCTCTTATCTGAATGAATAGGAATGTAGTTGCTGCAGCCTCAGCTTCTCTAACATGGTTGCATGACTCCCATATAAATGTACAGATTGAAAGATAAAGACACTGTACTAGTGGCCAAGATCCTAGAGGCAGTCAG